>NW_027480554.1:0-320034 GCF_051401765.1 Calliopsis andreniformis | reverse complement strand
GATTGATGATTGAGAATTAAGGATTGAGGATTGAGGATTGAAGATTGAGCATTGATAATTGAGTATTGAGGATTGAAGGTGGAGGACTGAGGAATAAGGATTGAGGGTTGAGGATGAGGGCTGAGGGTTGAGGATTGAGGTTTGAGGAGTGAGGACCGAGGATTGAGGATTGAGAATTGAGGATTGAGGATTTAGGATTGAAGATTGAGGATTGGGTATTGAGGACTGAAGAATGAGGATTGAGGAATGAGGATTGAGGATTGAGGATTGAAGATTGAGTATTGAGGATTGAAGATTGAGGATTGAGGATTCAGGATTGAGGATTAAGGATTGAAGATTGAGGATTGGCTACTGAGTGTTCAGGGTTGAGTGCTGAGAATTAATGTTTGTGGATAGAGATTTGAAGATTGCAGATTGAGTATTGAGTATTGAAAACTGTGAGTTGAGGATATTCTATTGAGGATTGAGGATTGACAATTGATTGTCGAGGACTGAGGGCTGAAGATTGAGGATTAAGGATTGAGGATTCAGAATTGAGGTTTGAGGACTGAGGATTGAGGATTGAAGATTGAGGATTGGGTATTGAGGATTGACGAATTCGGATTGAGGATTGAGGATTGAGGATTGGGGTCTGAGGATTGAGGATTGAGGATTGAGGATTGAAGATTGAGGATTGGGTATTGAGGACTGAAGAATGAGGATTGAGGATTGAGGATTGAGGATAGAGGATTGAAGATTGAGTATTGAGGATTGAAGATTGACGATTGAGGGTTGTGGATTGAAGATTGAGTATTCAACATTGAGGACTGAGCGTTGAGGGTTCAGTGATGAGAATTGATGTTTGTGGATAGAGGTTTCAAGATTGCAGATTGAGTATTGAGCATCGAAAACTGTGAATTGAGGATATTCTATTGAGGATTGAGGATTGTCAACTGATTGTTGAGGACTGAGGGCTGACGATTGAGGATTCAGGATTGAGGATTCAGAATTGAGGTTTGAGGACTGAGGATTGAGGATTGAAGATTGATTATTGAGGATTGAGGATTGAGAATTGAGGATTGTGGATTGAGGATTGAAGATTGAGGATTGGGTTTCGAGGATTGAAGGATGAGGATTGAGGATTGAGGATTGAGGATTGAGGATTGAAGATTGAGTATTGAGGATTGAAGATTGAGGATTGAGGACTGAGGATTGAGGATTGAGTATTGAGGATTGAGGATTGAGGATTAAAGATTGAGTACTGAGGATTGAAGATTGAGGATTGTGGATTGAAGATTGAGTATTGAGGATTGAAGATTGAGGATTGAGTATTGAGGATTGAGAACTGACGATGAGGTCTGAGGGTTGAGGATTGAGGTTTGAGGACTGAGGACTGAGGATTGAGGATTGAGAATTGAGGATTGAGGATTGAGGATTGAGGATTGAAGATTGAGGATTGGGTATTGAGGATTGAACATTGAGGATTGAGGATTGAGGATCGAGGGTTGAGGATTGAGGATTGAAGATTGAATATTGATGATTGAAGATTGAGGATTGAGGATTGAGGGTTGTGGATTGAGGACGAGGACTGAGTGTTGAGTATTGATGTTTGAGGTCTGATGATTGAGGATTGAGGATTGAGAATTGAGGATTGAGGATTGAGGATTGAAGACTGAGGTTTGGGTATTGAGGATTGAAGAATGAGGATTGAGGATTGAGTATTGAGGATTGAGGATTGAAGATTGAGTATTGGGGATTGAAGACTGACGACTGAGGATTGAGGACTGAGGATGGAGGATTGAAGAGAGAGGACTGAGTGTTGAGGATTGAGTGTTGAGAATTGATGTTTGAGGTTTGAGATTTGATTATTAATTTTTGTGGATTGAGTATTGAACGATGAGTATTCAGGGTATTCTATTGAGTATTACGAATTGAGGATTGATTGTTGAATTTTGAGGATGAATGGTTGAGGGTTTTGTGTTGAATATTGAGGATTGAGGATTGAGGATTGAGGATTGAGGATTGAGGATTGAGGATTGAGGATTGAAGATTGAGTATTGAGGATTGAAGGTTGAGGTTTGAGGATTGAGGATTGAGGATTGAGGATTGAGGATTGAGAATTGAGGATTGAGGATTGAGGATTGAAAATTGAGGATTGGTTATTGAGGATTGAAGAATGAGGATTGAGGATTGAGGATTGAGGATTGAGGATTGAGGTTTAAGGACTGAGGACTGAGGATTGAGAATTGATGATTGAGGATTGAGGATTGAGGATTGAAGATTGAGGATTGGGTATTGAGGATTGAAGAATGAGGATTGAGGATTGAGGATTGAGGATAGAGGATTGAAGATTGAGTATTGAGGATTGAAGATTGACGATTGAGGATTGTGGATTGAAGACTGAGTATTGAACATTGAGGACTGAGCGTTGAGGGTTCAGTGATGAGAATTGATGTTTGTGGATAGAGGTTTGAAGATTGCAGATTGAGTATTGAGCATTGAAAACTGTGAATTGAGGATATTCTATTGAGGATTGAGGATTGTCAACTGATTGTTGAGGACTGAGGGCTGACGATTGAGGATTCAGGATTGAGGATTCAGAATTGAGGTTTGAGGACTGAGGATTGAGGATTGAAGATTGATTATTGAGGATTGAGGATTGAGAATTGAGGATTGTGGATTGAGGATTGAAGATTGAGGATTGGGTTTTGAGGATTGAAGGATGAGGATTGAGGATTGAGGATTGAGGATTGAGGATTGAAGATTGAGTATTGAGGATTGAAGATTGAGGATTGAGGACTGAGGATTGAGGATTGAGTATTGAGGATTGAGGATTGAGGATTAAAGATTGAGTACTGAGGATTGAAGATTGAGGATTGTGGATTGAAGATTGAGTATTGAGGATTGAAGATTGAGGATTGAGTATTGAGGATTGAGAATTGACGATGAGGTCTGAGGGTTGAGGATTGAGGTTTGAGGACTGAGGACTGAGGATTGAGGATTGAGAATTGAGGATTGAGGATTGAGGATTGAGGATTGAAGATTGAGGATTGGGTATTGAGGATTGAACATTGAGGATTGAGGATTGAGGATCGAGGATTGAGGATTGAGGATTGAAGATTGAATATTGATGATTGAAGATTGAGGATTGAGGATTGAGGGTTGTGGATTGAGGACGAGGACTGAGTGTTGAGTATTGATGTTTGAGGTCTGATGATTGAGGATTGACGATTGAGAATTGAGGATTGAGGATTGAGGATTGAAGACTGAGGTTTGGGTATTGAGGATTGAAGAATGAGGATTGAGGATTGAATATTGAGGATTGAGGATAGAAGATTGAGTATTGGGGATTGAAGACTGACGATTGAGGATTGAGGATTGAGGATTGAGGGTTGAGGATTTAGTATTGAGAATTGAGGATTGAGGATTGAGGATTGAAGATTGAGGATTGGGTATTGAGGACTGAGGACTGAGGATTGAGTATTGAGGATTGAGAATTGAGGATTAAAGATTGAGTATTGAGGATTGAGGATTGAGGATTGAAGTTTGAGTACTGAGGATTGAAGATTGAGGATTGAGGATTGAGGATTGAGGATTGAGGAATGAAGATTGAGGATTGGGGTCTGAGTGTTGAGGGTTGAGTAATGAGGATTGATGTTTGTGGATGGAGATTTGAAGATTGAATATTGAGGATTGAGTATTGAAAGCTGAGAATTCAGGATATTCTATTGAGTATTGAGAATTTTGGATTGATGGTTGAGTATTGAGGTTTGAGGATTGGGGTTTGAGGAATGAGGATTGCGGATTGAGGATTGAGGATTGAAGATTGAGTATTGATGATTGAAGATTGAGGATTGAGGATTGAGGGTTGAGGATTGAGGACGAGGACTGACGGTTGAGGATTGTGGTTTGAGGATTGAGGATTGAGGATTGAGTATTGAGGATGAGGACTGGGGTTTGAGGATTGAGGTTTGAGGAATGAGGATTGAGGATTGAGGATTGAGGATTGAGGATTGAGGATTGAGGATTGAGTATTGAAGGTTCAGGGTTGATGACTGAGGATTGAGAATTGCGGATTGACGATTGAGGATTGAGGATTGAGGGTTGAATGTTGAGTGTTGAGGATTGAAGGTTGAGGATTGACGATTGAGGATTGAGGATTGAGGATTGAGGATTGACGATGAGGGCTGAGTGTTGAGGATTGAGGTTTGAGGATTGAGGATTGAGGATTGAGAATTGAGGATTGAGGATTGAGGATTGAAGATTGAGGATTGGGTATTGAGGATTGAAGAATGAGGACTGAGGATTTAGGATTGAGGATCGAGGATTGAAGATTGAGTATTGAGGATTGAATATTGAGGATTGATGATTGATGATTGAGGATTGAAGGTTGTGTATTGTGGACTGAAGGTTGAGGATTGAGGATTGACGATTGAGGACTGAGGATTGAGGTTTGACGATTGACGATGAGGGCCTAGGGTTGAGGATTGAGGTTTGAGGTCTGAGGACTGAGGATTGAGGATTGAGAATTGAGGATTGAGGATTGAGGATTGAGGATTGAAGATTGAGGATTGGGTATTGAGGATTGAAGGATGAGGATTGAGGATTGAGGATTGAGGATTGGGGACTGAGGATTGAATATTCAGGATTGAGGATTGAGGATTGAGGATTGAGGATTGAGGATTGAGGATTGAAGATACAGTATTGAGTATCGAAGATTGAGAATTGAGGATTGAGGATTGAACATTGAGGACTGAGGGTTGAGGGTTGAGTGATGAGAATTGATGTTTGTGGATAGAGATTTGAAGATTGCAGATTGGGTATTGAGTATTGAAAACTGTGAATTGAGGATATTATACTGAGGATTGAGGATTGACAACAGATTGTTGAGGACTGAGGGCTGAAGATTGAGGATTCAGGGTTGAGGATTCAGAATTGAGGTTTGAGGACTGAGGATTGAGGATTGAAGATTGAGTATCGAGGATTGAAGATTTAGGATTGAGGATTGAGGATTGAGGATTGAGGATTGAAGATTGAGGATTGGGGACTGAGTGTTGAGTGTTGTGTGATGAGAATTGATGTTTGTGGATAGATATTTGAAGATTGCAGATTGAGCATTGAGTATTGAAAACTGCGAATTGATGATATTCTATTGAGGATTGAGAATTGCCAACTGATTGTTGAGGACTGAGGGCTGAAGATTGAGGTTTCAGGATTGAGAATTCAGAATTGAGGATTGAGGACAGAGGACTGAGGATTGAAGATTGAGTATTGAGGATTGAAGATTGAGGATTAAGGATTGAAGACTGAGGTTTGGGTATTGAGGATTGAAGAATGAGGATTGAGGATTGAGGATTGAGGGTTGAGGATTTAGTATTGAGAATTGAGGATTGAGGATTGAGGATTGAAGATTGAGGATTGGGTATTGAGGACTGAGGACTGAGGATTGAGTATTGAGGATTGAGAATTGAGGATTAAAGATTGAGTATTGAGGATTGAGGATTGAGGATTGAAGTTTGAGTACTGAGGATTGAAGATTGAGGATTGAGGATTGAGGATTGAGGATTGAGGAATGAAGATTGAGGATTGGGGACTGAGTGTTGAGGGTTGAGTAATGAGGATTGATGTTTGTGGATGGAGATTTGAAGATTGAATATTGAGGATTGAGTATTGAAAGCTGAGAATTCAGGATATTCTATTGAGTATTGAGAATTTTGGATTGATGGTTGAGTATTGAGGTTTGAGGATTGAGGTTTGAGGAATGAGGATTGCGGATTGAGGATTGAGGATTGAAGATTGAGTATTGATGATTGAAGATTGAGGATTGAGGATTGAGGGTTGAGGATTGAGGACGAGGACTGACGGTTGAGGATTGTGGTTTGAGGATTGAGGATTGAGGATTGAGTATTGAGGATGAGGACTGGGGTTTGAGGATTGAGGTTTGAGGAATGAGGATTGAGGATTGAGGATTGAGGATTGAGGATTGAGGATTGAGTATTGAAGGTTCAGGATTGATGACTGAGGATTGAGAATTGCGGATTGACGATTGAGGATTGACGATTGAGGGTTGAAGGTTGAGTGTTGAGGATTGAAGGTTGAGGATTGACGATTGAGGATTGAGGATTGAGGATTGAGGATTGACGATGAGGGCTGAGGGTTGAGGATTGAGGTTTGAGGATTGAGGATTGAGGATTGAGAATTGAGGATTGAGGATTGGGGATTGAAGATTGAGGATTGGGTATTGAGGATTGAAGAATGAGGACTGAGGATTTAGGATTGAGGATCGAGGATTGAAGATTGAGTATTGAGGATTGAATATTGAGGATTGATGATTCATGATTGAGGATTGAAGGTTGTGTATTGTGGACTGAAGGTTGAGGATTGAGGATTGACGATTGAGGACTGAGGATTGAGGTTTGAGGATTGACGATGAGGGCCTAGGGTTGAGGATTGAGGTTTGAGGTCTGAGGACTGAGGATTGAGGATTGAGAATTGAGGATTGAGGATTGAGGATTGAAGATTGAGGATTGGGTATTGAGGATTGAAGAATGAGGATTGAGGATTGAGGATTGAGGATTGGGGACTGAGGATTGAATATTCAGGATTGAGGATTGAGGATTGAGGATTGAGGATTGAGGATTGAAGATACAGTATTGAGTATCGAAGATTGAGAATTGAGGATTGAGGATTGAACATTGAGGACTGAGGGTTGAGGGTTGAGTGATGAGAATTGATGTTTGTGGATAGAGATTTGAAGATTGCAGGTTGGGTATTGAGTATTCAAAACTGTGAATTGAGGATATTATACTGAGGATTGAGGATTGACAACTGATTGTTGAGGACTGAGGGCTGAAGATTGAGGATTCAGGGTTGAGGATTCAGAATTGAGGTTTGAGGACTGAGGATTGAGGATTGAAGGTTGAGTATCGAGGATTGAAGATTTAGGATTGGGGATTGAGGATTGAGGATTGAGGATTGAAGATTGGGGATTGGGGACTGAGTGTTGAGTGTTGTGTGATGAGAATTGATGTTTGTGGATAGATATTTGAAGATTGCAGATTGAGCATTGAGTATTGAAAACTGAGAATTGATGATATTCTATTGAGGATTGAGAATTGACAACTGATTGTTGAGGACTGAGGGCTGAAGATTGAGGTTTCAGGATTGAGAATTCAGAATTGAGGATTGAGGACTGAGGACTGAGGATTGAAGATTGAGTATTGAGGATTGATGATTGAGGATTAAGGATTGAGGATTGGGGATTGAGGATCTGGGATTGAAAATTGATTATTGAGGATTGAAGATTGAGGATTGAGGATTTAGTATTGAGAATTGAGAATTGAGGATAAGGACTGAGGGTTGAGGATTGAGGTTTGAGGAATGAGGATTGAGGATTGAGGATTGAGGATTGAAGATTGAGTATTGCTGATTGAAGATTGAGGATTGAGGATTGAGGGTTGAGGATTGAGGACGAGGACTGACAGTTGAGGATTGTGGTTTGAGGATTGAGGATTGAGGATTGAGGATTGAAGATTGAGTATTGATGATTGAAGATTCAGGATTGAGGATTGAGGGCTGAGGGTTGAGGACGAGGACTGGCGGTTGAGGATTGTGGTTTGAGGATTGAGGATTGAGAATTGAGGGTGAGGACTGAGGTTTGGGGATTGAGGTTTGAGGAATGAGGATTGAGGATTGAGGATTGAGGACTGAGGATTGACGATTGAGTATTGAAGATTGAGGATTGATGACTGAGGATTCAGGATTGAGGATTGATGATTGCGAATTGAGTATTGAAAATTGAGTATTGAGGATAGAATATTGAGGATTGAAAATTGAGGATTGAGGATTGAAGGTTGAGTATTGTGGACTGAAGATTGAGGATTGAGGATTGACGATTGAGGATTGAGGATTGAGGTTTGAGGATTGACGATGAGGGCTGAAGGTTGAGGATTGAGGTTTGAGGTCTGAGGACTGAGGATTGAGGATTGAGAATTGAGGATTGAGGATTGAGGGTTGAAGATTGAGGATTGAGTATTGAGGATTGAAGGATGAGGATTGAGGATTGAGGATTGAGGATTGGGGACTGAGCATTGAATATTCAGGATTGAGGATTGAGGATTGAGGATTGAGGATTGAGGATTGAAGATACAGTATTGAGGATCGAAGATTGAGAATTGAGGATTGAGGATTGAACATTGAGGACTGAGTGTTGAGGGTTGAGTGATGAGAATTGATATTTGTGGATTGAGATTTGAAGATTCCAGATTGGGTATTGAGTATTGAAAACTGTGAATTGAGGATATTATACTGAGGATTGAGGATTGACAACTGATTGTTGAGGACTGAGGGCTGAAGATTGAGGATTCAGAGTTGAGGATTCAGAATTGAGGTTTGAGGACTGAGGATTGAGGATTGAAGATTGGGTATTGAGGATTGAAGAATGAGGATTGAGGATTGTGTATTGAGGATTGAGGATTGAATATTGAGTATTGAGGATTGAAGACTGACGATTGAGGATTGAGGATTGAGGGTTGAGGATTTAGGATTGAGAATTTAGGATTGAGGAGTGAGGATTAAAAATTGAGGATTGAGGATCCAGGATGAGGGCTGAAGGTTGAGGATTGAGGTTTGAGGACTGAGGTCTGAGGATTGATGATTGAGAATTAAGGATTGAGGATTGAGGATTGAAGATTGAGCATTGATAATTGAGTATTGAGGATTGAAGGTGGACGACTGAGGAATAAGGATTGAGGGTTGAGGATGAGGGCTGAGGGTTGAGGATTGAGGTTTGAGGAGTGAGGACCGAGGATTGAGGATTGAGAATTGAGGATTGAGGATTTAGGATTGAAGATTGAGGATTGGGTATTGAGGACTGAAGAATGAGGATTGAGGAATGAGGATTGAGGATTGAGGATTGAAGATTGAGTATTGAGGATTGAAGATTGAGGATTGAGGATTGAGGATTGAGGATTAAGGATTGAAGATTGAGGATTGGGTACTGAGTGTTCAGGGTTGAGTGCTGAGAATTAATGTTTGTGGATAGAGATTTGAAGATTGCAGATTGAGTATTGAGTATTGAAAACTGTGAGTTGAGGATATTCTATTGAGGATTGAGGATTGACAATTGATTGTCGAGGACTGAGGGCTGAAGATTGAGGATTAAGGATTGAGGATTCAGAATTGAGGTTTGAGGACTGAGGATTGAGGATTGAGAATTGAGGACTGAGGATTGAGGATTGAAGATTGAGGATTGGGTATTGAGGATTGACGAATTCGGATTGAGGATTGAGGATTGAGGATTGGGGTCTGAGGATTGAGGATTGAGGATTGAGGATTGAGGATTGAAGATTCAGTATTGAGGATTGAAGATTCATAGTTGAGGATTGAGGATTGAACATTGAGGACTGAGTGTTGATGGCTGAGTGATGAGAATTGATGTTTGTGGATAGAGATTTGAAGATTGCAGATTGAGTATTGGGTATTGAAAACTGAATTGTGGATATTCTGTTGAGGATTGAGGATTGACAACTGATTGTTGAGGACTGAGGGCTGAAGATTGAGGATTCAGGATTGAGGATTCAGAATTGAGCTTTGAGGACTGAGGATTGAGGATTGAACATTGAGTATTGAGGATTGAAGATTGAGGATTGAGGTTGAGGATTGAGGATTGAGGATGAGGGCTGAGGGTTGAGGATTGAGGTTTGAGGACTGAGGTCTGATGATTGAGTATAGAGAATTGAGGATTGAGGATTGAGGATTGAAGATTGAGGATTGGGTATTGAGGATTGAAGAATGAGGATTGAGGATTGAGGATTCGGGATTGAGGATTGAAGATTGAGTATTGAGGATTGAAGACTGACGATTGAGGATTGAGGGTTGAGGACTGAGGATTGAGAATTGAGGATTGATGATTGAGTATTGAGGATTGAAGGTTGAGGATTGAGGATTGAGGATTGAGGATTGAGGATTGAGGATTGAGTATTGAAGATTGCCGATTGAAGATTGAGGATTGAGGATTGAGGATTGAGGATTGAGGACTGAGGATTGAGGATTGAGGATTGAGCATTGAGGATTGAAGATTGAGGACTGGGGATTGAGGATTCAAAATTGAGGATTAAGGATTGAGGATTGAGGATTGAGGTTTGAGGAATGAGGATTGAGGATTGAGGATTGAGGATTGAAGATTGAGTATTGATGATTGAAGATTCAGGATTGAGGATAGAGGGTTGAGTGTTGAGGACGAGGACTGGCGGTTGAGTATTGTGGTTTGAGGATTGAGGATTGAGGATTGAGGATTGAGGATGAGGACTGTGGTTTGGGATGAGGTTTGAGGAATGAGGATTGAGGATTGGGGATTGAGGATTGAGGATTGAGGATTGAGTATTGAAGGTTGAGGATTGATGACTGAGGATGGAGGATTGCGGATTGACGATTGAGGATGGAGGATTGAGGGTTGAAGGTTTAGTGTTGAGGATTGAAGGTTGAGGATTCACGATTGAGGATTGAGGATTGAGGATGATGGCTGAGGTTTGAGGTTTGAGGTTTGAGTGTTGAATCCGGAGAATTCAGGAAGTTCTATTGAGTATTGAGAATTGAGGATTGATGCTTTAGTATTGAGGATTCAGGATTGAGGATTGAGGATTGAGCATTGAAGATTGAGGATTGATGATTGACAATTTAGGATTGAGGATTGAGCATTGAGGATTGAAGATTGAGGACTGGGGATTGAGGATTGAAATTGAGGATTAAGGATTGAGGATTGGGGACTGTGGATCTAGGATTGGAGATTGATTATTGAGGATTGAAGATTGATGGTTGAGGATTGAGGGTTGAGAATTGAGAATTGAGGATGGGGACTGAGGGTTGAGGATTGAGGTTTGAGATATGAGGATTGAGGTATGAGGATTGTGGACTGAGGATTGACGATTGAGTATTGGAGATTGAGGATTGATGACTGAGGATTGAGGATTGAGGATTGATGGTTGCGGATTTAGGATTGAAGATTGAGTATTGAGGATTGAATATTGAGGATTGATGATTGAGGATTGAGGATTGAAGGTTGTGTATTGTGGACTGAAGATTGAGGATTGAGGATTGACGATTGAGGATTGAGGATTGAGGTTTGAGGATTGACGATGAGGGCTGAGGGTTGAGGATTCAGAATTGAGGTTTCAGGACTGAGGATTGAGGATTGAAGATTGAGTATTGAGGATTGAAGATTTAGGGTTGAGGATTGAGGCTTGAGGATTGAGGATTGAAGATTGAGGATTGGGGACTGAGTGTTGAGGGTTGTGTGATGAGAATTGATGTTTGTGGATAGATATTTGAAGATTGCAGATTGAGCATTGAGTATTGAAAACTGCGAATTGATGATATTCTATTGAGGATTGAGAATTGACAACTGATTGTTGAGGACTGAGGGCTGAAGATTGAGGTTTCAGGATTGAGAATTCAGAATTGAGGATTGAGGACTGAGGACTGAGGATTGAAGATTGAGTATTGAGGATTGAAGATTGAGGATTAAGGATTGAGGATTGGGGATTGAGGATCTAGGATTGAAAATTGATTATTGAGGATTGAAGATTGAGGATTGAGGATTTAGTATTGAGAATTGAGAATTGAGGATAAGGACTGAGGGTTGAGGATTGAGGTTTGAGGAATGAGGATTGAGGATTGAGGATTGAGGATTGAAGATTGAGTATTGATGACTGAAGATTGAGGATTGAGGATCGAGGGTAGAGGATTGAGGACGAGGACTGACAGTTGAGGATTGTGGTTTGAGGATTGAGGATTGAGGAATGAGGATTGAAGATTGAGTATTGATGATTGAAGATTCAGGATTGAGGATTGAGGGTTGAGGGTTGAGGACGAGGACTGGCGGTTGAGGATTGTGGTTTGAGGATTGAGGATTGAGGATTGAGAATTGAGGATGAGGACTGAGGTTTGGGGATTGAGGTTTGAGGAATGAGGATTGAGGATTGGGGATTGAGGATTGAGGATTGAGGATTGAGTATTGAAGGTTGAGGATTGATGACTGAGGATGGAGGATTGCGGATTGACGATTGAGGATTGAGAATTGAGTGTTGAAGGTTGAGTGTTGAGGATTGAAAGTTGAGGATTGACGATTGAGGATTGGGGATTGAGGATTGAGTATTGAAAATTGAGGATTGATGATTGAGGATTTAGGATTGAGGATTTAGGATTGAGGATTGAGGATTGAGGACTGAGGATTGAGGATTGAGGATTGAGCATTGAGGACTGAAGATTGAGGACTGGGGATTGAGGATTGAAGATTGAGGATTAAGGATTGAGGATTGGGGACTGGGGATCTAGGATTGGAGATTGATTATTGAGGATTGAAGATTGAGGGTTAAGGATTGAGGGTTGAGAATTGAGAATTGAGGATGGGGACTGTGGGCTGAGGATTGAGGTTTGAGATACGAGGATTGAGGATTGAGGATTGTGGACTGAGGATTGACGATTGAGTATTGGAGATTGAGGATTGATGACTGAGGATTGAGGATTGAGGATTGATGATTGCGGATTGAGGATTGAAGATTGAGTATTGAGGATTGAATATTGAGGATTGAGAGTTGAGGGTTGAGGATTGAAGATTGGGAATTGACGATTGAGGATTGAAGATTGTGTATTGAGGATTGAAGATTGAGGATTGAGGATTGAAGATTGAGTATTGATGATTGAAGATTCAGGATTGAGGATTGAGGGTTGAGGGTTGAGGACGAGGACTGGCGGTTGAGGATTGTGGTTTGAGGATTGAGGATTGAGGATTGAGAATTGAGGATGAGGACTGAGGTTTGGGGATTGAGGATTGAAGATTGAGTATTGAGGATTGAAGATTGAGGATTGAGGACTGAGGATTGAGGGATGAGTATAGAGGATTGAGGATTGAGGATTAAAGATTGACTATTGAGGATTGAAGATTGAGGATTGTGGATCGAAGATTGAGTATTGAGGATTGAAGATTGAGGATTGAGGATTGAGGATTGAGAATTGAAGATGAGGGCTGAGGGTTGAGGGTTGAGGTTTGAGGACTGCGGACTGAGGATTGAGGATTGAGAATTGAGGATTGAAGATTGAGGATTGAGGATTGAAGATTGGGGATTGAGGATTGAGGGTTGTGGATTGAGGATTGAGGACTGAGGATTGAGGATTGAGGATTGAGCATTGAGGATTGAAGATTGAGGACTGGGGATTGAGGATTGAAGATTGACGATTGAGGATTGTGGATTGAGGATTGAGGGTAGAGGATTAAAGATTGAATATTGATGATTCAAGATTGAGGATTCAGGATTGAGGGTTGTGGATTGAGGACGAGGACTGAGTGTTGAGAATTGATGTTTGAGGTCTGAGGATTGAGGATTGAGGATTGAGAATTGAGGATTGAGGATTGAGGATTGAAGATTGAGGATTGGGTATTGAGGATTGAAGAATGAGGACTGAGTATTTAGGATTGAGGATCGAGGATTGAAGATTGAGTATTGGGGATTGAAGATTGAGGATTGAGGATTATGGATGGAGGATTGAGGATTCAGTATTCAGGATTGAGGATTGAGGATTGTAGATTGAGGATTGAGGATTGATGATTAAAGATTGAGTGTTGAGGATTGAAGATTGAGGATTGATGGTTGGGGATTGAGGATTGAGGATTGAGGATTGAGGATTGAGTATTGAAGGCTGAGGATTGATGATTGAGGATTGAGGTTTGAGGATTGAGGATTGAGGTTTGAGGATTGAGGATTGAGGATTGAGTATTGAAGATTGACGTCTGAGGACTGGGGATTGAGTATAGAGGATTGAGTATTCAGTATTGAGGATTGAGGATTGAAGATCGAGTATTGATGATTGAAGATTGCGGATTGATTATTGAGGGTTGGGGATTGATGACGAGGTCTGAGGGTTGAGGATTGAGTACTGAGGATTGAGGATGGAGGTTTGGGCGTTGAGGATTGAAGATTGTGGACTGGGGATTGAGGATTGAATATTGAGGATTAAGGATTCAGGATTGGGGATAGGGGATCTAGGATTGGAGATTGATTATTGAGGATTGAAGATTGAGTGTTGAGGATTGAGGATTGAGAACTGAGAACTGAGGATGAGGACTGAGGGTTGAGGATTGAGGTTTGAGGTACGAGGATTGAGGATTGAGGATTGAGGACTGAGGAATAAAGATTGAGGATTGATGATGAGGGCTGAGGGTTGAGGATTGAGGCTTGAGGACTGAGGACTGAGGATTGAGGATTGAGAATTGAGGATAGAGGATTGAAGATTGAGGATTGGGTATTGAGGATTGAAGAATGAGGACTGAGGATTGAGGATTGAGGATTGAGGATTGAAAATTGAGTATTGAGGGTTGAAGGTTGAGTATTGAGGATTGAGGATTGAGGATTGAGGATTGAGGATTGAGGATTCAGGATTGAGAATTGAAGACTGAGGAATGAGGACTGGGGATTGAGTATTGAGGATTGAGGATTCAGTATTGAGGATTGATGATTGAAGATTGAGTACTGATGATTGAAGGTTGCGGATTGATTATTGAGGGTTGAGGATTGATGACGAGGGCTGAGGGTTGAGGATTGAGGACTGAGGGTTGAGGATGGAGGATTGGGCATTGAGGATTGAAGATTGAGGATTGAGGATTGAGGATTGAGGATTGAGAATTGAGGATTGAGGATTGAAGATTGAGTATTGAGGATTGAAGATTGAGGATTGAGGTTTGAGGAATGAGGATTGAGGATTGAGGATTGAGGATTGAGGATTGATGATTGACTATTGAAGGTTGAGGATTGATGACTGAGGATTGAGGATTGAGGATTGAGGATTGAGGATTGAGGATTGACGATTGAGTGTTGAGGATTGAGTGTTGAGGAGTGAGGATTGAGTGTTGAGGAATGAGGATGAGGGCTGAGGTTTGAGGTTTGAGGTTTGAGTATTGAATCCTGAGAATTCAGGATATTCTATTGAGTATTGAGAATTGAGGATTGATGGTTGAGTATTGAGGATTGAGGATTGAGGATTGAGGATTGAGGATTGAAGATTGAGGATTGATGATTGAGGATTGAGGATTGAGGATTGAGGATTGAGGATTGAGTATTGAAGATTGAGAATTGAGGATTGAAGGTTGAGGATTGAGGAATGAGGTTTGAGGATTGAGAACGATGGCTGATGGTTGAGGGTTGAGGTTTTAGGACTGAGGACTGAGGATTGGGGATTGAGAATTGAGGATTGAGGATTGAGGTTCGAGAATTGAGGATGAGGACTGAGGTTTGGGGATTGAGGATTGAGGATTGAGGATTGTGGACTGAGGATTGTCGATTGAGTATTGGAGATTGAGGATTGATGACTGAGGATTGAGGATTGAGGATTGATGATTGCGGATTGAGGATTGAAGGTTGAGTATTGAGGATTGATTATTGAGGATTGAGAATTGAGGGTTGAGGATTGAAGATTCAGAATTGACGATTGAAGATTGAAGATTGAGTATTGAGGATTGAAGATTGAGGATTCAGGATTGAGGATTGTATATTGAGGACTGAGTGTTGAGGGTTGAGAGATGAGAATTGATGATTGTGGATGGAGATTCGAAGATTGAAGATTGAGGATTGAGTATTGAAAACTGAGAATTCAGGATATTCTACTGCGTATTGAGAATTGAGGATTGATGGTTGAGTATTGAGGATTGATGGTTGAGGGTTGTGTGTTGAATATTGAGGATTGGCGGATTGAGTATTGAAGATTGAGGACTGAGGACTGGGGATTGAGCATTGAGGATTGAGGATTGAGTATTGAGGATTGAGGATTGAAGATTGAGTATTGATGATTGAAGATTTCGGATTGATTATTGATGGTTGAGGATTGACGACGAGGGCTGAGGGTTGAGGATTGAGGACTGAGGATTGAGGATTGAGGACTGGGCATTGAGGATTGAAGATTGAGGACTGGGGATTGAGGATTGAAGATTCAGGATTAAGGATTTAGGATTGGGGATTGGGGATCTAGGATTGGAGATTGATTATTGAGGATTGAAGCTTGAGGGTTGAGGATTGAGGATTGAGGACTGAGAATTGAGGATTAGGCCTGAGGGTTGAGGATTGAGGTTTGAGGTACGAAGATTGGGGATTGAGGATTGAGGACTGAGGATTGACGATTGAGTATTGAAGATTGAGGACTGATGACTGAGGATTCAGGATTGAGGATTGATGATTGCGAATTGAGTATTGAAAATTGACTATTGAGGATTGAATATTGAGGATTGAGGATTCAGGATTGAGGATTGAAGGTTGAGTATTGTGGACTGAAGATTGAGGATTGAGGATTGACGATTGAGGATTGAGGATTGAGGTTTGAGGATTGACGATGAGGGCTGAGGGTTGAGGATTGAGGTTTGAGGTCTGAGGACTGAGGATTGAGGATTGAGAATTGAGGATTGAGGATTGAGGATTGAAGATTGAGGATTGAGTATTGAGGATTGAAGGATGAGGATTGAGGATTGAGGATTGAGGATTGGGGACTGAGGATTGAATATTCAGGATTGAGGATTGAGGATTGAGGATTGAGGATTGAGGATTGAAGATACAGTATTGAGGATCGAAGATTGAGAATTGAGGATTGAGGATTGAACATTGAGGACTGAGTGTTGAGGTTTGAGTGATGAGAATTGATATTTGTGGATAGAGATTTGAAGATTGCAGATTGGGTATTGAGTATTGAAAACTGTGAATTGAGGATATTATACTGAGGATTGAGGATTGACAACTGATTGTTGAGGACTGAGGGCTGAAGATTGAGGATTCAGGGTTGAGGATTCAGAATTGAGGTTTGAGGACTGAGGATTGAGGATTGAAGATTGAGTATCGAGGATTGAAGATTTAGGATTGGGGATTGAGGATTGAGGATTGAGGATTGAAGATTGAGGATTGGGGACTGAGTGTTGAGTGTTGTGTGATGAGAATTGATGTTTGTGGATAGATATTTGAAGATTGCAGATTGAGCATTGAGTATTGAAAACTGAGAATTGATGATATTCTATTGAGGATTGAGAATTGACAACTGATTGTTGAGGACTGAGGGCTGAAGATTGAGGTTTCAGGATTGAGAATTCAGAATTGAGGATTGAGGACTGAGGACTGAGGATTGAAGATTGAGTATTGAGGATTGATGATTGAGGATTAAGGATTGAGGATTGGGGATTGAGGATCTGGGATTGAAAATTGATTATTGAGGATTGAAGATTGAGGATTGAGGATTTAGTATTGAGAATTGAGAATTGAGGATAAGGACTGAGGGTTGAGGATTGAGGTTTGAGGAATGAGGATTGAGGATTGAGGATTGAGGATTGAAGATTGAGTATTGCTGATTGAAGATTGAGGATTGAGGATTGAGGGTTGAGGATTGAGGACGAGGACTGACAGTTGAGGATTGTGGTTTGAGGATTGAGGATTGAGGATTGAGGATTGAAGATTGAGTATTGATGATTGAAGATTCAGGATTGAGGATTGAGGGCTGAGGGTTGAGGACGAGGACTGGCGGTTGAGGATTGTGGTTTGAGGATTGAGGATTGAGAATTGAGGGTGAGGACTGAGGTTTGGGGATTGAGGTTTGAGGAATGAGGATTGAGGATTGAGGATTGAGGACTGAGGATTGACGATTGAGTATTGAAGATTGAGGATTGATGACTGAGGATTCAGGATTGAGGATTGATGATTGCGAATTGAGTATTGAAAATTGAGTATTGAGGATAGAATATTGAGGATTGAAAATTGAGGATTGAGGATTGAAGGTTGAGTATTGTGGACTGAAGATTGAGGATTGAGGATTGACGATTGAGGATTGAGGATTGAGGTTTGAGGATTGACGATGAGGGCTGAAGGTTGAGGATTGAGGTTTGAGGTCTGAGGACTGAGAATTGAGGATTGAGAATTGAGGATTGAGGATTGAGGGTTGAAGATTGAGGATTGAGTATTGAGGATTGAAGGATGAGGATTGAGGATTGAGGATTGAGGATTGGGGACTGAGCATTGAATATTCAGGATTGAGGATTGAGGATTGAGGATTGAGGATTGAGGATTGAAGATACAGTATTGAGGATCGAAGATTGAGAATTGAGGATTGAGGATTGAACATTGAGGACTGAGTGTTGAGGGTTGAGTGATGAGAATTGATATTTGTGGATTGAGATTTGAAGATTCCAGATTGGTTATTCAGTATTGAAAACTGTGAATTGAGGATATTATACTGAGGATTGAGGATTGACAACTGATTGTTGAGGACTGAGGGCTGAAGATTGAGGATTCAGAGTTGAGGATTCAGAATTGAGGTTTGAGGACTGAGGATTGAGGATTGAAGATTGAGTATTGAGGATTGAAGATTGAGGATTGAGGATTGAGCATTGAGGATTGAGGATTGAGGATTGAAGATTGAGAATTGGGGATGCAGGATGAGGGCTGATGGTTGAGGATTGAGGTTTGAGGACTGAGGACTGAGGATTGAGGGTTGAGAATTAAGGATTGAGGATTGAGGATTGAGGATTGAGGATTGGGTATTGAGGATTGAAGAATGAGGATTGAGGATTGTGTATTGAGGATTGAGGATTGAATATTGAGTATTGAGGATTGAAGACTGACGATTGAGGATTGAGGATTAAGGGTTGAGGATTTAGGATTGAGAATTTAGGATTGAGGAGTGAGGATTAAAAATTGAGGATTGAGGATCCAGGATGAGGGCTGAAGGTTGAGGATTGAGGTTTGAGGACTGAGGTCTGAGGATTGATGATTGAGAATTAAGGATTGAGGATTGAGGATTGAAGATTGAGCATTGATAATTGAGTATTGAGGATTGAAGGTGGAGGACTGAGGAATAAGGATTGAGGGTTGAGGATGAGGGCTGAGGGTTGAGGATTGAGGTTTGAGGAGTGAGGACCGAGGATTGAGGATTGAGAATTGAGGATTGAGGATTTAGGATTGAAGATTGAGGATTGGGTATTGAGGACTGAAGAATGAGGATTGAGGAATGAGGATTGAGGATTGAGGATTGAAGATTGAGTATTGAGGATTGAAGATTGAGGATTGAGGATTGAGGATTGAGGATTAAGGATTGAAGATTGAGGATTGGGTACTGAGTGTTCAGGGTTGAGTGCTGAGAATTAATGTTTGTGGATAGAGATTTGAAGATTGCAGATTGAGTATTGAGTATTGAAAACTGTGAGTTGAGGATATTCTATTGAGGATTGAGGATTGACAATTGATTGTCGAGGACTGAGGGCTGAAGATTGAGTATTAAGGATTGAGGATTCAGAATTGAGGTTTGAGGACTGAGGATTGAGGATTGAGAATTGAGGACTGAGGATTGAGGATTGAAGATTGAGGATTGGGTATTGAGGATTGACGAATTCGGATTGAGGATTGAGGATTGAGGATTGGGGTCTGAGGATTGAGGATTGAGGATTGAGGATTGAGGATTGAAGATTCAGTATTGAGGATTGAAGATTCATAGTTGAGGATTGAGGATTGAACATTGAGGACTGAGTGTTGATGGCTGAGTGATGAGAATTGATGTTTGTGGATAGAGATTTGAAGATTGCAGATTGAGTATTGGGTATTGAAAACTGAATTGTGGATATTCTGTTGAGGATTGAGGATTGACAACTGATTGTTGAGGACTGAGGGCTGAAGATTGAGGATTCAGAATTGAGGTTTGAGGACTGAGGATTGAGGATTGAAGATTGAGGATTGAGGTTGAGGATTGAGGATTGAGGATGAGGGCTGAGGGTTGAGGATTGAGGTTTGAGGACTGAGGTCTGATGATTGAGTATAGAGAATTGAGGATTGAGGATTGAGGATTGAAGATTGAGGATTGGGTATTGAGGATTGAAGAATGAGGATTGAGGATTGAGGATTCGGGATTGAGGATTGAAGATTGAGTATTGAGGATTGAAGACTGACGATTGAGGATTGAGGGTTGAGGACTGAGGATTGAGAATTGAGGATTGATGATTGAGTATTGAGGATTGAAGGTTGAGGATTGAGGATTGAGGATTGAGGATTGAGGATTGAGGATTGAGTATTGAAGATTGCCGATTGAAGATTGTGGATTGAGGATTGAGGATTGAGGATTGAGGACTGAGGATTGAGGATTGAGGATTGAGAATTGAGGATTGAAGATTGAGGACTGGGGATTGAGGATTCAAAATTGAGGATTAAGGATTGAGGATTGAGGATTGAGGTTTGAGGAATGAGGATTGAGGATTGAGGATTGAGGATTGAAGATTGAGTATTGATGATTGAAGATTCAGGATTGAGGATAGAGGGTTGAGTGTTGAGGACGAGGACTGGCGGTTGAGTATTGTGGTTTGAGGATTGAGGATTGAGGATTGAGGATTGAGGATGAGGACTGAGGTTTGGGATGAGGTTTGAGGAATGAGGATTGAGGATTGGGGATTGAGGATTGAGGATTGAGGATTGAGTATTGAAGGTTGAGGATTGATGACTGAGGATGGAGGATTGCGGATTGACGATTGAGGATGGAGGATTGAGGGTTGAAGGTTTAGTGTTGAGGATTGAAGGTTGAGGATTCACGATTGAGGATTGAGGATTGAGGATGATGGCTGAGGTTTGAGGTTTGAGGTTTGAGTGTTGAATCCGGAGAATTCAGGAAGTTCTATTGAGTATTGAGAATTGAGGATTGATGCTTTAGTATTGAGGATTCAGGATTGAGGATTGAGGATTGAGCATTGAAGATTGAGGATTGATGATTGACAATTTAGGATTGAGGATTGAGGATTGAGGATTGAGGATTGAGGACTGAGGATTGAGGATTGAGGATTGAGCATTGAGGATTGAAGATTGAGGACTGGGGATTGAGGATTGAAATTGAGGATTAAGGATTGAGGATTGGGGACTGTGGATCTAGGATTGGAGATTGATTATTGAGGATTGAAGATTGATGGTTGAGGATTGAGGGTTGAGAATTGAGAATTGAGGATGGGGACTGAGGGTTGAGGATTGAGGTTTGAGATATGAGGATTGAGGTATGAGGATTGTGGACTGAGGATTGACGATTGAGTATTGGAGACTGAGGATTGATGACTGAGGATTGAGGATTGAGGATTGATGGTTGCGGATTTAGGATTGAAGATTGAGTATTGAGGATTGAATATTGAGGATTGATGATTGAGGATTGAGGATTGAAGGTTGTGTATTGTGGACTGAAGATTGAGGATTGAGGATTGACGATTGAGGATTGAGGATTGAGGTTTGAGGATTGACGATGAGGGCTGAGGGTTGAGGATTCAGAATTGAGGTTTCAGGACTGAGGATTGAGGATTGAAGAATGAGTATTGAGGATTGAAGATTTAGGGTTGAGGATTGAGGCTTGAGGATTGAGGATTGAAGATTGAGGATTGGGGACTGAGTGTTGAGGGTTGTGTGATGAGAATTGATGTTTGTGGATAGATATTTGAAGATTGCAGATTGAGCATTGAGTATTGAAAACTGCGAATTGATGATATTCTATTGAGGATTGAGAATTGACAACTGATTGTTGAGGACTGAGGGCTGAAGATTGAGGTTTCAGGATTGAGAATTCAGAATTGAGGATTGAGGACTGAGGACTGAGGATTGAAGATTGAGTATTGAGGATTGAAGATTGAGGATTAAGGATTGAGGATTGGGGATTGAGGATCTAGGATTGAATATTGATTATTGAGGATTGAAGATTGAGGATTGAGGATTTAGTATTGAGAATTGAGAATTGAGGATAAGGACTGAGGGTTGAGGATTGAGGTTTGAGGAATGAGGATTGAGGATTGAGGATTGAGGATTGAAGATTGAGTATTGATGACTGAAGATTGAGGATTGAGGATCGAGGGTAGAGGATTGAGGACGAGGACTGACAGTTGAGGATTGTGGTTTGAGGATTGAGGATTGAGGAATGAGGATTGAAGATTGAGTATTGATGATTGAAGATTCAGGATTGAGGATTGAGGGTTGAGGGTTGAGGACGAGGACTGGCGGTTGAGGATTGTGGTTTGAGGATTGAGGATTGAGGATTGAGAATTGAGGATGAGGACTGA
Organism: Calliopsis andreniformis; assembly: GCF_051401765.1. Classification (NCBI taxonomy): domain Eukaryota; kingdom Metazoa; phylum Arthropoda; class Insecta; order Hymenoptera; family Andrenidae; genus Calliopsis; species Calliopsis andreniformis. Next base: position 297,968 of record NW_027480554.1, on the reverse strand, counting down.
GGTTTGGGGATTGAGGTTTGAGGAATGAGGATTGAGGATTGGGGATTGAGGATTGAGGATTGAGGATTGAGTATTGAAGGTTGAGGATTGATGACTGAGGATGGAGGATTGCGGATTGACGATTGAGGATTGAGAATTGAGTGTTGAAGGTTGAGTGTTGAGGATTGAAAGTTGAGGATTGACGATTGAGGATTGAGGATTGAGGATTGAGTATTGAAAATTGAGGATTGATGATTGAGGATTTAGGATTGAGGATTGAGGATTGAGGATTGAGGATTGAGGACTGAGGATTGAGGATTGAGGATTGAGCATTGAGGATTGAAGATTGAGGACTGGGGATTGAGGATTGAAGATTGAGGATTAAGGATTGAGGATTGGGGACTGGGGATCTAGGATTGGAGATTGATTATTGAGGATTGAAGATTGAGGGTTAAGGATTGAGGGTTGAGAATTGAGAATTGAGGATGGGGACTGTGGGCTGAGGATTGAGGTTTGAGATACGAGGATTGAGGATTGAGGATTGTGGACTGAGGATTGACGATTGAGTATTGGAGATTGAGGATTGATGACTGAGGATTGAGGATTGAGGATTGATGATTGCGGATTGAGGATTGAAGATTGAGTATTGAGGATTGAATATTGAGGATTGAGAGTTGAGGGTTGAGGATTGAAGATTGGGAATTGACGATTGAGGATTGAAGATTGTGTATTGAGGATTGAAGATTGAGGATTGAGGATTGAAGATTGAGTATTGATGATTGAAGATTCAGGATTGAGGATTGAGGGTTGAGGGTTGAGGACGAGGACTGGCGGTTGAGGATTGTGGTTTGAGGATTGAGGATTGAGGATTGAGAATTGAGGATGAGGACTGAGGTTTGGGGATTGAGGATTGAAGATTGAGTATTGAGGATTGAAGATTGAGGATTGAGGACTGAGGATTGAGGGTTGAGTATAGAGGATTGAGGATTGAGGATTAAAGATTGACTATTGAGGATTGAAGATTGAGGATTGTGGATCGAAGATTGAGTATTGAGGATTGAAGATTGAGGATTGAGGATTGAGGATTGAGAATTGAAGATGAGGGCTGAGGGTTGAGGATTGAGGTTTGAGGACTGCGGACTGAGGATTGAGGATTGAGAATTGAGGATTGAAGATTGAGGATTGAGGATTGAAGATTGGGGATTGAGGATTGAGGGTTGTGGATTGAGGATTGAGGACTGAGGATTGAGGATTGAGGATTGAGCATTGAGGATTGAAGATTGAGGACTGGGGATTGAGGATTGAAGATTGACGATTGAGGATTGTGGATTGAGGATTGAGGGTAGAGGATTAAAGATTGAATATTGATGATTGAAGATTGAGGATTCAGGATTGAGGGTTGTGGATTGAGGACGAGGACTGAGTGTTGAGAATTGATGTTTGAGGTCTGAGGATTGAGGATTGAGGATTGAGAATTGAGGATTGAGGATTGAGGATTGAAGATTGAGGATTGGGTATTGAGGATTGAAGAATGAGGACTGAGTATTTAGGATTGAGGATCGAGGATTGAAGATTGAGTATTGGGGATTGAAGATTGAGGATTGAGGATTATGGATGGAGGATTGAGGATTCAGTATTCAGGATTGAGGATTGAGGATTGTAGATTGAGGATTGAGGATTGATGATTAAAGATTGAGTGTTGAGGATTGAAGATTGAGGATTGATGGTTGGGGATTGAGGATTGAGGATTGAGGATTGAGGATTGAGTATTGAAGGCTGAGGATTGATGATTGAGGATTGAGGTTTGAGGATTGAGGATTGAGGTTTGAGGATTGAGGATTGAGGATTGAGTATTGAAGATTGACGTCTGAGGACTGGGGATTGAGTATAGAGGATTGAGTATTCAGTATTGAGGATTGAGGATTGAAGATCGAGTATTGATGATTGAAGATTGCGGATTGATTATTGAGGGTTGGGGATTGATGACGAGGTCTGAGGGTTGAGGATTGAGTACTGAGGATTGAGGATGGAGGTTTGGGCGTTGAGGATTGAAGATTGTGGACTGGGGATTGAGGATTGAATATTGAGGATTAAGGATTCAGGATTGGGGATAGGGGATCTAGGATTGGAGATTGATTATTGAGGATTGAAGATTGAGTGTTGAGGATTGAGGATTGAGAACTGAGAACTGAGGATGAGGACTGAGGGTTGAGGATTGAGGTTTGAGGTACGAGGATTGAGGATTGAGGATTGAGGACTGAGGAATAAAGATTGAGGATTGATGATGAGGGCTGAGGGTTGAGGATTGAGGCTTGAGGACTGAGGACTGAGGATTGAGGATTGAGAATTGAGGATAGAGGATTGAGGATTGAAGATTGAGGATTGGGTATTGAGGATTGAAGAATGAGGACTGAGGATTGAGGATTGAGGATTGAGGATTGAAAATTGAGTATTGAGGGTTGAAGGTTGAGTATTGAGGATTGAGGATTGAGGATTGAGGATTGAGGATTGAGGATTCAGGATTGAGAGTTGAAGACTGAGCAATGAGGACTGGGGATTGAGTATTGAGGATTGAGGATTCAGTATTGAGGATTGATGATTGAAGATTGAGTACTGATGATTGAAGGTTGCGGATTGATTATTGAGGGTTGAGGATTGATGACGAGGGCTGAGGGTTGAGGATTGAGGACTGAGGATTGAGGATGGAGGATTGGGCATTGAGGATTGAAGATTGAGGATTGAGGATTGAGGATTGAGGATTGAGAATTGAGGATTGAGGATTGAAGATTGAGTATTGAGGATTGAAGATTGAGGATTGAGGTTTGAGGAATGAGGATTGAGGATTGAGGATTGAGGATTGAGGATTGATGATTGACTATTGAAGGTTGAGGATTGATGACTGAGGATTGAGGATTGAGGATTGAGGATTGAGGATTGAGGATTGACGATTGAGTGTTGAGGATTGAGTGTTGAGGAGTGAGGATTGAGTGTTGAGGAATGAGGATGAGGGCTGAGGTTTGAGGTTTGAGGTTTGAGTATTGAATCCTGAGAATTCAGGATATTCTATTGAGTATTGAGAATTGAGGATTGATGGTTGAGTATTGAGGATTGAGGATTGAGGATTGAGGATTGAGGATTGAAGATTGAGGATTGATGATTGAGGATTGAGGATTGAGGATTGAGGATTGAGGATTGAGTATTGAAGATTGAGAATTGAGGATTGAAGGTTGAGGATTGAGGAATGAGGTTTGAGGATTGAGAACGATGGCTGATGGTTGAGGGTTGAGGTTTTAGGACTGAGGAATGAGGATTGCGGATTGAGAATTGAGGATTGAGGATTGAGGATTGAAGATTGGGGATTGGTAATTGAGGATTGAAGAATGAGGATTCAGGATTGAGGATTGATGATTGGGGATTGAAGATTGAGTGTTGAGGATTGAAGATTGAGTATCGATGATTGAAGATTGAGGATTGAGGGTTGAGGGTTGAGGGTTGCGGACGAGGACTGACGGTTGAGGATTGAGGTTTGAGGATTGAGGGTTGAGGACTGAGGACTGAGGATAGATGATTGAGGATGGAGCATTGAGGATTGAAGATTGAGGACTGGGGTCGAGGTCTGAAGATTGAGGATTAAGGATTGAGGATTGGTGATTGAGGATCTAGGACTGAATATTGATTATTGAGGATTAAAGATTGAGGATTGAGGATTGAGTATTGAAGATTGAGGATTGATGGTTGAGGATTTAGAATTGAGGATTGAGGATTGAGGATTGAAAATTATGTATTGAGGGTTGAAGATTGAGGACTGAGGAATAAAGATTGAGGATTGAGGATGATGGCTGAGGGTTGAGGATTGAGGCTTGAGGACTCAGGACTGAGGATTGAGGATTGAGAATTGAGTATAGACGATTGAGGATTGAAGATTGAGGATTGGGTATTGAGGATTGAAGAATGAGGATTGAGGATTGAGGATTGAGGATTGAGGATTGAAGATTGAGTATTCAGGATTGAAGATTGAGTATTGAGGATTGAGGATTGAGGATTGAGGACTTAGGATTGAGGATTGAGGATTGAGAATTGAGGATTGAAGGTTGAGGATTGAGGAATGAGGTTTGAGGATTGAGAACGATGGCTGATGGTTGAGGGTTGAGGTTTTAGGACTGAGGACTGAGGATTGAGCATTGAGAATTGAGGATTGAGGATTGAGGATTGAAGATTGGGGATTGGTAATTGAGGATTGAAGAATGATCATTCAGGATTGAGGATTGATGATTGGGGTTTGAAGATTGAGTATTGAGGATTGAAGATTGAGTATTGATGATTGAAGATTGAGGATTGAGGGTTGAGGGTTGAGGGTTGCGGACGACGACTGACGGTTGAGGATTGAGGTTTGAGGATTGAGGGTTGAGGACTGAGGACTGAGGATAGAGGATTGAGGATGGAGCATTGAGGATTGAAGATTGAGGACTGGGGATTGAGGACTGAAGATTGAGGATTAAGGATTGAGGATTGGTGATTGAGGATCTAGGACTGAATATTGATTATTGAGGATTAAAGATTGAGGATTGAGGATTGAGTATTGAGAATTGACAATTGAGGATAAGGACTGAGGGTTGAGGATTGAGGTTTGAGGAATGAGGATTGAGGATTGAGGATTGAGGATTGAAGTTTGAGTATTGATGATTGAAGATTGAGGATTGAGGATTGAGGGTTGAGGATTGAGGACGAGGACTGACGGTTGAGGATTGTGGTTTGAGGATTGAGGATTGAGGATTGAGTATTGAGGATGAGGACTGGGGTTTGAGGATTGAGGTTTGAGGAATGAGGATTGAGGATTGAGGATTGAGGACTGAGGATTGAGGATTGAGTATTGAAGGTTGAGGATTGATGACTGAGGATTGAGGATTGCGGATTGACGATTGAGGATTGAGGATTGAGTATTGAAGGTTGAGGATTGATGACTGAGGATTGAGGATTGCGGATTGACGATTGAGGATTGAGGATTGAGGGTTGAAGGTTGAGTGTTGAGGATTGAAGGTTGAGGATTGACGATTGAGGATTGAGGATTGAGGATGATGGCATAGGTTTGAGGTTTGAGGTTTGAGGTTTGAGTATTGAATCCTGAGAATTCAGGATGTTCTATTGAGTATTGAGAATTGAGGATTGATGGTTTAGTATTGAGGATTCAGGATTGAGGATTGAGGACTGAGTATTGAAGATTGAGGATTGATGGTTGAGGATTTAGAATTGAAGATTGAGGATTGAGGATTGAAAATTGAGTATTGAGGATTGAAGATTGAGGACTGAGGAATAAAGATTGAGGATTGAGGATGATGGCTGAGGATTGAGGATTGAGGCTTGAGGACTGAGGACTGAGGATTGAGGATTGAGAATTGAGGATAGAGGAATGAGGATGGAAGATTGAGGATTGGGTATTGAGGATTGAAGAATGAGGATTGAGGATTGAGGATTGAGGATTGAGGATTGAAGATTGAGTATTGAGGATTGAAGATTGAGTATTGAGGATTGAGGATTGAGGATTGAGGACTTAGGATTGAGGACTGAGGATTGAGAATTGAAGATTGAGGAATGAGGACTGGGGATTGAGTATTGAGGATTGAGGATTCAGTATTGAGGATTGATGATTGAAGATTGAGTATTGATGATTGAAGATTGCGGATTGATTATTGAGGGTTCAGGATTGACGACGAGGACTGAGGGTTGAGGATTGAGGACTGAGGATTGAGGATGGAGGATTGGGCATTGAGGATTGAAGATTGAGGATTGAGGATTGAGGATTGAGGATTGATGATTGGGTATTGAGAATTGAAGAATGAGGATTGAGGATTGAGGATTGAGTATTGAGGATTGAAGATTGAGTATTGAGGATTGAAGATTGAGGATTGAGGACTGAGGATTGAGGGTTGAGTATTGAGGATTGAGGATTGAGGATTAAAGATTGACTATTGAGGATTGAAGATTGAGGATTGTGGATCGAAGATTGAGTATTGAGGATTGAAGATTGAGGATTGAGGATTGAGGATTGAGAATTGAAGATGAGGGCTGAGGGTTGAGGATTGAGGTTTGAGGACTGCGGACTGAGGATTGAGGATCGAGAATTGAGGATTGAAGATTGAGGATTGAGGATTGAAGATTGGGGATTGAGGATTGAGGGTTGTGGATTGAGGATTGAGGACTGAGGATTGAGGATTGAGGATTGAGCATTGAGGATTGAAGATTGAGGACTGGGGATTGAGGATTGAAGATTGACGATTGAGGATTGTGGATTGAGGATTGAGGGTAGAGGATTAAAGATTGAATATTGATGATTGAAGATTGAGGATTGAGGATTGAGGGTTGTGGATTGAGGACGAGGACTGAGTGTTGAGAATTGATGTTTGAGGTCTGAGGATTGAGGATTGAGGATTGAGAATTGAGGATTGAGGATTGAGGATTGAAGATTGAGGATTGGGTATTGAGGATTGAAGAATGAGGACTGAGTATTTAGGATTGAGGATCGAGGATTGAAGATTGAGTATTGGGGATTGAAGATTGAGGATTGAGTATTATGGATGGAGGATTGAGGATTGAGTATTCAGGATTGAGGATTGAGGATTGTAGATTGAGGATTGAGGATTGATGATTAAAGATTGAGTGTTGAGGATTGAAGATTGAGGATTGATGATTGGGGATTGAGGATTGAGGATTGAGGATTGAGGATTGAGAATTGAGGATTGAGGATTGAGGATTGAAGATTGAGGATTGAGTATTGAGGATTGAAGGATGAGGATTGAGGATTGAGGATTGAGGATTGGGGACTGAGGATTGAATATTCAGGATTGAGGATTGAGGATTGAGGATTGAGGATTGAGGATTGAAGATACAGTATTGAGGATCGAAGATTGAGAATTGAGGATTGAGGATTGAACATTGAGGACTGAGTGTTGAGGGTTGAGTGATGAGAATTGATATTTGTGGATAGAGATTTGAAGATTGCAGATTGGGTATTGAGTATTGAAAACTGTGAATTGAGGATATTATACTGAGGATTGAGGATTGACAACTGATTGTTGAGGACTGAGGGCTGAGGATTGAGGATTCAGGGTTGAGGATTCAGAATTGAGGTTTGAGGACTGAGGACTAAGGATTGAGTATTGAGGATTGAGGATTCAGTATTGAGGATTGAGGATTTAAGTGTATTAGTGAGTGAAGATTGCGGATTCATTATTGAGGGTTGAGGTTTGAGGACGAGGACTGAAGGTTGTGGATTGAGGTTTGAGGACAGAAGATGGAGGATTGAGGATTGCGAATTGATAATTGAAGATTGAGGATTGAAAATTTAGGATTGGGTATTGAGGATTGAGGATTGGGGATTGAGGATATAGTATTGGAGATTGATTATTTAGGATTGAAGATAGAGGGTTGAGGATTGAGGATTGAGGATTGAGAATTGAGAATTGAGGATGATGACTGAGGTTTGAGGATTGAGGTTTGAGGAATGAGGATTGAGGATTGAGGATTGAGGATTGAAGATTGAGTATTGATGATTGAAGATTGAGGATTGAGGATTGAGGGTTGAGGATTGAGGACGAGGACTGACGGTTGAGGATTGTGGTTTGAGGATTGAGGATTGAGGATTGAGTATAGAGGATGAGGACTGGGGTTTGAGGATTGAGGTTTGAGGAATGAGGATTGAGGATTGAGGATTGAGGATTGAGGATTGAGGATTGAGTATTGAAGGTTCAGGATTGATGACTGAGGATTGAGGATTGCGGACTGACGATTGAGGATTGAGGATTGAGGGTTGAAGGTTGAGTGTTGAGGATTGAAGGTTGAGGATTGACGATTGAGGATTGAGGATTGTGGATGATGGCTGAGGTTTGAGGTTTGAGGTTTGAGGTTTGAGTATTGAATCCTGAGAATTCAGGATGTTCTATTGAGTATTGAGAAATGAGGGTTGATGGTTTAGTACTGAGCATTCAGGATTGAGGATTGAGGATTAAGTATTGAAGATTGAGGATTGATGGTTGAGGATTTAGAATTGAGGATTGAGGATTGAGGATTGAGGATTCAAAATTGAGGATTGAGGATTGAAGATTGAGGATTGGGGACTGAGTGCTGCGGGTTGAGTGATGAGAATTAATGTTTGTGGATAGAGATTTGAAGATTGCAGATTGAGTATCTAGTATTGAAAGCTGTGAATTGAGGATATTCTATTGAGGATTGAGGATTGACAATTGATTGTCGAGGACTGAGGGCTGAAGATTGAGGATTAAGGATTTAGGATGCAGAATTGAGGTTTGAGGACTGAGGATTGAGGATCGAAGATTGAGTATTGAGGATTGAAGATTGAGGATTGAGGACTGAGGATGGAGGATTGAAGAGAGAGGCCTGAGTGTTGAGGATTGAGTGTTGAGGATTGATGTTTGAGGGTTGAGATTTGATTATTAATTTTTGTGGATTGAGTATTGAACGATGAGAATTCAGGGTATTCTATTGAGTATTGAGAATTGGGGATTGATTGTTGAATATTGAGGATTGATGGTTGAGGGTTTTGTGATGAATATTGAGGATTGAGGATTGAGGATTGAGGATTGAGGATTGAGGATTGGGGATTGAAGATTGAGTATTGAGGATTGAAGGTTGAGGATTGAGGATTGAGGATTGTGGATTGAGGATTGAGGATTGAGAATTGAGGATTGAGGATTGAGGATTCAAGATTGAGGATTGGGTATTGAGGATTGTAGAATGAGGATTGAGGATTGAGGATTGAGGATTGAGGATTGAAGGTTGAGTATCGAGGATTGAAGATTGAGGATTGATGATTGAGGATTAAGGATTGGTTATTGAAGGTTAAGGATTGATGATTGGGGACTGATGATTGAGGATTGAGGATTGAGTATTGAGGACTGAGGATTGAAGATTGAGGATTGAGGATTGAGGATTAAAGATTGAGTATTGAGGATTGAAGATTGAGAATTGAGGATTGAGGATTGAACATTGAGGACAGAGTGTTGAGGGTTGAGTGATGAGAAGTGATGTTTGTGGATAGAGATTTGAGGATTGCAGATTGAGTATTGTGTATTGAAAGCTGTGAATTGAGGATGTTCTATTGAGGATTGAGGATTGTTACCTGATTGTTGAGGACTGAGGGCTGAAGATTGAGGATTCAGTATTGAGGATTCAGAATTGAGGTTTGAGGACTGAGGATTGAGGATGGAGGATCGAAGATTGAGTATTGAGGATTGAAGATTGAGGACTGAGGATTGAGGATTGAAGATTGGGGATTGGTAATTGAGGATTGAAGAATGATGATTCAGGATTGAGGATTGATGATTGGGGATTGAAGATTGAGTATTGAGGATTGAAGGTTGAGGACTGGGGATTGAGGTCTGATGATTGAGGATTAAGGATTGAGGATTGGTGATTGAGGATCTAGGGTTGAATATTGATTATTGAGGATTAAAGATTGAGGATTGAGGATTGATGATTAAGTATTGATGATTGAAGATTGAGGATTGAGGATTGAGGGTTGAGGATTGAGGACGATGACTGACGGTTGAGGATTGTGGTTTGACGATTGAGGATTGAGGATTGAGTATTGAGGATGAGGACTGGGGTTTGAGGATTGAGGTTTGAGGAATGAGGATTGAGGATTGAGGATTGAGAATTGAGGATTGAGGATTGAGGATTGAAGATTGAGGATTTGGTATTAAGGATTGAAGAATGAGGATTGAGGATTGAGGATTCAGAATTGATGTTTGAGGACTGAGGATTGAGGATTGAAGATTGATTATTGAGGATTGAGGATTGAGAATTGAGGATTGAAGATTGAGGATTGAAGATTGAGGATTGGGTATTGAGAATTGAAGAATGAGTATTGAGGATTGAGGATTGAGTATTGAGGATTGAAGATTGAGTATTGAGGATTGAAGATTGAGGATTGAGGACTGAGGATTGAGGGTTGAGTATTGAGGATTGAGGATTGAGGATTATAGATTGACTATTGAGGATTGAAGATTGAGGATTGTGGATTGAAGATTGAGTATTGAGGATTGAAGATTGAGAATTGAGGATTGAGGATTGAACATTGAGGACTGAGTGTTGAGGGTTGAGTGATGAGAATTGATGTTTGTGGATAGAGATTTGAAGATTGCAGATTGAGTATTGTGTATTGAAAACTGTGAATTGAGGATATTCTATTGAGGATTGAGGATAGTCACCTGATTGTTGAGGACTGAGGGCTGAAGATTGAGGATTCAGTATTGAGGATACAGAATTGAGGTTTGAGGACTGAGGATTGAGGATGGAGGATCGAAGATTGAGTATTGAGGGTTGAAGATTGAGGATTGAGGATTGAGGATGAGGGCTGACGGTTGAGGATTGAGATTTAAGGACTGAGGACTGAGGATTGAGGATTGAGAATTGAGGATTGAGGATTGAGGATTGAAGATTGAGGATTTGGTATTAAGGATTGAAGAATGAGGATTGAGGATTGAGGATTGAGTATTCAGAATTGATGTTTGAGGACTGAGGATTGAGGATTGGAGATTGATTATTGAGGATTGAGGATTGAGAATTGAGGATTGAAGATTGAGGATTGAGGATTGAGGATTGAGGATTGAGGATTGAAGATTGGGGATTGAGGATTGAGGGTTGTGGATTGAGGACGAGGACTGTGGGTTGAGTATTGATGTTTGAGGTCTGAGGATTGAGGATTGAGGATTGAGAATTGAGGATTGAAGATTGAGTATTGAGGATTGAAGGGTGAGGATTGAGGGTTGAGGATTGAAGATTGAGGACTTAGTGTTGAGGGTTGAGTGATGGGAATTGATGTTTGTGGATTGAGATTTGAAGATTGAAGAATGGGGATTGAGTATTGAAAACTGTGAATTGAGGATATTTTATTGAGGGTTGAGTATTGACAATTGATTGTTGAGGACTGAGGGCTAAAGATTGAGGATTCAGGATTGAGGATTCGGGATTGAGGTTTAAGGACAGAGGATTGAGGGTTGAGGATTGAGGATTGAGGATTGACGCTTGGGGATTGAAGGTTGAGGATGGAGGATTGAAAAGAGTGGACTGAGTGTTGAGGATTGAGAGTTGAGTATTGATGTTTGAGGATTGAGATTCGATTATTGAATATTGTGGATTGAGTATTGAACCATGAGAATTCAGAATACTCTATTGAGTATTAGGAATTGAGGATTGATGGTTGAGTATTGAGGATTGGTGGTTGAGGGTTGTGTGTTGAATATTGAGGATTGAGGATTGAGGATTGAGGATTGAAGATTGAGGATTGAATATTGAGTCTTGATGATTGATGATTGAGGATTGAGGATTGAGTGTTGAGGATTGAGGACGAGGACTGACGGTTTAGGATTGACGTTTGAGGTTTGAGGATTGAGGATTGAGGACTGAGGATTGAGGATTGAGGATTGAGCATTGAGGATTGAAGATTGAGGACTGGGGATTGAGAATTGAAGATTGACGATTGAGGATTGTGGATTGAGGATTGAGGGTTGAGGATTAAAGATTGAATATTGATGATTGAAGATTGAGGATTGAGGATTGAGGGCTGTGGATTGAGGACGAGGGCTGAGTGTTGAGAATTGATGTTTGAGGTCTGAGGATTGAGGATTGAGGATTGAGAATTGAGGATTGAGGATTGAGGTTTGAAGATTGAGGATTGGGTATTGAGGATTGAAGAATGAGGACTGAGGATTTAGGATTGAGGATCGAGGATTGAAGATTGAGTATTGAGGATTGAAGATGATGATCGAGGATTGAGGATTGAGGATTGAGGATTGAGTATTCAGGATTGAGGATTGAGGATTGTAGATTGAGGATTGAGGATTGATGATTAAAGATTGAGTGTTGAGGATTGAAGATTGAGGATTGATGTTTGGGGATTGAGGATTGGGGATTGAGGATCGAGGATTGAGTATTGAAGGCTGAGGATTGATGATTGAGGATTGAGGATTGAGGATTGAGGATTGAGTATTGAGGACTGAGGGTTGAAGATTGAGGATTGATGATTGAGGATTAAAGATTGAGTATTGAAGATTGAAGATTGAGAATTGAGGATTGAGGATTGAACATTGAGGACTGAGTGTTGAGGGTTGAGTGATGAGAATTGATGTTTGTGGATAGAGATTTGAAGATTGCAGATTGAGTATTGTGTATTGAAAACTGTGAATTGAGAATATTCTATTGAGGATTGAGGATTGTCACCTGATTGTTGAGGACTGAGGGCTGAAGATTGAGGATTCAGGATTGAGGATTCAGAATTGAGGTTTGAGGATTGAGGATTGAGGATTGAGGATTGAAGATTGAGGATTGGGGACTGAGTTTCGAGGGTTGAGTGATGAGAATTGATGTTTGTGGATGGAGGTTTGAAGATTGAAGATTGAGGATTGAGTATTGAAAACAGAGAATTCAGGATATTCTATTGAGTATTGAGAACTTTGGGTTGATGGCTGAGTATTGAGGATTGATGTTTGAGGGTTGTGGGTTGAATATTGAGGATTGGCGGATTGAGTATTGAAAATTGAGGACCGAGGACTGAGGACTGAGTATTGAGGATTGAGGATTGAGCATTGAGGATTGAAGATTGAGGACTGGGGATTGAGGATTGAAGATTGAGGATTAAGGATTGAGGATTGGGGATTGAGGATCTAGGATTGAATATTGATTACTGAGGATTGAAGATTGAGGATTGAGGATTGAGGATTGAGAATTGAGAATTGAGGATAAGGACTGAGGGTTGAGGATTGAGGTTTGCGGAATGAGGATTGAGGATTCAGCATTGAGGATTGAGAATTGAGGATTGATGGTTGAGTATTGAGGATTGAGGATTGAGGATTGAGGATTGAGTATTGAAGATTGAGGATTGATGATTGAGGATTGAGGATTGAGGATTGAGGATTGAGGATTCAGTATTGAAGATTGAGAATTGAGGATTCAAGGTTGAGGATTGAGGTATGAGGTTTGAGGATTGAGGACGATGGCTCATGGTTGAGGGTTGAGGTTTTAGGACTGAGGACTGAGGATTGAGGATCGAGAATTGAGGATTGAGGATTGAGGATTGAGGATTGAAGATTGGGGATTGGTAATCGAGGATTGAAGAATGAGGATTCAGGATTGAGGATTGATGATTGGGGATTGAAGATTGAGTATTGAGGATTGAAGATTGAGTATTGATGATTGAAGATTGAGGATTGAGGGTTGAGGGTTGAGGGTTGCGGACGAGGACTGACGGTTGAGGATTGAGGTTTGAGGATTGAGGGTTGAGGACTGAGGACTGAGGATTTAGGATTGAGGATCGAGGATTGAAGATTGAGTATTGAGGATTGAGTATTCAGGATTGAGGATTGAGGATTGTAGATTGAGGATTGAGGATTGATGATTAAAGATTGAGTGTTGAGGATTGAAGATTGAGGATTGATGATTGGGGATTGAGGATTGGGGATTGAGGATCGAGGATTGAGTATTGAAGGCTGAGGATTGATGATTGAGGATTGAGGATTGAGGATTGAGGATTGAGTATTGAGGACTGAGGGTTGAAGATTGAGGATTGATGATTGAGGATTAAAGATTGAGTATTGAAGATTGAAGATTGAGAATTGAGGATTGAGGATTGAACATTGAGGACTGAGTGTTGAGGGTTGAGTGATGAGAATTGATGTTTGTGGATAGAGATTTGAAGATTGCAGATTGAGTATTGTGTATTGAAAACTGTGAATTGAGAATATTCTATTGAGGATTGAGGATTGTCACCTGATTGTTGAGGACTGAGGGCTGAAGATTGAGGATTCAGGATTGAGGATTCAGAATTGAGGTTTGAGGATTGAGGATTGAGGATTGAGGATTGAAGATTGAGGATTGAGGATTGAGCATTGAGGATTGAAGATTGAGGACTGGGGATTGAGGATTGAAGATTGAGGATTAAGGATTGAGGATTGGGGATTGAGAATCTAGGATTGAATATTGATTACTGAGGATTGAAGATTGAGGATTGAGGATTGAGGATTGAGAATTGAGAATTGAGGATAAGGACTGAGGGTTGAGGATTGAGGTTTGCGGAATGAGGATTGAGGATTCAGCATTGAGGATTGAGAATTGAGGATTGATGGTTGAGTATTGAGGATTGAGGATTGAGGATTGAGGATTGAGTATTGAAGATTGAGGATTGATGATTGAGGATTGAGGATTGAGGATTGAGGATTGAGGATTCAGTATTGAAGATTGAGAATTGAGGATTCAAGGTTGAGGATTGAGGAATGAGGTTTGAGGATTGAGGACGATGGCTCATGGTTGAGGGTTGAGGTTTTAGGACTGAGGACTGAGTATTGAGGATTGAGGATTGAGGATTATAGATTGACTATTGAGGATTGAAGATTGAGGATTGTGGATTGAAGATTGAGTATTGAGGATTGAAGATTGAGAATTGAGGATTGAGGATTGAACATTGAGGACTGAGTGTTGAGGGTTGAGTGATGAGAATTGATGTTTGTGGATAGAGATTTGAAGATTGCAGATTGAGTATTGTGTATTGAAAACTGTGAATTGAGGATATTCTATTGAGGATTGAGGATAGTCACCTGATTGTTGAGGACTGAGGGCTGAAGATTGAGGATTCAGTATTGAGGATACAGAATTGAGGTTTGAGGACTGAGGATTGAGGATGGAGGATCGAAGATTGAGTATTGAGGGTTGAAGATTGAGGATTGAGGATTGAGGATGAGGGCTGACGGTTGAGGATTGAGATTTAAGGACTGAGGACTGAGGATTGAGGATTGAGAATTGAGGATTGAGGATTGAGGATTGAAGATTGAGGATTTGGTATTAAGGATTGAAGAATGAGGATTGAGGATTGAGGATTGAGTATTCAGAATTGATGTTTGAGGACTGAGGATTGAGGATTGAAGATTGATTATTGAGGATTGAGGATTGAGAATTGAGGATTGAAGATTGAGGATTGAGGATTGAGGATTGAGGATTGAGGATTGAAGATTGGGGATTGAGGATTGAGGGTTGTGGATTGAGGACGAGGACTGTGGGTTGAGTATTGATGTTTGAGGTCTGAGGATTGAGGATTGAGGATTGAGAATTGAGGATTGAAGATTGAGTATTGAGGATTGAAGGGTGAGGATTGAGGGTTGAGGATTGAAGATTGAGGACTTAGTGTTGAGGGTTGAGTGATGGGAATTGATGTTTGTGGATTGAGATTTGAAGATTGAAGAATGGGGATTGAGTATTGAAAACTGTGAATTGAGGATATTTTATTGAGGGTTGAGTATTGACAATTGATTGTTGAGGACTGAGGGCTAAAGATTGAGGATTCAGGATTGAGGATTCGGGATTGAGGTTTAAGGACAGAGGATTGAGGGTTGAGGATTGAGGATTGAGGATTGACGCTTGGGGATTGAAGGTTGAGGATGGAGGATTGAAAAGAGTGGACTGAGTGTTGAGGATTGAGAGTTGAGTATTGATGTTTGAGGATTGAGATTCGATTATTGAATATTGTGGATTGAGTATTGAACCATGAGAATTCAGAATACTCTATTGAGTATTAGGAATTGAGGATTGATGGTTGAGTATTGAGGATTGGTGGTTGAGGGTTGTGTGTTGAATATTGAGGATTGAGGATTGAGGATTGAGGATTGAAGATTGAGGATTGAATATTGAGTCTTGATGATTGATGATTGAGGATTGAGGATTGAGTGTTGAGGATTGAGGACGAGGACTGACGGTTTAGGATTGACGTTTGAGGTTTGAGGATTGAGGATTGAGGACTGAGGATTGAGGATTGAGGATTGAGCATTGAGGATTGAAGATTGAGGACTGGGGATTGAGAATTGAAGATTGACGATTGAGGATTGTGGATTGAGGATTGAGGGTTGAGGATTAAAGATTGAATATTGATGATTGAAGATTGAGGATTGAGGATTGAGGGCTGTGGATTGAGGACGAGGGCTGAGTGTTGAGAATTGATGTTTGAGGTCTGAGGATTGAGGATTGAGGATTGAGAATTGAGGATTGAGGATTGAGGTTTGAAGATTGAGGATTGGGTATTGAGGATTGAAGAATGAGGACTGAGGATTTAGGATTGAGGATCGAGGATTGAAGATTGAGTATTGAGGATTGAAGATGATGATCGAGGATTGAGGATTGAGGATTGAGGATTGAGTATTCAGGATTGAGGATTGAGGATTGTAGATTGAGGATTGAGGATTGATGATTAAAGATTGAGTGTTGAGGATTGAAGATTGAGGATTGATGTTTGGGGATTGAGGATTGGGGATTGAGGATCGAGGATTGAGTATTGAAGGCTGAGGATTGATGATTGAGGATTGAGGATTGAGGATTGAGGATTGAGTATTGAGGACTGAGGGTTGAAGATTGAGGATTGATGATTGAGGATTAAAGATTGAGTATTGAAGATTGAAGATTGAGAATTGAGGATTGAGGATTGAACATTGAGGACTGAGTGTTGAGGGTTGAGTGATGAGAATTGATGTTTGTGGATAGAGATTTGAAGATTGCAGATTGAGTATTGTGTATTGAAAACTGTGAATTGAGAATATTCTATTGAGGATTGAGGATTGTCACCTGATTGTTGAGGACTGAGGGCTGAAGATTGAGGATTCAGGATTGAGGATTCAGAATTGAGGTTTGAGGATTGAGGATTGAGGATTGAGGATTGAAGATTGAGGATTGGGGACTGAGTGTCGAGGGTTGAGTGATGAGAATTGATGTTTGTGGATGGAGGTTTGAAGATTGAAGATTGAGGATTGAGTATTGAAAACAGAGAATTCAGGATATTCTATTGAGTATTGAGAACTTTGGGTTGATGGCTGAGTATTGAGGATTGATGTTTGAGGGTTGTGGGTTGAATATTGAGGATTGGCGGATTGAGTATTGAAAATTGAGGACCGAGGACTGAGGACTGAGTATTGAGGATTGAGGATTGAGCATTGAGGATTGAAGATTGAGGACTGGGGATTGAGGATTGAAGATTGAGGATTAAGGATTGAGGATTGGGGATTGAGGATCTAGGATTGAATATTGATTACTGAGGATTGAAGATTGAGGATTGAGGATTGAGGATTGAGAATTGAGAATTGAGGATAAGGACTGAGGGTTGAGGATTGAGGTTTGCGGAATGAGGATTGAGGATTCAGCATTGAGGATTGAGAATTGAGGATTGATGGTTGAGTATTGAGGATTGAGGATTGAGGATTGAGGATTGAGTATTGAAGATTGAGGATTGATGATTGAGGATTGAGGATTGAGGATTGAGGATTGAGGATTCAGTATTGAAGATTGAGAATTGAGGATTCAAGGTTGAGGATTGAGGAATGAGGTTTGAGGATTGAGGACGATGGCTCATGGTTGAGGGTTGAGGTTTTAGGACTGAGGACTGAGGATTGAGGATCGAGAATTGAGGATTGAGGATTGAGGATTGAGGATTGAAGATTGGGGATTGGTAATCGAGGATTGAAGAATGAGGATTCAGGATTGAGGATTGATGATTGGGGATTGAAGATTGAGTATTGAGGATTGAAGATTGAGTATTGATGATTGAAGATTGAGGATTGAGGGTTGAGGGTTGAGGGTTGCGGACGAGGACTGACGGTTGAGGATTGAGGTTTGAGGATTGAGGGTTGAGGACTGAGGACTGAGGATTTAGGATTGAGGATCGAGGATTGAAGATTGAGTATTGAGGATTGAGTATTCAGGATTGAGGATTGAGGATTGTAGATTGAGGATTGAGGATTGATGATTAAAGATTGAGTGTTGAGGATTGAAGATTGAGGATTGATGATTGGGGATTGAGGATTGGGGATTGAGGATCGAGGATTGAGTATTGAAGGCTGAGGATTGATGATTGAGGATTGAGGATTGAGGATTGAGGATTGAGTATTGAGGACTGAGGGTTGAAGATTGAGGATTGATGATTGAGGATTAAAGATTGAGTATTGAAGATTGAAGATTGAGAATTGAGGATTGAGGATTGAACATTGAGGACTGAGTGTTGAGGGTTGAGTGATGAGAATTGATGTTTGTGGATAGAGATTTGAAGATTGCAGATTGAGTATTGTGTATTGAAAACTGTGAATTGAGAATATTCTATTGAGGATTGAGGATTGTCACCTGATTGTTGAGGACTGAGGGCTGAAGATTGAGGATTCAGGATTGAGGATTCAGAATTGAGGTTTGAGGATTGAGGATTGAGGATTGAGGATTGAAGATTGAGGATTGGGGACTGAGTGTCGAGGGTTGAGTGATGAGAATTGATGTTTGTGGATGGAGGTTTGAAGATTGAAGATTGAGGATTGAGTATTGAAAACAGAGAATTCAGGATATTCTATTGAGTATTGAGAACTTTGGGTTGATGGCTGAGTATTGAGGATTGATGTTTGAGGGTTGTGTGTTGAATATTGAGGATTGGCGGATTGAGTATTGAAAATTGAGGACCGAGGACTGAGGACTGAGTATTGAGGATTGAGGATTGAGCATTGAGGTTTGAAGATTGAGGACTGGGGATTGAGGATTGAAGATTGAGGATTAAGGATTGAGGATTGGGGATTGAGGATCTAGGATTGAATATTGATTACTGAGGATTGAAGATTGAGGATTGAGGATTGAGGATTGAGAATTGAGAATTGAGGATAAGGACTGAGGGTTGAGGATTGAGGTTTGCGGAATGAGGATTGAGGATTCAGCATTGAGGATTGAGAATTGAGGATTGATGGTTGAGTATTGAGGATTGAGG
Source organism: Calliopsis andreniformis (assembly GCF_051401765.1). Taxonomy (NCBI): domain Eukaryota; kingdom Metazoa; phylum Arthropoda; class Insecta; order Hymenoptera; family Andrenidae; genus Calliopsis; species Calliopsis andreniformis. Next base: position 279,208 of record NW_027480554.1, on the reverse strand, counting down.
ATTGAGGATTGAGGATTGAGTATTGAAGATTGAGGATTGATGATTGAGGATTGAGGATTGAGGATTGAGGATTGAGGATTCAGTATTGAAGATTGAGAATTGAGGATTCAAGGTTGAGGATTGAGGAATGAGGTTTGAGGATTGAGGACGATGGCTCATGGTTGAGGGTTGAGGTTTTAGGACTGAGGACTGAGGATTGAGGATCGAGAATTGAGGATTGAGGATTGAGGATTGAGGATTGAAGATTGGGGATTGGTAATCGAGGATTGAAGAATGAGGATTCAGGATTGAGGATTGATGATTGGGGATTGAAGATTGAGTATTGAGGATTGAAGATTGAGTATTGATGATTGAAGATTGAGGATTGAGGGTTGAGGGTTGAGGGTTGCGGACGAGGACTGACGGTTGAGGATTGAGGTTTGAGGATTGAGGGTTGAGGACTGAGGACTGAGGATTTAGGATTGAGGATCGAGGATTGAAGATTGAGTATTGAGGATTGAGTATTCAGGATTGAGGATTGAGGATTGTAGATTGAGGATTGAGGATTGATGATTAAAGATTGAGTGTTGAGGATTGAAGATTGAGGATTGATGATTGGGGATTGAGGATTGGGGATTGAGGATCGAGGATTGAGTATTGAAGGCTGAGGATTGATGATTGAGGATTGAGGATTGAGGATTGAGGATTGAGTATTGAGGACTGAGGGTTGAAGATTGAGGATTGATGATTGAGGATTAAAGATTGAGTATTGAAGATTGAAGATTGAGAATTGAGGATTGAGGATTGAACATTGAGGACTGAGTGTTGAGGGTTGAGTGATGAGAATTGATGTTTGTGGATAGAGATTTGAAGATTGCAGATTGAGTATTGTGTATTGAAAACTGTGAATTGAGAATATTCTATTGAGGATTGAGGATTATCACCTGATTGTTGAGGACTGAGGGCTGAAGATTGACGATTCAGGATTGAGGATTCAGAATTGAGGTTTGAGGATTGAGGATTGAGGATTGAGGATTGAAGATTGAGGATTGGGGACTGAGTGTCGAGGGTTGAGTGATGAGAATTGATGTTTGTGGATGGAGGTTTGAAGATTGAAGATTGAGGATTGAGTACTGAAAACTGAGAATTCAGGATATTCTATTGAGTATTGAGAACTTTGGATTGATGGCTGAGTATTGAGGATTGATGGTTGAGGGTTGTGTGTTGAATATTGAGGATTGGCGGATTGAGTATTGAAAATTGAGGACTGAGGACTGAGGACTGAGTATTGAGGATTGAGGATTGAGCATTGAGGATTGAAGATTGAGGACTGGGGATTGAGGATTGAAGATTGAGGATTATGGATTGAGGATTGGGGATTGAGGATCTAGGATTGAATATTGATTACTGAGGGTTGAAGATTGAGGATTGAGGATTGAGGATTGAGAATTGAGAATTGAGGATAAGGACTGAGGGTTGAGGATTGAGGTTTGCGGAATGAGGATTGAGGCTTCAGCATTGAGGATTGAAGATTGAGTATTGATGATTGAAGATTGAGGATTGGGGATTGAGGGTAGAGGATTGAGGACGAGGACTGACGGTTGAGGATTGTGGTTTGAGGATTGAGGATTGAGGATTGAGAATTGAGGATGAGGACTGAGGTTTGAGGATTGAGGTTTGAGGAATGAGGATTGAGGATTGAGGATTGAGGATTGAGGATTGAGGATTGAGTATTGAAGGTTGGGGATTGATGACTGAGGATTGAGGATTGCGGATTGACGGTTGAGGATTGAGGATTGAGGGTTGAAGTTTGAGGATTGAGGGTTGAGGGTTGAGGATTGAAGATTGAATATTGAGGATTGAAGATTGAGGATTCAGAATTGAGGTTTGAGGACAGAGGATTGAGGATTGAAGATTGAGTATTGAGGATTGAAGATTGAGGATTGAGGACTGAGGATGGAGGATTGAAGAGAGAGGACTGAGTGTTGAGGATTGAGTGTTGACAATTGATGTTTGAGGGTTGAGATGTGATTATTGATTTTTGTGGATTGTGTATTGAACGATGGGAATTCAGGGTATTCTATTGAGTATTGAGAATTGAGGATTGATTGTTGAGTATTGAGGATTGATGGTTGAGGGTTTTGTGTTGAATATTGAGGATTGAGGATTGAGGATTGAGGATTGAGGATTGAGGATTGAGGATTGAAGATTGAGTATTGAGAATTGAAGGTTGAGGATTGAGGATTGAGGATTGAGGATTGAGGATTGAAGATTGAGGATTCAGGATTGAGGACTGAGGATTGAGGATTGACTATTGAGGATTGAGGATTGAGGATTGAAGATTGAGTATTGATGATTGAAGATTGAGGATTGAGGGTTGAGGGTTGAGGGTTGCGGACGAGGACTGACGGTTGAGGATTGAGGTTTGAGGATTGAGGGTTGAGGACTGAGGACTGAGGGTAGAGGATTGAGGATGGAGCATTGAGGATTGAAGATTGAGGACTGGGGATTGAGGACTGAAGATTGAGGATTAAGGATTGAGGATTGGCGATTGAGGATCTAGGACTGAATATTGATTATTGAGGATTAAAGATTGAGGATTGAGGATTGAGGACTGACGGTTGAGGATTGTGGTTTGAGGATTGAGGATTGAGTATTGAGGATGAGGACTGGGGTTTGAGGATTGAGGTTTGAGGAATGAGGATTGAGGATTGAGGATTGAGGACTGAGGATTGAGGATTGAGTATCGAAGGTTGAGGATTGATGACTGAGGATTGAGGATTGCGGATTGACGATTGAGGATTGAGGATTGAGGGTTGAAGGTTGAGTGTTGAGGATTGAAGGTTGAGGATTGACGATTGAGGATTGAGGACTGAGGATGATGGCATAGGTTTCTGGTTTGAGGTTTGAGGTTTGAGTATTGAATCCTGAGAATTCAGGATGTTCTATTGAGTATTGAGAATTGAGGATTAATGGTTTAGTATTGAGGATTCAGGATTGAGGATTGAGGATTGAGTATTGAAGATTGAGGATTGATGGTTGAGGATTTAGAATTGAGGATTGAGGATTGAGGATTGAGGATTGAAAATTGAGTATTGAGGATTGAAGATTGAGGACTGAGGAATAAAGATTGAGGATTGAGGATGAGGGCTGAGGGTTGAGGATTGAGGCTTGAGGACTGAGAACTGAGGATTGAGGATTGAGAATTGAGGATAGAGGATTGAGGATTGAAGATTGAGGATTGGGTATTGAGGATTGAAGAATGAGGATTGAGGATTGAGGATTGAGTATTGAGGATTGAAGATTGAGTATTGAGGATTGAAGATTGAGGATTGAGGACTGAGGATTGAGGGTTGAGTATTGAGGATTGAGGATTGAACATTGAGGACTGAGTGTTGAGGGTTGAGTGATGAGAATTGATGTTTGTGGATAGAGATTTGAAGATTGCAGATTGAGTATTGTGTATTGAAAACTGTGAATTAAGGATATTCTATTGAGGATTGAGGATTGTCACCTGATTGTTGAGGACTGAGGGCTGAAGATTGAGGATTCAGTATTGAGGATACAGAATTGAGGTTTGAGGACTGAGGATTGAGGATGGAGGATCGAAGATTGAGTATTGAGGGTTGAAGATTGAGGATTGAGGATTGAGGATGAGGGCAGAGGGTTGAGGATTGAGATTTAAGGACTGAGGACTGAGGATTGAGGATTGAGAATTGAGTATTGAGGATTGAGGATTGAAGATTGAGGATTTGGTATTAAGGATTGAAGAATGAGGATTGAGGATTGAGGATTGAGTATTCAGAAATGATGTTTGAGGACTGAGGATTGAGGATTGAAGATTGATTATTGAGGATTGAGGATTGAGAATTGAGGATTGAAGATTGAGGATTGAGGATTGAGGATTGAGGATTGAGGATTGAAGATTGGGGATTGAGGATTGAGGGTTGTGGACTGAGGACGAGGACTGCGGGTTGAGTATTGATGTTTGAGGTCTGAGGATTGAGGATTGAGGATTGAGAATTGAGGATTGAAGATTGAGTATTGAGGATTGAAGGGTGAGGATTGAGGGTTGAGGATTGAAGATTGAGGACTTAGTGTTGAGGGTTGAGTGATGGGAATTGATGTTTGTGGATTGAGATTTGAAGATTGAAGAATGGGGATTGAGTATTGAAAACTGTGAATTGAGGATATTTTATTGAGGGTTGAGTATTGACAATTGATTGTTGAGGACTGAGGGCTAAAGATTGAGGATTCAGGATTGAGGATTCGGGATTGAGGTTTAAGGACAGAGGATTGAGGGTTGAGGATTGAGGATTGAGGATTGACGCTTGGGGATTGAAGGCTGAGGATGGAGGATTGAAAAGAGTGGACTGAGTGTTGAGGATTGAGTGTTGAGAATCGATGTTTGAGGATTGAGATTTGATTATTGAATATTGTGAATTGAGTATTGAACCATGAGAATTCAGGATACTCTATTTAGTATTAGGAATTGAGGATTGACGGTTGAGTATTGAAGATTGGTGGTTGAGGGTTGTGTCTTGAATATTGAGGATTGAGGATTGAGGATTGAGGATTGAAGATTGAGGATTGAATATTGAGTCTTGATGATTGATGATTGAGGATTGAGGATTGAGTGTTGAGGATTGAGGACGAGGACTGACGGTTTATGATTGACGTTTGAGGTTTGAGGATTGAGGATTGAGGACTGAGGATTGAGGATTGAGGATTGAGCATTGAGGATTGAAGATTGAGGACTGGGAATTGAGGATTGAAGATTGGCGATTGAGGATTGTGGATTGAGGATTGAGGGTTGAGGATTAAAGATTGAATATTGATGATTGAAGATTGAGGATTGAGGATTGAGGGTTGTGGATTGAGGACGAGGACTGAGTGTTGAGAATTGATGTTTGAGGTCTGAGGATTGAGGATTGAGGATTGAGAATTGAGGATTGAGGATTGAGGACTGACGATTGAGGATTGGGTATTGAGGATTGAAGAATGAGGACTGAGGATTTAGGATTGAGGATCGAGGAATGAGGATTGAGTATTGGGGATTGAAGATTGAGGATTGAGGATTGAGGACTGAGAATTGAGGGTTGAGGATGAGGGCAGAGGGTTGAGGATTGAGGTTTAAGGACTGAGGACTGAGGATTGAGGATTGAGAATTGAGGATTGAGGGTTGAGGATTGAAAATTGAAGATTGGGTATTGAGGATTGAAGAATGAGGATTGAGGACTGAGGATTGAGGACTGAGGATTGAGGATTGAGGATTGAAGATTGAGTATTGAGGATTGAAGATTGAGTATTGAGGATTGAGGATTGAGGATTGAGGACTGAGGATTGAGGATTGAGGATTGAGAATTGAAGATTCAGGACTGAGGACTGGGGATTAAAGATTGAGTGTTGAGGATTGAAGATTGAGTATTGATGATTGGGGATTGAGGATTGAGGATTGAGGGTTGAGGATTGAGTATTGAAGGCTGAGGATTGATGATTGAGGATTGCGGATTGAGGATTGAGGATTGAGCATTGAGGACTGAGGGTTGAAGATTTAGGATTGATGATTGAGGATTAAAGGTTGAGTATTGAGGATTGAAGATTGAGAATTGAGGATTGAGGATTGAACATTGAGGACTGAGTGTTGAGGGTTGAGTGATCAGAACTGATGCTTGTGGATAGAGATTTGAAGATTGCAGATTGAGTATTGTGTATTGAAAACTGTGAATTGAGGATATTCTATTGAGGATTGAGGATTGTCACCTGATTGTTGAGGACTGAGGGCTGAAGATTGAGGATTCAGGATTGAGGATTCAGAATTGAGGTTTGAGGACTGAGGATTGAGGATTGAGGATTGAAGATTGAGTATTGAGGATTGAAGATTGAGGATTGAGGACTGAGAATTGAGGATTGACGATGAGGGCAGAGGGTTGAGGATTGAGGTTTAAGGCCTGAGGACTGAGGATTGAGGATTGAGAATTGAGGATTGAGGATTGAGGATTGAAAATTGAAGATTGGGTATTGAGGATTGAAGAATGAGGATTGAGGATTGAGGATTGAGGATAGAGGATTGAAGATTGAGTATTGAGGATTGAAGATTGACGATTGAGGATTGTGGATTGAAGATTGAGTATTGAACATTGAGGACTGAGTGTTGAGGGTTCAGTGATGAGGATTGATGTTTGTGGATGGAGTTTTGAAGATTGTAGATTGAGTATTGAGTATTGAAAGCTGTGAATTGAGGATATTCTATTGAGGATTGAGGATTGTCAACTGATTGTTGAGGACTGAGGGCTGACGATTGAGGATTCAGGATTGAGGATTCAGAATTGAGGTTTGAGGACTGAGGATTGAGGATTGAAGATTGATTATTGAGGATTGAGGATTCAGGATTGAGGATTCAGAATTGAGGTTTGAGGACTGAGGATTGAGGATTGAAGATTGATTATTGAGGATTGAGTATTGAGAATTGAGGATTGTGGATTGAGGATTGAAGATTGAGGATTGGGTTTTGAGGATTGAAGAATGAGGACTGAGGATTGAGGATTGAGGATTGAGGATTGAGGATTGAGGATTGAGTATTGAGGATTCAAGATTGAGGATTGAGGACTGAGGATTGAGGATTGAGTATTGAGGATTGAGGATTGAGGATTAAAGGTTGAGTATTGAGGATTGAAGATTGAGGATTGTGGATTGAAGATTGAGTATTGAGGATTGAAGATTGAGGATTGAGGATTGAGGATTGAGAATTGACGATGAGGTCTGAGGGTTGAGGATCGAGGTTTGAGGACTGAGGACTGAGGATTGAGGATTGAGAATTGAGGATTGAGGATTGAGTATTGAGGATTGAAGATTGAGGATTGGGTATTGAGGATTGAACATTGAGGATTGAAGATTGAGGATCGAGGATTGAGGATCGAGGATTGAAGATTGAATATTGATGATTGAAGATTGAGGATTGAGGATTGAGGGTTGTGGATTGAGGACGAGGACTGAGTGATGAGTATTGATGTTTGAGGTCTGATGATTGAGGATTGAGGATTGAGAATTGAGGATTGAGGATTGAGGATTGAAGATTGAGGATTGGGTATTGAGGATTGAAGAATGAGGATTGAGGATTGAGTATTGAGGATTGAGGATTGAAGATTGAGTATTGGGGATTGAAGACTGACGATTGAGGATTGAGGATTGAGGGTTGAGGATTTAGTATTGAGAATTGAGGATTGAGGATTGAGGATTGAAGATTGAGGATTGGGTATTGAGGACTGAGGACTGAGGATTGAGTATTGAGGATTGAGGATTGAGGATTTAGTATTGAAGATTGAGGGTTGATGATTGAGGATTGAGGATTGAGGATTGAGGATTGAGGATTGAGTATTGAAGATTGAGAATTGAGGATTGAAGGTTGAGGATTGAGGAATGAGGTTTGTGGATTGAGGACGATGGCTGATGGTTGAGGGTTGAGGTTTTAGGACTGAGGACTGAGGATTGAGGATTGAGAATTGAGGATTGAGGATTGAGGATTGAAGATTTGGGATTGGTAATTGAGGATTGAAGAATGAGGATTCAGGATTGAGGATTGATGATTGGGGATTGAAGATTGAGTATTGAGGATTGAAGGTTGAGTATCGATGATTGAAGATTGCGGATTGAGGGTTGAGGGTTGAGGGTTGCGGACGAGGACTGACGGTTGAGGATTGAGGTGTGAGGATTGAGGGTTGAGGACTGAGGACTGAGGATAGAGGATTGAGGATGGAGCATTGAGGATTGAAGATTGAGGACTGGGAATAGAGGACTGAAGATTGAGGATTAAGGATTGAGGATTGGTGATTGAGGATCTAGGGTTGAATATTGATTATTGAGGATTAAAGATTGAGGATTGAGGATTGAGGATTGAGAATTAGAGAACTGAGGATAAGGAATGAGGGTTGAGGATTGAGGTTTGAGGAATGAGTATTGAGGATTGAGGATTGAGGATTGATGATTGAGTATTGAGGATGAGGACTGGGGTTTGAGGATTGAGGTTTGAGGAATGAGGATTGAGGATTGAGTATTGAGAATTGAGGATTGAGGATTGATAATTGAAGATTGAGGATTTGGTATTAAGGATTGAAGAATGAGGATTGAGGATTGAGGATTGAGTATTCAGAAATGATGTTTGAGGACTGAGGATTGAGGATTGAGGATTGAGGATTGAGGATTGAGGGTTGAGGATTGAGGATTGAAGATTGAGGACCGAGGATTGATGACTAAAGATTGAGTATTGAGGATTGAAGATTGAGGATTGATGATTGAGGATTGAGGAATGAGGATTGAGGATTGAGGATTGATGATTGAGGATTGAGGAATGAGGATTGAGGATTGAGGATTGAGGATTGAGTATTGAAGATTGAGAATTGATGATTGAGGATTGAGTATTGAGGATTGTGGGTTGAGGATTGAGGATTGAAGATTGAGGACTGAGGATTGATGATTAAAGATTGAGTATTGAGGGTTGAAGATTGAGGATTGATGATTGAGGATTGAGGAATGAGGATTGAGGATTGAGGATTGAGGATTGATGATTGAGGATTGAGGAATGAGGACTGAGGATTGAGGATTGAGGATTGAGTATTGAAGATTGAGAATTGATGATTGAGGATTGAGGATTGAGTATTGAGTATTGAGGACTGAGGATTGAAGATTGAGGATTGAGGATTGAGGATTAAAGATTGAGTACTGAGGATTGAAGATTGAGAATTGAGGATTGAGGATTGAACATTGAGGACTGAGTGTTGAGGGTTGAGTGATGAGAATTGATGTTTGTGGATAGAGATTTGAAGATTGCAGATTGAGTATTGTGTATTGAAAACTGTGAATTGAGAATATTCTATTGAGGATTGAGGATTGTCACCTGATTGTTGAGGACTGAGGGCTGAAGATTGAGGATTCAGGATTGAGGATTCAGAATTGAGGTTTGAGGATTGAGGATTGAGGATTGAGGATTGAAGATTGAGGATTGGGGACTGAGTGTCGAGGGTTGAGTGATGAGAATTGATGTTTGTGGATGGAGGTTTGAAGATTGAAGATTGAGGATTGAGTATTGAAAACTGAGAATTCAGGATATTCTATTGAGTATTGAGAACTTTGGATTGATGGCTGAGTATTGAGGATTGATGGTTGAGGGTTGTGTGTTGAATATTGAGGATTGGCGGATTGAGTATTGAAAATTGAGGACGGAGGACTGAGGACTGAGTATTGAGGATTGAGGATTGAGCATTGAGGATTGAAGATTGAGGTCTGGGGATTGAGGATTGAAGATTGAGGATTAAGGATTGAGGATTGGGGATTGAGGATCTAGGATTGAATATTGATTACTGAGGATTGAAGATTGAGGATTGAGGATTGAGGATTGAGAATTGAGAATTGAGGATAAGGACTGAGGGTTGAGGATTGAGGTTTGCGGAATGAGGATTGAGGATTCAGCATTGAGGATTGAAGATTGAGTATTGATGATTGAAGATTGAGGATTGGGGATTGAGGGTAGAGGATTGAGGACGAGGACTGACGGTTGAGGATTGTGGTTTGAGGATTGAGGATTGAGGATTGAGAATTGAGGATGAGGACTGAGGTTTGAGGATTGAGGTTTGAGGAATGAGGATTGAGGATTGAGGATTGAGGATTGAGGATTGAGGATTGAGTATTGAAGGTTGAGGATTGATGACTGAGGATTGAGGATTGCGGATTGACGATTGAGGATTGAGGATTGAGGGTTGAAGTTTGAGGATTGAGGGTTGAGGGTTGAGGATTGAAGATTGAATATTGAGGATTGAAGATTGAGGATTCAGAATTGAGGTTTGAGGACAGAGGATTGAGGATTGAAGATTGAGTATTGAGGATTGAAGATTGAGGATTGAGGACTGAGGATGGAGGATTGAAGAGAGAGGACTGAGTGTTGAGGATTGAGTGTTGAGAATTGATGTTTGAGGGTTGAGATGTGATTATTGATTTTTGTGGATTGTGTATTGAACGATGGGAATTCAGGGTATTCTATTGAGTATTGAGAATTGAGGATTGATTGTTGAGTATTGAGGATTGATGGTTGAGGGTTTTGTGTTGAATATTGAGGATTGAGGATTGAGGTTGAGGATTGAGGATTGAGGATTGAGGATTGAAGATTGAGTATTGAGAATTGAAGGTTGAGGATTGAGGATTGAGTATTGAGGATTGAGGATTGAAGATTGAGGATTGAGGATTGAGGACTGAGGATTGAGGATTGACTATTGAGGATTGAGGATTGAGGATTGAAGATTGAGTATTGAGGATTGAAGATTGAGGATTGTGCATTGAAGGTTGAGTATTGAGGGTTGAAGATTGAGGATTGAGGATTGAGGATTGAGAATTGACGATGAGGGCTGAGGGTTGAGGATTGAGGTTTGAGGACTGAGGACTGAGGATTGAGGATTGAGAATTGAGGACTGTAGATTGAGGATTGAGGATTGAAGATTGAGGATTGGGTATTGAGTATTGAACATTGAGGATTGAGGATTGAGGATCGAGGATTGAGGATTGAGGATTGAAGATTGAATATTGATGATTGTAGATTGAGGATTGAGGATTGAGCGTTGTGGATTGAGGACGAGGACTGAGGGTTGAGTATTGATGTTTGACGTCTGAGGATTGAGGATTGAGGATTGTGCATTGAAGATTGAGTATTGAGGATTGAGGACTGAGGATTGATGATTAAGGATTGAGTATTGAGGGTTGAAGATTGAGGATTGATGATTGAGGATTGAAGAATGAGGATTGAGGATTGAGGATTGATGATTGAGGATTGAGGAATGAGGATTGAGGATTGAGGATTGAGGATTGAGTATTGAAGATTGAGAATTGATGATTGAGGATTGAGGATTGAGGATTGAGTATTGAGTATTGAGGACTGAGGATTGAAGATTGAGGATTGAGGATTGAGGATTAAAGATTGAGTACTGAGGATTGAAGATTGAGAATTGAGGATTGAGGATTGAACATTGAGGACTGAGTGTTGAGGGTTGAGTGATGAGAATTGATGTTTGTGGATAGAGAGTTGAAGATTCCAGATTGAGTATTGTATACTGAAAACTGTGAATTGAGGATATTCTATTGAGGATTGAGGACTGTCACCTGATTGTTGAGGACTGAGGGCTGAAGATTGGGGATTCAGGATTGAGGATTCAGAATTGAGGTTTGAGGACTGTGGGTTGAGGATCGAGGATTGAAGATTGAGTATTGAGGATTGAAGGTTGAGGATTGAGGATTGAGAATTGAGGATTGAGGATGAGGGCTGAGAGTTGAGGATTGAGGTTTAAGGGTTGAGTATTGAAGATTGAGGATTGATGGTTGAGGATTTAGAATTGAGGATTGAGGATTGAGGATTGAGGATTGAATACTGAGTATTGAGGATTGAAGATTGAGGACTGAGGAATAAGGATTGCGGATTGAGGATGAGGGCTTTGCGTTGAGAATTGAGGCTTGAGGATTGAGGACTGAGGATTGAGGATTGAGAATTGAGGATTGATGGTTGAGTATTGAGGATTGAGGATTGAGGATTGAGGATTGAGTATTGAAGATTGAGGATTGATGATTGAGTCTTGATGATTGATGATTGAGGATTGAGGATTGAGTGTTGAGGATTGAGGACGTGGACTCACGGTTGAGGATTCAGGTTTGAGGTTTGAGGATTGAGGATTGAGGATCGAGGATTGAGGATTGAGGATTGAAGATTGAGGATTGGGTATTGAGGATTGTAGGATGAGGTTTGAAGATTGAGTACTGAGGATTGAAGATTAAGATTCAGGATTGAGGTTTCAGGAGAGAGGACTGAGGATTGGGGATTGAGGATTGAGGATTGAGGATTGAAGATTGAGGATTGGGTATTGAGGATTGAACATTGAGGATTGAGGATTGAGTACTGTAGATTGAGGATCGAGGATTGAGGGTTGTGGATTGAGGACGAGGACTGAGGGTTGAGTATTGATGTTTGAGGTCTGAGGATTGAGGATTGAGGATTGAGGATTGAGAATTGATGATTGAGGATTGAGGATTGAAGATTGAGGATTGGGTGTCGAGGATTGAAGAATGAGTATTAGAGGATTGAGGATTGAGTGTTGAGGGTTGAAGATTGAGTTTTGAGGATTGAAGATTGAGGATTGAGTATTGAGGATTGAGGATTGAAGATTGAGTATTGAAGATTGAAGATTGACGACCGAGGATTGAGAATTGAGGATTGAGTATTGAGGATTGAGCATTGAAGATTGAGTATTGAGGATTGAAGGTTGAGGATTGTGGATTGAGGATTGAGGATTGAGGATTGAATATTGAGGATTGAGGACTGAGTGTTGAGGGTTGAACGATGAGAATTGATGTTTGTGGATAGAGGTTTGAAGATTGCAGATTGAGTATCGAGTATTGAAAACTGTGAATTGATAATATTCTATTGAGGATTGAGGGTTGACAACTGATTGTTGAGGACTGCGGGCTGAAGCTTGAGGATTCAGGATTGAGGATTCAGGATTGAGGTTTGAGGAGAGAGGACTGAGGATTGAGGATTGAGGATTGAGAATTGAATGTTGAATATTGGTGAATGAAGATTGAGGATTGAGGATTGAGGGTTGTGGATTGAGAAGGAGGACTGAGGGTTGAGTGTTGATGCCTGAGGTCTGAGGATTGAGGATTGAGGACTGCCAACTGAGGATTGAGGATTGAGGATTGAAGATTGAGGATTGGGTATTGAGGATTGAAGAATGAGGATTGAAGAATGAGGATTGGGGATTGATTACTGAGGATTGAGGATTGAATATTGAGTATTGAGGATTGAATATTGAGGATTGAGGATTGAGGATTGAGGATTGAGGATTGAAGATTGAGTATTGAGGATTGAAGATTGAGGATTGAGGATTGAGGATTGAGGATTGAGGATTGAGGATGGAGGATTGAAGATTGAGTGTTGTGGATTGAAAACGAGGACTGAGGGTTGAGTATTGATGTTTGAGGTCTGAGGATTGAGGACTGAGGATTGAGAATTGAGGATTGATGATTGAGGATTGAAGATTGAGGATTGGGTATTGAGGATTGAAGAATGAGTGTTGAGTGTTGAGGATTGAGGATTGAGGATTGAAGACTGAGTGTTGAGTGTTGAGTGATGAGAATTGATGTTTGTGGATTGAGCTTTGAAGATTGAAGAATGGGGATTGAGTATTGAAAACTGTGAATTGAGGATATTCTATTGAGGATTGAGGATTGACAACTGATTGTTGAGGACTGAGGGCTGAAGATTGAGGATTCAGGATTGAGGATTCCGGATTGAGGTTAGAGGACTGAGGATTGAGGATTGACGATTGAAGACTGAGTATTGATGATTGAAGATGGGAGGATTGAGGATTGAGGGTTGAGGATTGAGGACGAGGACTGACGGTTGAGGATTGAGGATTGAGGATTGTGGATTGAGGATTGAGAATGAGGGCTGAGGGTTGAGGATTGAGGTTTGAGTATAGAATTCTGAGAATTCAGGATATTCTATTGAGTATTGACAATTGAGGGTTGATGGTTGAGTATTGAGGATTGAGGATTGAGGGTTGAGGATTGAGTATTGAAAATTGAGGATTGATAATTGAGGATTGATGATTGAGGATTGAGGATTGAGGATTGAGGATTGAGGATTGAGGATTGAAGATTCAGTATTGAGGATTGAAGATTGAGTATTGAGGATTGAGGATTGAACATTGCGGACTGAGTGTTGAGGGTTGAGTTATGATAATTGATGTTCGTGGATAGAGGTTTGAAGATTGCAGATCGAGTATTGAATGTTGAAAACTGTGAATTGAGGATATTCTACTGAGGATTGAGGATTGACTACTGATTGTTGAGGATTGAGGGCTGACGATTGAGGACTCAGGATTGAGGATTCAGAATTGAGGATTGAGGATTGAGGATTGAAGATTGAGTACTGAGGATTGAAGCCTGACGATTGAGGATTGAGGATTGACGATTGAGGATTGAGGATGGAGGATTGAAGATTGAGTATTGAGGATTGAAGATTGAGGATCGAGGATAGAGGATTAAGGATTGAGGATTGAAGATTGAGGATTGGGGACTGAGTGTTGAGGGTTGAATGATGAGGATTGATGTTTGTGGATAGAGATTTGAAGATTGCAGATTGAGTATTGAGTATTGAAAACTGTGAATTGGTGATATTCTATTGAGGATTGAGTATTGACGACTGATTGTTGAGGACTGAGGTCTGAAGATTGAGGATTCAGGATTGAGGATTCAGGTTTGATGTTTGAGGACTGAGGATTGAGGATTGAGGATTGAGGATTGGGGATTGAGGATTGAGGGTAGAGGATTGAAGATTGAGGATTGGGTATTGCGGATTGAACATTGAGGACTGAGGATTGAGGATTGGGGATTGAGGATTGACGATTGAGGATTGAGTATTGTGGATTGAGAATTGAGGGTTGATTATTGAAGATTGAGTATTGAGGATTGAAGATTGAGGATTGAGGATAGAGGATTGAGGATTGAGGATGAGGGCTGAGGGTTGAGGATTGAGGTTTGAGGACTGAGGACTGAGGATTGACGATTGAGAATTGTGGATTGAGGATTGAGGATTGAAGATTGAGGATTGGGTATTGAGGATTGTAGGATGAGGTTTGAAGATTGAGTACTGAGGATTGAAGATTAAGATTCAGGATTGAGGTTTCAGGAGAGAGGACTGAGGATTGGGGATTGAGGATTGAGGATTGAGGATTGAAGATTGAGGATTGGGTGTCGAGGATTGAAGAATGAGGATTGAGGATTGAGGATTGAGTGTTGAGGGCTGAAGATTGAGTTTTGAGGATTGAAGATTGAAGATTGAGGATTGAGGATTGAGGATTAAGGATTGAGGATTGAAGACTGAGGATTGGGTATTGCGGATTGAACATTGAGGATTGAGGATTGAGGATTGAGGATTGAGGATTGAGGACTGAAGATTGAATATCGATGATTGAAGATTGAGGATTGAGGATTGAGGATTGAGGATTGAGGATTGAAGATTGAGTATTGAGGATTGATGATTGAGGATTGAGGATTGAGGATTGAAGATTGAGGATTGGGTATTGCGGAATGAACATTAAGGATTGAGGATTGAGGATTTAGGATTGAGGATTGAGGACTGAAGATTAAATATTGATGATTGAAGATTGAGGATTGAGGATTGATGGTTGTGGATTGAGGACGAGGACTGAGGGTTCAGTATTGCTGTTTGAAGACTGAGGATTGAGGGTTGAGGATTGAGAATTGAGGATTGAGGATTGAGGATTGAAGATTGAGGATTGGGTATTGAGGATTGAAGAATGAGGATTGAGGATTGAGGGTTGAGGATTGAGTATTGAAGACTGAGTGTTGAGGGTTGAGTGATGAGAATTGATGTTTGTGGATAGAGATTTGAAGATTGCAGAATGAGTATTGAGTATTGAAAACTGTGAATTGATGATATTCTATTGAGGATTGAGGATTGACAACTGATTGTTGAGGACTGAGGGCTGAAGATTGAGGATTCAGGGTTGAGGATTCCGGATTGAGGTTAGAGGACTGAGGATTGAGGATTGACGATTGAAGATTGAGTATTGATGATTGAAGATGGGAGGATTGAGGATTGAGGGTTGAGGATTGAGGACGAGGACTGACGGTTGAGGATTGAGGATTGAGGATTGTGGATTGAGGATTGAGAATGAGGGCTGAGGGTTGAGGATTGAGGTTTGAGTATAGAATTCTGAGAATTCAGGATATTCTATTGAGTATTGACAATTGAGGGTTGATGGTTGAGTATTGAGGATTGAGGATTGAGGGTTGAGGATTGAGTATTGAAAATTGAGGATTGATAATTGAGGATTGATGATTGAGGATTGAGGATTGAGGATTGAGGATTGAGGATTGAGGATTGAAGATTCAGTATTGAGGATTGAAGATTGAGTATTGAGGATTGAGGATTGAACATTGCGGACTGAGTGTTGAGGGTTGAGTTATGATAATTGATGTTCGTGGATAGAGGTTTGAAGATTGCAGATCGAGTATTGAATGTTGAAAACTGTGAATTGAGGATATTCTACTGAGGATTGAGGATTGACTACTGATTGTTGAGGATTGATGGCTGAAGATTGAGGACAAAGGATTGAGGATTCAGAATTGAGGATTGAGGATTGAGGATTGAAGATTGAGTACTGAGGATTGAAGCCTGACGATTGAGGATTGAGGATTGACGATTGAGGATTGAGGATGGAGGATTGAAGATTGAGTATTGAGGATTGAAGATTGAGGATCGAGGATAGAGGATTAAGGATTGAGGATTGAAGATTGAGGATTGGGGACTGAGTGTTGAGGGTTGAATGATGAGGATTGATGTTTGTGGATAGAGATTTGAAGATTGCAGATTGAGTATTGAGTATTGAAAACTGTGAATTGGTGATATTCTATTGAGGATTGAGTATTGACGACTGATTGTTGAGGACTGAGGTCTGAAGATTGAGGATTCAGGATTGAGGATTCAGGTTTGATGTTTGAGGACTGAGGATTGAGGATTGAGGATTGAGGATTGGGGATTGAGGATTGAGGGTAGAGGATTGAAGTTTGAGGATTGGGTATTGCGGATTGAACATTGAGGACTGAGGATTGAGGATTGGGGATTGAGGATTGACGATTGAGGATTGAGTATTGTGGATTGAGAATTGAGGGTTGATTATTGAAGATTGAGTATTGAGGATTGAAGATTGAGGATTGAGGATAGAGGATTGAGAATTGAGGATGAGGGCTGAGGGTTGAGGATTGAGGTTTGAGGACTGAGGACTGAGGATTGACGATTGAGAATTGTGGATTGAGGATTGAGGATTGAAGATTGAGGATTGGGTATTGCGGAATGAACATTAAGGATTGAGGATTGAGGATTTAGGATTGAGGATTGAGGACTGAAGATTAAATATTGATGATTGAAGATTGAGGATTGAGGATTGATGGTTGTGGATTGAGGACGAGGACTGAGGGTTCAGTATTGCTGTTTGAAGACTGAGGATTGAGGGTTGAGGATTGAGAATTGAGGATTGAGGATTGAGGATTGAAGATTGAGGATTGGGTATTGAGGATTGAAGAATGAGGATTGAGGATTGAGGGTTGAGTATTGAGTATTCAAGACTGAGTCTTGAGGGTTGAGTGATGAGAATTGATGTTTGTGGATAGAGATTTGAAGATTGCAGAATGAGTATTGAGTATTGAAAACTGTGAATTGATGATATTCTATTGAGGATTGAGGATTGACAACTGATTGTTGAGGACTGAGGGCTGAAGATTGAGGATTCAGGATTGAGGATTCAGGTTTGATGTTTGAGGACTGAGGATTGAGGATTGAGGATTGAGGATTGGGGATTGAGGATTGAGGGTAGAGGATTGAAGTTTGAGGATTGGGTATTGCGGATTGAACATTGAGGACTGAGGATTGAGGATTGGGGATTGAGGATTGACGATTGAGGATTGAGTATTGTGGATTGAGAATTGAGGGTTGATTATTGAAGATTGAGTATTGAGGATTGAAGATTGAGGATTGAGGATAGAGGATTGAGGATTGAGGATGAGGGCTGAGGGTTGAGGATTGAGGTTTGAGGACTGAGGACTGAGGATTGACGATTGAGAATTGTGGATTGAGGATTGAGGATTGAAGATTGAGGATTGGGTATTGAGGATTGTAGGATGAGGTTTGAAGATTGAGTACTGAGGATTGAAGGTTAAGATTCAGGATTGAGGTTTCAGGAGAGAGGACTGAGGATTGGGGATTGAGGATTGAGGATTGAGGATTGAAGATTGAGGATTGGGTGTCGAGGATTGAAGAATGAGGATTGAGGATTGAGGATTGAGTGTTGAGGGCTGAAGATTGAGTTTTGAGGATTGAAGATTGAAGATTGAGGATTGAGGATTGAGGATTAAGGATTGAGGATTGAAGACTGAGGATTGGGTATTGCGGATTGAACATTGAGGATTGAGGATTGAGGATTGAGGATTGAGGATTGAGGACTGAAGATTGAATATCGATGATTGAAGATTGAGGATTGAGGATTGAGGATTGAGGATTGAGGATTGAAGATTGAGTATTGAGGATTGATGATTGAGGATTGAGGATTGAGGATTGAAGATTGAGGATTGGGTATTGCGGAATGAACATTAAGGATTGAGGATTGAGGATTTAGGATTGAGGATTGAGGATTGAGGATTGAGGATTGAGGATTGAGGATGGAGGATTGAAGATTGAGTGTTGTGGATTGAAAACGAGGACTGAGGGTTGAGTATTGATGTTTGAGGTCTGAGGATTGAGGACTGAGGATTGAGAATTGAGGATTGATGATTGAGGATTGAAGATTGAGGATTGGGTATTGAGGATTGAAGAATGAGTGTTGAGTGTTGAGGATTGAGGATTGAGGATTGAAGACTGAGTGTTGAGTGTTGAGTGATGAGAATTGATGTTTGTGGATTGAGATTTGAAGATTGAAGAATGGGGATTGAGTATTGAAAACTGTGAATTGAGGATATTCTATTGAGGACTGAGGATTGACAACTGATTGTTGATGACTGAGGGCTGAAGATTGAGGATTCAGGATTGAGGATTCAGGATTGAGGTTTGAGGACTGAGGATTGAGGGTTGAGGATTGGGGATTGAGGATTGAGGATTGAGGATTGAAGATTGAGGATTGGGTATTGAGGATTGAACATTGAGGATTGAGGATTGAGTATTGAAGATTGAGGATCGAGGATTAAGGGTTGTGGATTGAGGACAAGGACTGAGGGTTGAGTATTGATGCTTGAGGTCTGAGGATTGAGGATTGAGGATTGAGAATTGAGGATTGAGGATTGAGGATTGAAGATTGAGGATTGGGTGTTGAGGATTGAAGAATGAGGATTGAGGATTGAGGATTGAGGGTTGAGGGTTGAAGATTGAGTATTGAGGATTGAAGATTGAGGATTGAGGATTGATGATTGAGGATTGAGGATTGAGGATTGAAGATTGAGGATTGGGTATTGCGGAATGAACATTAAGGATTGAGGATTGAGGATTTAGGATTGAGGATTGAGGACTGAAGATTAAATATTGATGATTGAAGATTGAGGATTGAGGATTGATGGTTGTGGATTGAGGACGAGGACTGAGGGTTCAGTATTGCTGTTTGAAGACTGAGGATTGAGGGTTGAGGATTGAGAATTGAGGATTGAGGATTGAGGATTGAAGATTGAGGATTCGGTATTGAGGATTGAAGAATGAGGATTGAGGATTGAGGGTTGAGTATTGAGGATTGAAGACTGAGTGTTGAGGGTTGAGTGATGAGAATTGATGTTTGTGGATAGAGATTTGAAGATTGCAGAATGAGTATTGAGTATTGAAAACTGTGAATTGATGATATTCTATTGAGGATTGAGGATTGACAACTGATTGTTGAGGACTGAGGGCTGAAGATTGAGGATTCAGGATTGAGGATTCCGGATTGAGGTTAGAGGACTGAGGATTGAGGATTGACAATTGAAGATTGAGTATTGATGATTGAAGATGGGAGGATTGAGGATTGAGGGTTGAGGATTGAGGACGAGGACTGACGGTTGAGGATTGAGGATTGAGGATTGTGGATTGAGGATTGAGAATGAGGGCTGAGGTTTGAGGATTGAGGTTTGAGTATAGAATTCTGAGAATTCAGGATATTCTATTGAGTATTGAGAATTGAGGGTTGATGGTTGAGTATTGAGGATTGAGGATTGAGGGTTGAGGATTGAGTATTGAAAATTGAGGATTGATAATTGAGGATTGATGATTGAGGATTGAGGATTGAGGATTGAGGATTGAGTATTGAGGATTGAAGATTGAGGATCGAGGATAGAGGATTAAGGATTGAGGATTGAAGATTGAGGATTGGGGTCTGAGTGTTGAGGGTTGAATGATGAGGATTGATGTTTGTGGATAGAGATTTGAAGATTGCAGATTGAGTATTGAGTTTTGAAAACTGTGAATTGGTGATATTCTATTGAGGATTGAGTATTGACGACTGATTGTTGAGGACTGAGGTCTGAAGATTGAGGATTCAGGATTGAGGATTCAGGTTTGATGTTTGAGGACTGAGGATTGAGTATTGAGGATTGAGGATTGGGGATTGAGGATTGCGGGTAGAGGATTGAAGATTGAGGATTGGGTACTGCGGATTGAACATTGAGGACTGAGGATTGAGGATTGGGGATTGAGGATTGACGATTGAGGATTGAGGATTGAGGATTGAGGATTGAGGATGAGGGCTGAGGGTTGAGGATTGAGGTTTGGGGACTGAGGACTGAGGATTGACGATTGAGAATTGAGGATTGAGGATTGAGGATTGAAGATTGAGGATTGGGTATTGAGGATTGTAGGATGAGGTTTGAAGATTGAGTACTGAGGATTGAAGATTAAGATTCAGGATTGAGGTTTCAGGAGAGAGGACTGAGGATTGGGGATTGAGGATTGAGGATTGAGGATTGAAGATTGAGGATTGGGTGTCGAGGATTGTAGAATGAGGATTGAGGATAGAGGATTGAGTGTTGAGGGTTGAAGATTGAGTTTTGAGGATTGAAGATTGAGGATTGAGGATTGAGGATTGAGGATTAAGGAATGAGGATTGAGGACTGAGGATTGGGTATTGCGGATTGAACATTGAGGATTGAGGATTGAGGATTGAGGATTGAGGATTGAGGACTGAAGATTGAATATCGATGATTGAAGATTGAGGATTGAGGATTGAGGATTGAGGATTGAGGATTGAAGATTGAGTATTGAGGATTGAAGCCTGACGATTGAGGATTGAGGATTGACGATTGAGAATAGAGGATTGAGGATTGAGGATTGAAGATTGAGGATAGGGTATTGAGGATTGAAGAATGAGGATTGAGGATTGAGGATTGAGGATTGAGGATTGAAGATTGAGTATTGAGGATTGAAGATTAAGATTGAGGATTGAGGATTGAGGGTTGAGGGTTGAAGATTGAGTTTTGAGGATTGAAGATTGAGGATTGAGGATTGAGGATTGAGGATTGAGGATTGAGGATTGAAGATTGAGTATTGAGGATTGAAGCCTGACGATTGAGGATTGAGGATTGACGATTGAGAATAGAGGATTGAGGATTGAGGATTGACGATTGAGGATTGGGTATTGAGGATTGAAGAATGAGGATTGAGGATTGAGGATTGAGGATTGAGGATAGAAGACTGAGTGTTGAGGGTTGAGTGATGAGGATTGATGTTTGTGGATAGAGATTTGAAGATTGCAGATTGGGTATTGAGTATTGAAAACTGTGAATTGATGATATTCTATTGAGGATTGAGGATTGACAACTGATTGTTGAGGACTGAGGGCTGAAGATTCAGGATTCAGGATTGAGGATTCAGGATTGAGGGTTGAGGAGTGAGGATTGAGGATTGAGTATTGAGGATTGAGGATTGAGGATTGAAGATTGAGGATTGAGGATTGAGGGTTGTGGATTGAGGATGAATACTGAGGGTTGGGTATTGATGTTTGACGTCAGAGGATTGAGGATTGAGGATTGAGAATTGAGGATTCAGGATTGAGGATTGAAGATTGAGTATTGGGTATTGAGGAATGAAGAAAGAGGATTGAGGACTGAGGATTAAGGATTGAGTATTGAAGATGGAGTATTGAGTATTGAAGATTGACGACTGAGGATTGAGGATTGAGGATTGAGGATTGAGGATTGAGGATTGAGGATTGAAGAATGAGGATTGAGTATTGAGGATTGAGTGCTGAGGGTTGAAGATTGAGTTTTGAGGATTGAAGATTGAGGATTGAGTATTGAGGATTGAGGATTAAGGATTGAGGATTGAAGACTGAGGATTGGGTATTGCGGATTGAACATTGAGGATTGAGGATTGAGGATTGAGGATTGAGGATTGAGGATTGAGGACTGAAGATTGAATATCGATGATTGAAGATTGAGGATTGAGGGTTGAGGATTGAGGATTGAGGATTGAAGATTGAGTATTGAGGATTGAAGCCTGACGATTGAGGATTGAGGATTGACGATTGAGAATAGAGGTTTGAGGATTGAGGATTGAAGATTGAGGATTGGGTATTGAGGATTGAAGAATGAGGATTGAGGATTGAGGATTGAAGATTGAGTATTGAGGATTGAAGATTAAGATTGAGGATTGAGGATTGAGGGTTGAGGGTTGAAGATTGAGTTTTGAGGATTGAAGATTGAGGATTGAGGATTGAGGATTGAGGATTGAGGATTGAGGATTGAAGATTGAGTATTGAGGATTGAAGCCTGACGATTGAGGATTGAGGATTGACGATTGAGAATAGAGGATTGAGGATTGAGGATTGACGATTGAGGATTGGGTATTGAGGATTGAAGAATGAGGATTGAGGATTGAGGATTGAGGATTGAGGATAGAAGACTGAGTGTTGAGGGTTGAGTGATGAGAATTGATGTTTGTGGATAGAGATTTGAAGATTGCAGATTGAGTATTGAGTATTGAAAACTGTGAATTGATGATATTCTATTGAGGATTGAGGATTGACAACTGATTGTTGAGGACTGAGGGCTGAAGATTCAGGATTCAGGATTGAGGATTCATGGTTGAGTATTGAGGATTGGTGGTTGAGGGTTGTGTGTTGAATATTGAGGATTGAGGATTGAGGATTGAGGATTGAGGATTGAAGATTGAGGATTGAATATTGAGTATTGACGATTGAAGATTGAGGATTGAGGATTGAGTGTTGAGGATTGAGGACGAGGACTGACGGTTGAGGATTGAGGTTTGAGGATTGAGGATTGAGGATTGATGACTGAGGATTGAGGATTGAGGATTGAGCACAGAGAATTGAAGTTTGAGGACTGGAGATTGAGTATTGAAGTAGACAATTGAGGATTGTGGATTGAGGATTGAGGATTGAACATTGAGGACTGAGTGTTGAGGGTTGAGTGATGGGAATTGATGTTTGTGGATAGACGTTTGAAGATTGCAGATTGAGTATTGAGTTTTGAAAACTGTGAATTGAGGATATTCTATTGAGGATTCAGGGTTGACATCTGATTGTTGAGGACTGAGGGCTTGAGATTGAGGATGCAGGGTTGAGGATTCAGGATTGATGTTTGAGGACTGAGGATTGAGGATTGAAGATTGAGGATTGAGGATTGAGGATTGAGGATTGAAGATTGAGGATTGGGTATTGCGGATTGAACATTGAGGATTGAGGACTGAGGATTGAGGATTGATGATTGAGGATTGAAGATTGAGTATTGAGGATTGAAGATTGAGGATTGAGGACTGAGGATTGCGAACTGAGGATTGAGTGTTGAGGATTGAAGATTGAGGATTGGATATTGAGGATTGAAGAATGAGGATTGAAGAATGAGGATTGGGGATCGAGTACTGAGGATTGAGGATTGAATATTGAGTATTGAGGATTGAATATTGAGGATTGAGGATTGAGGATTAAGGATTGAGTATTGAAGATTGAGTATTGCGGATTGAAGATTGAGAATTGAGGATTGAGGATTGAGGATTGAGGATTGAGGATGGAGGATTGAAGATTGAGTGTTGTGGATTGAGAACGAGGACTGAGGGTTGAGTATTGATGTTTGAGGTCTGAGGATTGAGGTCTGAGGATTGACAATTGGGGATTGATGATTGAGGATTGAAGATTGAGTATTGGGTATTGAGGATTGAAGAATGTGTGTTGAGTGTAGAGGATTGAGGATTGAGGATTGAAGACTGAGTGTTGAGTGTTGAGTGATGAGAATTGATGTTTGTGGATTGAGATTTGAAGATTGCAGATTGAGTATTGAGTATTGAAAACTGTGAATTGGTGATATTCTATTGAGGATTGAGTATTGACGACTGATTGTTGAGGACTGAGGTCTGAATATTGAGGATTCAGGATTGAGGATTCAGGTTTGATGTTTGAGGACTGAGGATTGAGGACTGAGGATTGAGAACTGTAGATTGAGGATCGAGGATTGAGGGTTGTGTATTGAGGACGAGGACTGAGCGTTGAGTATTGATGTTTGAGGTCTGAGGATTGAGGATTGAGGATTGAGAATTGATGATTGAGGATTGAGGATTGAAGATTGAGGATTGGGTGTCGAGGATTGAAGAATGAGGATTGAGGATTGAGGATTGAGTGTTGAGGGTTGATGATTGAGTTTTGAGGATTGAAGATTGAGGATTGAGGATTGAGGATTGAGGATTAAGGATTGAGGATTGAAGACTGAGGATTGGGTATTGCGGATTGAACATTGAGGATTGAGGATTGAGGATTGAGGATTGAGGATTGAGGACTGAAGATTGAATATCGATGATTGAAGATTGAGGATTGAGGATTGAGGATTGAGGATTGAGGATTGAAGCCTGACGATTGAGGATTGAGTATTGACGATTGAGAATAGAGGATTGAGGATTGAGGATTGAAGATTGAGGATTGAGTATTGAGGATTGAAGAATGAGGATTGAGGATTGAGGATTGAGGATTGAGGATTCAGGATTGAGTATTCAGGATTGTGGTTTGAGGTCTGAGGATTGAGGATTGAGGATTGAGTATTGAGGATTGAGGATTGATGACTGATGATTGGGTATTGAGGGTTCAACATTGAGGATTGCGTGTTGAGGATTGAGGGTTGAGGGTTGTGGATTGAGGACGAGGTCTGAGGGTTGAGTATTGATGTTTGATGTCTGAGGATTGAAGATTGAGGATTAAGGATTGAGGATCGGGGATTGAGTATCTGGGATTGGAGATTGATTATTGAGGACTGAAGATTGAGGATTGAGGATTGAGGATTGAGGATTGAGGATTGAGGATTGAGGATTGAAGATTGAGGATTGGGTATTGAGGATTGAAGAATGAGGATTGAGGATTGAGTATTGAGGATTGAGGATTGAATATTGAGTATTGAGGATTGAAGGTCGACTATTGAGGATTGCGATTTGAGGATTGAGGGTTGGGGATTGAGGATTGAAGATTGAGTATTGAGGATTGAATGTTGAGGATTGTGGATTGAGGATTGAGGATTGAGGCTTGAATATTGTGGATTGGGGACTGAGTGTTGATGGTTAAGTGATGAGAATTGATGTTTGTGGATAGAGATTTGAAGATTGCAGGTTGAGTATTGAGTATTGAAAACTGTCAAATCATGGTATTCTATTGAGGATTGAGGATGGACCACTGACTGTTGAGGACTGAGGGCTGAAGATTGAGGATTCAGGATTGAGGATTCAGGATTGAGGTTTGAGGACTGAGGATTGAGGATTGAGGATTGAGGATTGAGGATTGAGGATTGAGGATTGAAGACTGAGGATCGGGTATTGATGATTGAACATTGAGGATTGAGGATTGAGGATTGAAGATTGAGTACTGAAGATTGAAGATTGAGGATTGAGGATTGAGGATTGAGGATTGAGGATTGAGGATTGAGGATTGAGGATTGAAGATTGAGTATTGGGGATTGAAGATTGAGGATTGAGGATTGAGGATTGAGGATTGAAGATTGAGTACTGAGGATTGAAGATTAAGATTGAGGATTGAGGATTGAGGACTGAGGATTGAGGATTGAGGATTGAAGGTTCAGTATTGAGGATTGAAGATTGAGAATTGAGGATTGAGGATTGAACATTGAGGACTGAGTGTTGAGGGTTGAGTGATGAGAATTGATGTTTGTGTATAGAGATTTGAAGATTGCAGATTGAGTATTGAGTATTGAAAACTGTGAATTGAGTATATTCTATTGAGGATTGAGGATTGACAACTGATTGTTGAGGACTGAGGGCTGAAGATTGAGGGTTCCGGATTGAGGATTCAGAATTGAAATTTGAGGACTGAGCATTGAGGATTGAAGACTGAGTATTGAGGATTGAAGATTGAGAATTGAGGATTGAGGATTGAGGATTGAGGATGAGGGCTGAGGGTTGAGGATTGAGGTTTGAGGACCGAGGACTGAGGATTGAGGATAGAGAATTGAGGATTGAGGATTGAGGGTTGAAGACTGAGGATTGGGTATTGAGGATTGAAGATTGAGGATTCAGGATTGAGGATTCAGGATTGAGGTTTGAGGACTGAGGATTGAGGATTGAGGATTGAGTATTGAGGATTGAGGATTGAGGATTGAAGACTGAGGATCGGGTATTGATGATTGAACATTGAGGATTGAGGATTGAGGATTGAGGATTGAGGATTGAGGATTGAATATTGAGTATTGAGGATTGAAGACTAAGGATTGAGGATTGAGGATTGAGGATTGATAATGAGGGCTAAGGTTTGAGGATTGAGGTTTGATGACTGTGGACTGAGGGTTGAGGGTTGAGAATTGAGGATTGAGGATTAAGGATTGAAGATTGAGGATTGGGTATTGAGGATTGAAGAATGAGGATTGAGGATTGAGGGTTGAGGATTGAGGATTGAGGATTGAAGATTGAGGATTGGGTATTGAGGATTGAAGAATGAGGATTGAGGATTGAGGATTGAGGATTGAGGATTGAATATTGAGTATTGAGGATTGAAGGTCGACTATTGAGGATTGCGATTTGAGGATTGAGGGTTGGGGATTGAGGATTGAAGATTGAGTATTGAGGATTGAAGGTTGAGGATTGTGGATTGAGGATTGAGGATTGAGGCTTGAATATTGTGGATTGGGGACTGAGTGTTGAGGGTTAAGTGATGAGGATTGATGTTTGTGGATAGAGATTTGAAGATTGCTGGTTGAGTATTGAGTATTGAAAACTGTGAAATCATGGTATTCTATTGAGGATTGAGGATGGACCACTGACTGTTGAGGACTGAGGGCTGAAGATTGAGGATTCAGGATTGAGGATTCAGGATTGAGGTTTGAGGACTGAGGATTGAGGATTGAGGATTGAGGATTGAGGATTGAGGATTGAGGATTGAAGACTGAGGATCGGGTATTGATGATTGAACATTGAGGATTGAGGATTGAGGATTGAAGATTGAGTACTGAAGATTGAAGATTGAGGATTGAGGATTGAGGATTGAGGATTGAGGATTGAGGATTGAGGATTGAGGATTGAAGATTGAGTATTGGGGATTGAAGATTGAGGATTGAGGATTGAGGATTGAGGATTGAAGATTGAGTACTGAGGATTGAAGATTAAGATTGAGGATTGAGGATTGAGGACTGAGGATTGAGGATTGAGGATTGAAGGTTCAGTATTGAGGATTGAAGATTGAGAATTGAGGATTGAGGATTGAACATTGAGGACTGAGTGTTGAGGGTTGAGTGATGAGAATTGATGTTTGTGTATAGAGATTTGAAGATTGCAGATTGAGTATTGAGTATTGAAAACTGTGAATTGAGTATATTCTATTGAGGATTGAGGATTGACAACTGATTGTTGAGGACTGAGGGCTGAAGATTGAGGGTTCCGGATTGAGGATTCAGAATTGAAATTTGAGGACTGAGCATGGAGGATTGAAGACTGAGTATTGAGGATTGAAGATTGAGAATTGAGGATTGAGGATTGAGGATTGAGGATGAGGGCTGAGGGTTGAGGATTGAGGTTTGAGGACCGAGGACTGAGGATTGAGGATTGAGAATTGAGGATTGAGGATTGAGGGTTGAAGACTGAGGATTGGGTATTGAGGATTGAAGAATGAGGATTGAGGATTGAGGATCGAGTATTGAGGATTGAAGATTGACGATCGAGTATTGAGAATTGAGGATTGAGTATTGAGGATTGAGGATTGAAGATTGAGTATTGAGGATTGAAGGTTGAGGATTGTGGATTGAAGATTGAGTATTGAGGATTGAAAATTGAGGATGGGGACTGAATGTTGAGGGTTGAATGATGAGATTTGATGTTTGTGGATTGAGATTTGAAGATTGCAGGTTGAGTATTGAGTATTGAAAGCTGTGAAATCATGGTATTCTATTGAGGATTGAGGATGGACCACTGACTGTTGAGGACTGAGGGCTGAAGATTGAGGATTCAGGATTGAGGATTCAGGATTGAGGTTTGAGGACTGAGGATTGAGGATTGAGGATTGAGTATTGAGGATTGAGGATTGAGGATTGAAGACTGAGGATCGGGTATTGATGATTGAACATTGAGGATTGAGGATTGAGGATTGAGGATTGAGGATTGAGGATTGAATATTGAGTATTGAGGATTGAAGACTAAGGATTGAGGATTGAGGATTGAGGATTGATAATGAGGGCTAAGGTTTGAGGATTGAGGTTTGATGACTGTGGACTGAGGGTTGAGGGTTGAGAATTGAGGATTGAGGATTAAGGATTGAAGATTGAGGATTGGGTATTGAGGATTGAAGAATGAGGATTGAGGATTGAGGGTTGAGGATTGAGGATTGAGGATTGAAGATTGAGGATTGGGTATTGAGGATTGAAGAATGAGGATTGAGGATTGAGGATTGAGGATTGAGGATTGAATATTGAGTATTGAGGATTGAAGGTCGACTATTGAGGATTGCGATTTGAGGATTGAGGGTTGGGGATTGAGGATTGAAGATTGAGTATTGAGGATTGAAGGTTGAGGATTGTGGATTGAGGATTGAGGATTGAGGCTTGAATATTGTGGATTGGGGACTGAGTGTTGAGGGTTAAGTGATGAGGATTGATGTTTGTGGATAGAGATTTGAAGATTGCTGGTTGAGTATTGAGTATTGAAAACTGTGAAATCATGGTATTCTATTGAGGATTGAGGATGGACCACTGACTGTTGAGGACTGAGGGCTGAAGATTGAGGATTCAGGATTGAGGATTCAGGATTGAGGTTTGAGGACTGAGGATTGAGGATTGAGGATTGAGGATTGAGGATTGAGGATTGAGGATTGAAGACTGAGGATCGGGTATTGATGATTGAACATTGAGGATTGAGGATTGAGGATTGAAGATTGAGTACTGAAGATTGAAGATTGAGGATTGAGGATTGAGGATTGAGGATTGAGGATTGAGGATTGAGGATTGAGGATTGAAGATTGAGTATTGGGGATTGAAGATTGAGGATTGAGGATTGAGGATTGAGGATTGAAGATTGAGTACTGAGGATTGAAGATTAAGATTGAGGATTGAGGATTGAGGACTGAGGATTGAGGATTGAGGATTGAAGGTTCAGTATTGAGGATTGAAGATTGAGAATTGAGGATTGAGGATTGAACATTGAGGACTGAGTGTTGAGGGTTGAGTGATGAGAATTGATGTTTGTGTATAGAGATTTGAAGATTGCAGACTGAGTATTGAGTATTGAAAACTGTGAATTGAGTATATTCTATTGAGGATTGAGGATTGACAACTGATTGTTGAGGACTGAGGGCTGAAGATTGAGGGTTCCGGATTGAGGATTCAGAATTGAAATTTGAGGACTGAGCATTGAGGATTGAAGACTGAGTATTGAGGATTGAAGATTGAGAATTGAGGATTGAGGATTGAGGATTGAGGATGAGGGCTGAGGGTTGAGGATTGAGGTTTGAGGACCGAGGACTGAGGATTGAGGATTGAGAATTGAGGATTGAGGATTGAGGGTTGAAGACTGAGGATTGGGTATTGAGGATTGAAGAATGAGGATTGAGGATTGAGGATCGAGTATTGAGGATTGAAGATTGACGATCGAGTATTGAGAATTGAGGATTGAGTATTGAGGATTGAGGATTGAAGATTGAGTATTGAGGATTGAAGGTTGAGGATTGTGGATTGAAGATTGAGGATTGAGGATTGAAAATTGAGGATTGGGGACTGAATGTTGAGGGTTGAATGATGAGATTTGATGTTTGTGGATTGAGATTTGAAGATTGCAGGTTGAGTATTGAGTATTGAAAGCTGTGAAATCATGGTATTCTATTGAGGATTGAGGATGGACCACTGACTGTTGAGGACTGAGGGCTGAAGATTGAGGATTCAGGATTGAGGATTCAGGATTGAGGTTTGAGGACTGAGGATTGAGGATTGAGTATTGAGGATTGAGGATTGAGGATTGAGGATTGAAGACTGAGGATCGGGTATTGATGATTGAACATTGAGGATTGAGGATTGAGGATTGAGGATTGAGGATTGAGGATTGAATATTGAGTATTGAGGATTGAAGACTAAGGTTTGAGGATTGAGGTTTGATGACTGTGGACTGAGGGTTGAGGGTTGAGAATTGAGGATTGAGGATTAAGGATTGAAGATTGAGGATTGGGTATTGAGGATTGAAGAATGAGGATTGAGGATTGAGGGTTGAGGATTGAGGATTGAGGATTGAAGACTGAGGATTGGGTATTGAGGATTGAAGAATGAGGATTGAGGATTGAGGATTGAGGATTGAGGATTGAATATTGAGTATTGAGGATTGAAGGTCGACTATTGAGGATTGCGATTTGAGGATTGAGGGTTGGGGATTGAGGATTGAAGATTGAGTATTGAGAATTGAAGGTTGAGGATTGTGGATTGAGGATTGAGGATTGAGGCTTGAATATTGTGGATTGGGGACTGAGTGTTGAGGGTTAAGTGATGAGGATTGATGTTTGTGGATAGAGATTTGAAGATTGCTGGTTGAGTATTGAGTATTGAAAACTGTGAAATCATGGTATTCTATTGAGGATTGAGGATGGACCACTGACTGTTGAGGACTGAGGGCTGAAGATTGAGGATTCAGGATTGAGGATTCAGGATTGAGGTTTGAGGACTGAGGATTGAGGATTGAGGATTGAGGATTGAGGATTGAGGATTGGGGATTGAAGACTGAGGATCGGGTATTGATGATTGAACATTGAGGATTGAGGATTGAGGATTGAGGATTGAGGATTGAGGATTGAAGATTGAGTACTGAAGATTGAAGATTGAGGATTGAGGATTGAGGATTGAGGATTGAGGATTGAGGATTGAGGATTGAGGATTGAAGATTGAGTATTGGGGATTGAAGATTGAGGATTGAGGATTGAGGATTGAGGATTGAGGACTGAAGATTGAGTACTGAGGATTGAAGATTAAGATTGAGGATTGAGGATTGAGGACTGAGGATTGAGGATTGAGGATTGAAGGTTCAGTATTGATGATTGAAGATTGAGAATTGAGGATTGAGGATTGAGGATTGAGGATGAGAGCTGAGGGTTGAGGATTGAGGTTTGAGGACTGAGGGCTGAAGATTGAGGATTCAGGATTGAGGATTCAGGATTGAGGTTTGAGGACTGAGGATTGAGGATTGAGGATTGAGGATTGAGGATTGAGGATTGAGGATTGAAGACTGAGGATCGGGTATTGATGATTGAACATTGAGGATTGAGGATTGAGGATTGAAGATTGAGTACTGAAGATTGAAGATTGAGGATTGAGGATTGAGGATTGAGGATTGAGGATTGAGGATTGAGGATTGAGGATTGAAGATTGAGTATTGGGGATTGAAGATTGAGGATTGAGGATTGAGGATTGAGGATTGAAGATTGAGTACTGAAGATTGAAGATTAAGATTGAGGATTGAGGATTGAGGACTGAGGATTGAGGATTGAGGATTGAAGGTTCAGTATTGAGGATTGAAGATTGAGAATTGAGGATTGAGGATTGAACATTGAGGACTGAGTGTTGAGGGTTGAGTGATGAGAATTGATGTTAGTGTATAGAGATTTGAAGATTGCAGATTGAGTATTGAGTATTGAAAACTGTGAATTGAGTATATTCTATTGAGCATTGAGGATTGACAACTGATTGTTGAGGACTGAGGGCTGAAGATTGAGGGTTCCGGATTGAGGATTCAGAATTGAAATTTCAGGACTGAGCATTGAGGATTGAAGACTGAGTATTGAGGATTGAAGATTGAGAATTGAGGATTGAGGATTGAGGATTGAGGATGAGGGCTGAGGGTTAAGGATTGAGGTTTGAGGACCGAGGACTGAGGATTGAGGATTGAGAATTGAGGATTGAGGATTGAGGGTTGAAGACTGAGGATTGGGTATTGAGGATTGAAGAATGAGGATTGAGGATTGAGGATCGAGTATTGAGGATTGAAGATTGACGATGGAGTATTGAGAATTGAGGATTGAGTATTGAGGATTGAGGATTGAAGATTGAGTATTGAGGATTGAAGGTTGAGGATTGTGGATTGAGGATTGAGGATTGAGGATTGAAAATTGAGGATTGGGGACTGAATGTTGAGGGTTGAATGATGAGATTTGATGTTTGTGGATTGAGATTTGAAGATTGCAGGTTGAGTATTGAGTATTGAAAGCTGTGAAATCATGGTATTCTATTGAGGATTGAGGATGGACCACTGACTGTTGAGGACTGAGGGCTGAAGATTGAGGATTCAGGATTGAGGATTCAGGATTGAGGTTTGAGGACTGAGGATTGAGGATTGAGGATTGAGGATTGAGGATTGAGGATTGAGGATTGAAGACTGAGGATCGGGTATTGATGATTGAACATTGAGGATTGAGGATTGAGGATTGAGGATTGAGGATTGAGGATTGAATATTGAGTATTGAGGATTGAAGACTAAGGATTGAGGATTGAGGATTGAGGATTGATAATGAGGGCTAAGGTTTGAGGATTGAGGTTTGATGACTGTGGACTGAGGGTTGAGGGTTGAGAATTGAGGATTGAGGATTAAGGATTGAAGATTGAGGATTGGGTATTGAGGATTGAAGAATGAGGATTGAGGATTGAGGGTTGAGGATTGAGGATTGAGGATTGAAGATTGAGGATTGGGTATTGAGGATTGAAGAATGAGGATTGAGGATTGAGGATTGAGGATTGAGGATTGAATATTGAGTATTGAGGATTGAAGGTCGACTATTGAGGATTGCGATTTGAGGATTGAGGGTTGGGGATTGAGGATTGAAGATTGAGTATTGAGGATTGAAGGTTGAGGATTGTGGATTGAGGATTGAGGATTGAGGCTTGAATATTGTGGATTGGGGACTGAGTGTTGAGGGTTAAGTGATGAGGATTGATGTTTGTGGATAGAGATTTGAAGATTGCTGGTTGAGTATTGAGTATTGAAAACTGTGAAATCATGGTATTCTATTGAGGATTGAGGATGGACCACTGACTGTTGAGGACTGAGGGCTGAAGATTGAGGATTCAGGATTGAGGATTCAGGATTGAGGTTTGAGGACTGAGGATTGAGGATTGAGGATTGAGGATTGAGGATTGAGGATTGGGGATTGAAGACTGAGGATCGGGTATTGATGATTGAACATTGGGGATTGAGGATTGAGGATTGAGGATTGAGGATTGAGGATTGAAGATTGAGTACTGAAGATTGAAGATTGAGGATTGAGGATTGAGGATTGAGGATTGAGGATTGAGGATTGAGGATTGAGGATTGAGTATTGAAGATTGAGTATTGGGGATTGAAGATTGAGGATTGAGGATTGAGGATTGAGGATTGAGGACTGAAGATTGAGTACTGAGGATTGAAGATTAAGATTGAGGATTGAGGATTGAGGACTGAGGATTGAGGATTGAGGATTGAAGGTTCAGTATTGTTGATTGAAGATTGAGAATTGAGGATTGAGGGTTGAACATTGAGGACTGAGTGTTGAGGGTTGAGTGATGAGAATTGATGTTTGGGTATAGAGATTTGAAGATTGCAGATTGAGTATTGAGTATTGAAAACTGTGAATTGAGTATATTCTATTGAGGATTGAGGATTGACAACTGATTGTTGAGGACTGAGGGCTGAAGGTTGAGGGTTCCGGATTGAGGATTCAGAATTGAAATTTGAGGACTGAGCATTGAGGATTGAAGATTGAGTATTGAGGATTGTAGATTGAGAATTGAGGATTGAGGATTGAGGATTGAGGATGAGAGCTGAGGGTTGAGGATTGAGGTTTGAGGACCGAGGACTGATGATTGAGGATTGAGAGTTGAGGATTGAGGATTGAGGGTTGAAGACTGAGGATTGGGTATTGAGGATTGAAGAATGAGGATTGAGGATTGAGGATTGAGTATTGAGGAATGAAGATTGACGATCGAGTATTGAGAATTGAGGATTGAGTATTGAGGATTGAGGATTGAAGATTGAGTATTGAGGATTGAAGGTTGAGGTCTGAGGATTGAGGATTGAGGATTGAGAATTGAGGATTGAGGATTGAGGATTGAAGGTTGAGGATTGGGTATTGAGGATTGAAGAATGAGTATTGAGTATTGAAGATTGAGTATTGAGGATTGAGGATTGAGGATTGAGGATTGAGGATTGAAGATTGAGTCTTTGGGATTGAGGATTGACGATTGAGGATTGAGTATTGAGGATTGAGAATTGAGGATTGAGGATTGAAGATTGAGTATTGAGGATTGAAGGCTGAGGATTGAGGGTTGAGTACTGAGGATTGAGGATTGAATATTGAGTATTGAGGATTGAATATTGAGGATTGAGGATTGAGGATTAAGGATTGAGGATTGAAGATTGAGTATTGCGGATTGAAGATTGAGGATTGAGGATTGAGGATTGAGGATTGAGGATTGAGGATGGAGGATTGAAGATTGAGTGTTGTGGATTGAGAACGAGGACTGAGGGTTGAGTATTGATGTTTGAGGTCTGAGGATTGAGGACTGAGGATTGACAATTGAGGATTGATGATTGAGGATTGAAGATTGAGTATTGGGTATTGAGGATTGAAGAATGAGTGTTGAGTGTTGAGGATTGAGGGTTGACGATTGAAGACTGAGTGTTGAGTGTTGAGTGATGAGAATTGATGTTTGTGGATTGAGATTTGAAGACTGAAGAATGGGGATTGAGTATTGAAAACTGTGAATTGAGGATATTCTATTGAGGATTGAGGATTGACAACTGATTGTTGAGGACTGAGGGCTGAAGATTGAGGATTCAGGATTGAGGATTCAGGATTGAGGTTTGAGGACTGAGGATTGAGGGTTGAGGATTGGGGATTGAGGATTGAGGATTGATGATTGAGGATTGGGTATTGAGGATTGAACATTGAGGATTGAGAATTGAGTATTGAAGATTGAGGATCGAGGATTGAGGGTTGTGGATTGAGGACGAGGACTGAGGGTTGAGTATTGATGTTTGAGGTCTGAGGATTGAGGATTGAGGATTGAGAATTGAGGATTGAGGATTGAGGATTGAAGATTGAGGATTGGGTGTTGAGGATTGAAGAATGAGGATTGAGGATTGAGGATTGAGGGTTGAGGGTTGAAGATTGAGTATTGAGGATTGAAGATTGAGGATTGAGGATTGATGATTGAGGATTGAAGAATGAGGATTGGGGATTGAGTACTGAGGATTGAGCATTGAATATTGAGTATTGAGGATTGAATATTGAGGATTGATGACTGAGGATCGAGGATTGAGGATTGAAGATTGAGGATTGAGGATTGAGGATTGAAGGTT
This sequence comes from Calliopsis andreniformis, assembly GCF_051401765.1. Taxonomy (NCBI): domain Eukaryota; kingdom Metazoa; phylum Arthropoda; class Insecta; order Hymenoptera; family Andrenidae; genus Calliopsis; species Calliopsis andreniformis. The sequence goes on along the minus strand of NW_027480554.1, from coordinate 243,870 downwards.
GAGTGTTGAGTATTGAAGGTTGAGGATTGAGGTTTGAGGATTGAGGATGATGGCTGAGGTTTGAGGTTTCAGGTTTGAGTATTGAATCCTGAGAATTCAGGATGTTCTATTGAGGATTGAGGATTGAGGATTGATGATTGAGGATTGAAGATTGAGTATTGAGTATTGAAGATTGAGGATTGAGGATTGAGGATTGAGGATTGAGGATTGAGGATTGAAGATTGAGGATTTGGGATTGAGGATTGACGATTGAGGATTGAGTATTGAGGATTGAGAATTGAGGATTGAGTATTGAAGATTGAGTATTGAGGATTGAAGGCTGAGGATTGAGGGTTGACGATTGAAGATTGAGTACTTAGTGTTGAGGTTAGAGTGATGGGAATTGATGTTTGTGGATTGAGATTTGAAGACTGAGGAATGGGTATTGAGTATTGAAAACTGTGAATTCAGGATATTCTATTGAGCATTGAGGATTGACAATTGATTGTTGAGGACTGAGGGCTAAAGATTGAGGATTCAGGATTGAGGATTCGGGATTGAGGTTTGAGGACTGAGCATTGAGGGTTGAGGATTGAGGATTGAGGATTGACGCTTGAGGATTGAGGGTTGAGGATGGAGGATTGAAGAGAGAGGACCGCGTGTTGAGGATTGAGTGTTGAGAATTGATGTTTGAGGATTGAGATTTGATTATTGAATATTGTGGATTGAGTATTGAACCATGAGAATCCAGGATACTCTATTGAGTATTGAGAATTGAGGATTCATGGTTGAGTATTGAGGATTGGTGGTTGAGGGTTGTGTGTTGAATATTGAGGATTGAGGATTGAGGATTGAGGATTGAGGATTGAAGATTGAGGATTGAATATTGAGTATTGACGATTGAAGATTGAGGATTGAGGATTGAGTGTTAAGGATTGAGGACTAGGACTGACGGTTGAGGATTGAGGTTTGAGGATTGAGGATTGAGGATTGATGACTGAGGATTGAGGATTGAGGATTGAGCACAGAGAATTGAAGTTTGATGACTGGAGATTGAGTATTGAAATAGACAATTGAGGATTGTGGATTGAGGATTGAGGATTGAACATTGAGGACTGAGTGTTGAGGGTTGAGTGAAGAGAATTGATGTTTGTGGATTGAGATTTGAAGATTGAAGAATGGGGATTGAGTATTGAAAACTGTGAATTGAGGATATTCTATTGAGGATTGAGGATTGACAACTGATTGTTGAGGACTGAGGGCTGAAGATTGAGGATTCAGGATTGAGGATTCAGGATTGAGGTTTGAGGACTGAGGATTGAGGGTTGAGTATTGGGGATTGAGGATTGAGGATTGAGGATTGAAGATTGAGGATTGGGTATTGAGGATTGAACATTGAGGATTGAGGATTGAGTATTGAAGATTGAGGATCGAGGATTGAGGGTTGTGGATTGAGGACGAGGACTGAGGGTTGAGTATTGATGTTTGAGGTCTGAGGATTGAGGATTGAGGATTGAGAATTGAGGATTGAGGATTGAGGATTGAGGATTGAAGGTTGAGGATTGGGTGTTGAGGATTGAAGAATGAGGATTCAGGATTGAGGATTGAGGGTTGAGGGTTGAAGATTGAGTATTGAGGATTGAAGATTGAGGATTGAGGATTGATGATTGAGGATTGAAGAATGAGGATTGGGGATTGAGTACTGAGGATTGAGCATTGAATATCGAGTATTGAGGATTGAATATTGAGGATTGAGGATTGAGGATTGAGGATTGAGGATTGAAGATTGAGTATTGCGGATTGAAGATTGGGTATTGCGGAATGAACATTGAGGATTGAGGATTGAGGATTTAGGATTGAGGATTGAGGACTGAAGATTAAATATTGATGATTGAAGATTGAGGATTGAGGATTGATGGTTGTGGATTGAGGACGAGGACTGAGGATTCAGTATTGGTGTTTGATGTCTGAGGATTGAGGGTTGAGGATTGAGAATTGAGGATTGAGGATTGAGGATTGAAGATTGAGGATTGGGTATTGAGGATTGAAGAATGAGGATTGAGGATTGAGGGTTGAGGATTGATGATTGAGGATTGAAGGTTCAGTATTGAGGATTGTAGATTGAGAATTGAGGATTGAGAATTGAACATTGAGGACTGAGTGTTGAGGGTTGAGTGATGAGAATTGATGTTTGTGGATAGAGATTTGAAGATTGCAGATTGAGTATTGTGTATTGAAAACTGAGAATTGAGTATATTCTATTGAGGATTGGGGATTGACAACTGATTGTTGAGGACTTAGGGCTGAAGATTGAGGGTTCCGGATTGAGGATTCAGAATTGAAATTTGAGGACTGAGCATTGAGGTTTGAAGTTAGAGTATTGAGGATTGAAGATTGAGAATTGAGGATTGAGGATTGAGGAGTGAGGATGAGGGCTGAGGGTTGAGGATTGAGGTTTGAGGACCGAGGACTGAGGATTGAGGATTGAGAATTGAGGATTGAGGATTGAGGGTTGAAGACTGAGGATTGGGTATTGAGGATTGAAGAATGAGGATTGAGGATTGAGGATTGAGTATTGAGGATTGAAGATTGACGATCGAGTATTGAGAATTGAGGATTGAGTATTGAGGATTGAGGATTGAAGATTGAGTATTGAGGATTGAAGGTTGAGGATTGTGGATTGAGGATTGAGGATTGAGGATTGAAAATTGAGGTTTGGGGACTGAATGTTGAGGGTTGAATGATGAGGTTTGATGTTTGTGGATTGAGATTTGAAGATTGCAGATTGAGTATTGAGTATTGAAAACTGTGAATTGAGTATATTCTATTGAGGATTGAGGATTGACAACTGATTGTTGAGGACTGAGGGCAGAAGATTGAGGGTTCCGGATTGAGGATTCAGAATTGAAATTTGGGGACTGAGCATTGAGGATTGAAGATTGAGTATTGAGGATTGAAGATTGAGAATTGAGGATTGAGGATTGAGGATTGAGGATGAGGGCTGAGGGTTGAGGATTGAGGTTTGAGGACCGAGGACTGACGATTGAGGATTGAGAATTGAGGATTGAGGATTGAGGGTTGTAGACTGAGGATTGGGTATTGAGGATTGAAGAATGAGGATTGAGGATTGAGGATTGAGGATTGAGGATTGAAGATTGAGTATTGAGGATAGAAGATTGACGATCGAGGATTGAGAATTGAGGATTGAGTATTGAGGGTTGAGGATTGAAGATTGAGTATTGAGGATTGAAGGTTGAGGATTGTGGATTGAGGATTGAGGATTGAGGATTGAAAATTGAGGATTGGGGACTGAATGTTGAGGGTTGAATGATGAGAATTGATGTTTGTGGATAGAGATTTGAAGATTGCAGGTTGAGTATTGAGTATTGAAAACTGTGAAATCATGGTACTCTATTGAGGATTGAGGATGGACCACTGACTGTTGAGGACTGAGGGCTGAAGATTGAGGATTCAGGATTGAGGATTCAGGATTGAGGTTTGAGGACTGAGGATTGAGGATTGAGGATTGAGGATTGAGGATTGAGGATTGAGGATTGATGACTGAGGATCGGGTATTGATGATTGAACATTGAGAATTGAGGATTGAGGATTGAGGATTGAGGATTGAGGATTGAGGATTGAAGATTGAGGATTGAGGATTGAGGATTGAGGATTGAGGATTGAGGATTGAGGATTGAAGATTGAGTATTGGGGATTGAAGATTGAGGATTGAGGATTGAGGATTGAGGATTGAAGATTGAGTACTGAGTGTTGAGGGTTGAGTGATGAGAATTGATGTTTGTGTATAGAGATTTGAAGATTGCAGATTGAGTATTGAGTATTGAAAACTGTGAATTGAGTATATTCTATTGAGGATTGAGGATTGACAACTGATTGTTGAGGACTGAGGGCTGAAGATTGAGGGTTCCGGATTGAGGATTCAGAATTGAAATTTGAGGACTGAGCATTGAGGATTGAAGACTGAGTATTGAGGATTGAAGATTGAGAATTGAGGATTGAGGATTGAGGATTGAGCATGAGGGCTGAGGGTTGAGGATTGAGGTTTGAGGACCGAGGACTGAGGATTGAGGATTGAGAATTGAGGATTGAGGATTGAGGGTTGAAGACTGAGGATTGGGTATTGAGGATTGAAGAATGAGGATTGAGGATTGAGGATTGAGTATTGAGGATTGAAGATTGACGATCGAGTAATGAGAATTGAGGATTGAGTATTGAGGATTGAGGATTGAAGATTGAGTATTGAGGATTGAAGGTTGAGGATTGTGGATTGAGGATTGAGGATTGAGGATTGAAAATTGAGGATTGGGGACTGAATGTTGAGGGTTGAATGAGGAGAATTGATGTTTGTGGATAGAAATTTGAAGATTGCAGGTTGAGTATTGAGTATTGAAAACGGTGAAATCATGGTATTCTATTGAGGATTGAGGATGGACCACTGACTGTTGAGGACTGAGGGCTGAAGATTGAGGATTCAGGGTTGAGGATTCAGGATTGAGGTTTGAGGACTGAGGATTGCGAATTGAGGATTGAGGATTGAGGATTGAGGATGAGGGCTGAGGGTTGGGGATTGAGGTTTGAGGACCGAGGACTGAGGATTGAGGATTGAGAATTGAGGATTGAGGATTGAGGGTTGAAGACTGAGGATTGGGTATTGAGGATTGAAGAATGAGGATTGAGGATTGAGTATTGAGGATTGAAGATTGACGATCGAGTAATGAGAATTGAGGATTGAGTATTGAGGATTGAGGATTGAAGATTGAGTATTGAGGATTGAAGGTTGAGGATTGTGGATTGAGGATTGAGGATTGAGGATTGAAAATTGAGGATTGGGGACTGAATGTTGAGGGTTGAATGATGAGAATTGATGTTTGTGGATAGAAATTTGAAGATTGCAGGTTGAGTATTGAGTATTGAAAACGGTGAAATCATGGTATTCTATTGAGGATTGAGGATGGACCACTGACTGTTGAGGACTGAGGGCTGAAGATTGAGGATTCAGGATTGAGGATTCAGGATTGAGGTTTGAGGACTGAGGATTGAGGATTGAGGATTGAGGATTGAGGATTGAGGATTGAGGATTGAAGACTGAGGATCGGGTATTGATGATTGAACATTGAGGATTGAGGATTGAGGATTGAGAATTGAGGATTGAGGATTGAAGGTTGAATATTGATGAATGAAGATTGAGGATTGAGGATTGAAGGTCGTGGATTGAGGACGAGGACTGAGGGTTGAGTATTGATACTTGAGGCCTGAGGATTGAGTATTGAGGATTGCGAATTGAGGATTGAGGATTTAAGATTGAGGATTGGGTATTTAGGATTGAAGATTGAGCATTGAGGATTGAGGACAGAGGATTGAGGATTGAAGATTGAGTATTGAGGATTGAAGATTGACGGTTGAGGATTGAGGATTGAGGATTGAGGATAGAGGATTGAGGATTGAGGATTGAAGATTGAGTATTGAGGATTGAAGATTGAGGATTGAGGATTGAGGATTCAGGATAGAGGATTGAAGATTGAGTACAGAAGATTGAAGATTGAGGATTGAGGATTGAGGATTGAGGATTGAGGATTGAGGATTGAGGATTGAAGATTGAGTATTGGGGATTGAAGTTTGAGGATTGAGGATTGAGGATTGAGGATTGAGGATTGAAGATTGAGTACTGAGGATTGAAGATTAAGATTGAGGATTGAGGATTGAGGACTGAGGATTGAGGATTGAGGATTGAAGGTTCAGTATTGAGGATTGAAGATTGAGAATTGTGGATTGAGGATTGAACATTGAGGACTGAGTGTTGAGGGTTGAGTGATGAGTATTGATGTTTGTGGATAGAGATTTGAAGATTGCAGATTGAGTATTGAGTATTGAAAACTGTGAATTGAGTATATTCTATTGAGGATTGAGGATTGACAACTGATTGTTGAGGACTGAGGGCTGAAGATTGAGGGTTCCGGATTGAGGATTCAGAATTGAAATTTGAGGACTGAGCATTGAGGATTGAAGATTGAGTATTGAGGATTGAAGATTGAGAATTGAGGATTGAGGATTGAGGATTGAGGATGAGGGCTGAGGGTTGAGGGTTGAGGTTTGAGGACCGAGGACTGAGGATTGAGGATTGAGAATTGAGGATTGAGGATTGAGGGTTGAAGACTGAGGATTGGGTATTGAGGATTGAAGAATGAGGATTGAGGATTGAGGATTGAGGATTGAGGATTGAAGATTGAGTATTGAGGATTGAAGATTGACGATAGAGTATTGAGAATTGAGGATTGAGTATTGAGGATTGAGGATTGAAGATTGAGTATTGAGGATTGAAGGTTGAGGATTGTGGATTGAGGATTGAGGATTGAAGATTGAAAATTGAGGATTGGGGACTGAACGTTGAGGGTTGAATGATGAGAATTGATGTTTGTGGATAGAGATTTGAAGATTGCAGATTGAGTATTGAGTATTGAAAACTGTGAACTGATGATATTCTATTGAGGATTGAGGATTGACAACTGATTGTTGAGGACTGAGGGCTTAAGCTTGAGGATTCTGGATTGAGGATTCTGGATTGAGGTTTGAGGAGAGAGGACTGAGGATTGAGGATTGAGGATTGAGAATTGAGGATTGAGGATTGAGGATTGAAGATTGAGGATTGGCTGTTGAGGATTGAACATTGAGGATTGAGGATTGACGATTGGGGGTTGAGGGTTGAAGATTGAGATTTGAGGATTGAAGATTGAGGATTGAAGATTGAGGATTGAGGATTGAGGATTGAGGATTGAAGATCGAGGATTGGGTATTGCGGATTGAACATTGAGGATTGAGGATTGAGGATTATGGATTGAGGATTGAGGACTGAAGATTGAATATTGATGATTGAAGATTGAGGATTGAGGATTGATGGTTGTGGATTGAGGACGTGGTCTGAGGGTTGAGTATTGCTGTTTGAAGTCTGAGGATTGAGGATTGAGGATTGAGAATTGAGGATTGAGGATTGAGGATTGAAGATTGAGGATTGGGTATTGAGGATTGAAGAATGAGGATTGAAGATTGAGGATTGAGGATTGAGGATTGAAGACTGAGTGTTGAGGGTTGAGTGATGATAATTGATGTTTGTGGATAGAGATTTGAAGATTGCAGATTGACTATTGAGTATTGAAAACTGTGAATTGATGATATTCTATTGAGGATTGAGGATTGACAACTGATTGTTGAGGACTGAGGGCTGAAGATTGAGCATTCAGGATTGAGGATTCAGGATTGAGGGTTGAGGAGTGAGGATTGAGGATCGAGTATTGAGGATTGAGGATTGAGAAATGAAGATTGAGGATTGAGGATTGAGGGTTGTGGATTGAGGATGAAGACTGAGGGTTGGGTATTGATGTTTGACGTCAGACGATTGAGGATTGAGGATTGAGAATTGAGGATTGAGGATTGAGGATTGAAGATTGAGTATTGGGTATTGAGGAATGAAGAAAGAGGATTGAGGACTGAGGATTGAGGATTGAGGATTGAAGATTGAGGATTGATGATTGAGGATTGAAGAATGAGGATTGGGGATTGAGTACTGAGGATTGAGCATTGAATATCGAGTATTGAGGATTGAATATTGAGGATTGAGGATTGAGGATTGAGGATTGAGGATTGAAGATTGAGTATTGCGGATTGAAGATTGGGTATTGCGGAATGAACATTGAGGATTGAGGATTGAGGATTTAGGATTGAGGATTGAGGACTGAAGATTAAATATTGATGATTGAAGATTGAGGATTGAGGATTGATGGTTGTGGATTGAGGACGAGGACTGAGGATTCAGTATTGGTGTTTGATGTCTGAGGATTGAGGGTTGAGGATTGAGAATTGAGGATTGAGGATTGAGCATTGAAGATTGAGGATTGGGTATTGAGGATTAAAGAATGAGGATTGAGGATTGAGGGTTGAGGATTGATGATTGAGGATTGAAGGTTCAGTATTGAGGATTGTAGATTGAGAATTGAGGATTGAGAATTGAACATTGAGGACTGAGTGTTGAGGGTTGAGTGATGAGAATTGATGTTTGTGGATAGAGATTTGAAGATTGCAGATTGAGTATTGTGTATTGAAAACTGTGAATTGAGTATATTCTATTGAGGATTGGGGATTGACAACTGATTGTTGAGGACTTAGGGCTGAAGATTGAGGGTTCCGGATTGAGGATTCAGAATTGAAATTTGAGGACTGAGCATTGAGGTTTGAAGTTAGAGTATTGAGGATTGAAGATTGAGAATTGAGGATTGAGGATTGAGGAGTGAGGATGAGGGCTGAGGGTTGAGGATTGAGGTTTGAGGACCGAGGACTGAGGATTGAGGATTGAGAATTGAGGATTGAGGATTGAGGGTTGAAGACTGAGGATTGGGTATTGAGGATTGAAGAATGAGGATTGAGGATTGAGGATTGAGTATTGAGGATTGAAGATTGACGATCGAGTATTGAGAATTGAGGATTGAGTATTGAGGATTGAGGATTGAAGATTGAGTATTGAGGATTGAAGGTTGAGGATTGTGGATTGAGGATTGAGGATTGAGGATTGAAAATTGAGGTTTGGGGACTGAATGTTGAGGGTTGAATGATGAGGTTTGATGTTTGTGGATTGAGATTTGAAGATTGCAGGTTGAGTATTGAGTATTGAAAACTGAGAAATTATGGTATTCTATTGAGGATTGAGGATGGACCACTGACTGTTGAGGACTGAGGGCTGAAGATTGAGGATTCAGGATTGAGGATTCAGGATTGAGGTTTGAGGACTGAGGATTGAGGATTGAGGATTGAGGATTGAGGATTGATGATTGAGGATTGATAATGAGGGCTGAGGTTTGAGGATTGAGGTTTGATGACTGTGGACTGAGGATTGAGGGTTGAGAATTGAGGATTGAGGATTAAGGATTGAAGATTGAGGATTGGGTATTGAGGATTGAAGAATGAGGATTGAGGATTGAGGATTGAGGATTGAGGATTGAGGATTGAAGATTGAGGATTGGGTATTGAGGATTGAAGAATGAGGATTGAGGATTGAGGATTGAGGATTGAGGATTGAATATTGAGTATTGAGGATTGAAGGTCGACTATTGAGGATTGCGATTTGAGGATTGAGGGTTGGGGATTGAGGATTGAAGATTGAGTATTGAGGATTGAAGGTTGAGGATTGTAGATTGAGGATTGAGGGTTGAGGCTTGAATATTGTGGATTGGGGACTGAGTGTTGAGGGTTAAGTGATGAGAATTGATGTTTGTGGATAGAGATTTGAAGATTGCAGGTTGAGTATTGAGTATTGAAAACTGTGAAATCATGGTATTCTATTGAGGATTGAGGATGGACCACTGACTGTTGAGGACTGAGGGCTGAAGATTGAGGATTCAGGATTGAGGATTCAGGATTGAGGTTTGAGGACTGAGGATTGAGGATTGAGGATTGAGGATTGAGGATTGAGGATTGAGGATTGAAGACTGAGGATCGGGTATTGATGATTGAACATTGAGGATTGAGGATTGAGGATTGAGGATTGAGGATTGAGGATTGAAGGTTGAATATTGATTAATGAAGATTGAGGATTGAGGGTTGAAGGTCGTGGATTGAGGACGAGGACTGAGGGTTGAGTATTGATACTTGAGGCCTGAGGATTGAGGATTGAGGATTGCGAATTGAGGATTGAGGATTTAAGATTGAGGATTGGGTATTGAGGATTGAAGATTGAGCATTGAGGATTGAGGATTGAGGACTGAGGATTGAGGATTGAGGATTGAGGATTGAAGATTGAGTATTGGGGATTGAAGATTGAGGATTGAGGACTGAGGATTGAGGATTGAGGATTGAAGATTGAGTACTGAGGATTGAAGATTAAGATTGAGGATTGAGGATTGAGGACTGAGAATTGAGGATTGAGGATTGAAGGTTCAGTATAGAGGATTGAAGATTGAGAATTGAGGATTGAGGATTGAATATTGAGGTCTGAGTGTTGAGGGTTGAGTGATGAGAATTGATGTTTGTGGATAGAGATTTGAAGATTGCAGATTGAGTATTGAGTATTGAAAACTGTGAATTGAGTATATTCTATTGAGGATTGAGGATTGACAACTGATTGTTGAGGACTGAGGGCAGAAGATTGAGGGTTCCGGATTGAGGATTCAGAATTGAAATTTGGGGACTGAGCATTGAGGATTGAAGATTGAGTATTGAGGATTGAAGATTGAGAATTGAGGATTGAGGATTGAGGATTGAGGATGAGGGCTGAGGGTTGAGGATTGAGGTTTGAGGACCGAGGACTGACGATTGAGGATTGAGAATTGAGGATTGAGGATTGAGGGTTGAAGACTGAGGATTGGGTATTGAGGATTGAAGAATGAGGATTGAGGATTGAGGATTGAGTATTGAGGATTGAAGATTGACGATCGAGTAATGAGAATTGAGGATTGAGTATTGAGGATTGAGGATTGAAGATTGAGTATTGAGGATTGAAGGTTGAGGATTGTGGATTGAGGATTGAGGATTGAGGATTGAAAATTGAGGATTGGGGACTGAATGTTGAGGGTTGAATGATGAGAATTGATGTTTGTGGATAGAAATTTGAAGATTGCAGGTTGAGTATTGAGTATTGAAAACGGTGAAATCATGGTATTCTATTGAGGATTGAGGATGGACCACTGACTGTTGAGGACTGAGGGCTGAAGATTGAGGATTCAGGGTTGAGGATTCAGGATTGAGGTTTGAGGACTGAGGATTGCGAATTGAGGATTGAGGATTGAGGATTGAGGATGAGGGCTGAGGGTTGAGGATTGAGGTTTGAGGACCGAGGACTGAGGATTGAGGATTGAGAATTGAGGATTGAGGATTGAGGGTTGAAGACTGAGGATTGGGTATTGAGGATTGAAGAATGAGGATTGAGGATTGAGTATTGAGGATTGAAGATTGAATATTGATTAATGAAGATTGAGGATTGAGGGTTGAAGGTCGTGGATTGAGGACGAGGACTGAGGGTTGAGTATTGATACTTGAGGCCTGAGGATTGAGGATTGAGGATTGCGAATTGAGGATTGAGGATTTAAGATTGAGGATTGGGTATTGAGGATTGAAGATTGAGCATTGAGGATTGTGGATTGAGGACTGAGGATTGAGGATTGAGGATTGAGGATTGAAGATTGAGTATTGGGGATTGAAGATTGAGGATTGAGGACTGAGGATTGAGGATTGAGGATTGAAGATTGAGTACTGAGGATTGAAGATTAAGATTGAGGATTGAGGATTGAGGACTGAGGATTGAGGATTGAGGATTGAAGGTTCAGTATTGAGGATTGAAGATTGAGAATTGTGGATTGAGGATTGAACATTGAGGACTGAGTGTTGAGGGTTGAGTGATGAGAATTGATGTTTGTGGATAGAGATTTGAAGATTGCAGATTGAGTATTGAGTATTGAAAACTGTGAATTGAGTATATTCTATTGAGGATTGAGGATTGACAACTGATTGTTGAGGACTGAGGGCTGAAGATTGAGGGTTCCGGATTGAGGATTCAGAATTGAAATTTGAGGACTGAGCATTGAGGATTGAAGATTGAGTATTGAGGATTGAAGATTGAGAATTGAGGATTGAGGATTGAGGATTGAGGATGAGGGCTGATGGTTGAGGGTTGAGGTTTGAGGACCGAGGACTGAGGATTGAGGATTGAGAATTGAGGATTGAGGATTGAGGGTTGAAGACTGAGGATTGGGTATTGAGGATTGAAGAATGAGGATTGAGGATTGAGGATTGAGGATTGAGGATTGAAGATTGAGTATTGAGGATTGAAGATTGACGATCGAGTATTGAGAATTGAGGATTGAGTATTGAGGATTGAGGATTGAAGATTGAGTATTGAGGATTGAAGGTTGAGGATTGTGGATTGAGGATTGAGGATTGAAGATTGAAAATTGAGGATTGGGGACTGAACGTTGAGGGTTGAATGATGAGAATTGATGTTTGTGGATAGAGATTTGAAGATTGCAGATTGAGTATTGAGTATTGAAAACTGTGAACTGATGATATTCTATTGAGGATTGAGGATTGACAACTGATTGTTGAGGACTGAGGGCTTAAGCTTGAGGATTCTGGATTGAGGATTCTGGATTGAGGTTTGAGGAGAGAGGACTGAGGATTGAGGATTGAGGATTGAGAATTGAGGATTGAGGATTGAGGATTGAAGATTGAGGATTGGCTGTTGAGGATTGAACATTGAGGATTGAGGATTGACGATTGGGGGTTGAGGGTTGAAGATTGAGATTTGAGGATTGAAGATTGAGGATTGAAGATTGAGGATTGAGGATTGAGGATTGAGGATTGAAGATCGAGGATTGGGTATTGCGGATTGAACATTGAGGATTGAGGATTGAGGATTATGGATTGAGAATTGAGGACTGAAGATTGAATATTGATGATTGAAGATTGAGGATTGAGGATTGATGGTTGTGGATTGAGGACGTGGTCTGAGGGTTGAGTATTGCTGTTTGAAGTCTGAGGATTGAGGATTGAGGATTGAGAATTGAGGATTGAGGATTGAGGATTGAAGATTGGGATTGGGTATTGAGGATTGAAGAATGAGGATTGAAGATTGAGGACTGAGGATTGAGGATTGAAGACTGAGTGTTGAGGGTTGAGTGATGATAATTGATGTTTGTGGATAGAGATTTGAAGATTGCAGATTGACTATTGAGTATTGAAAACTGTGAATTGATGATATTCTATTGAGGATTGAGGATTGACAACTGATTGTTGAGGACTGAGGGCTGAAGATTGAGCATTCAGGATTGAGGATTCAGGATTGAGGGTTGAGGAGTGAGGATTGAGGATTGAGTATTGAGGATTGAGGATTGAGAAATGAAGATTGAGGATTGAGGATTGAGGGTTGTGGATTGAGGATGAAGACTGAGGGTTGGGTATTGATGTTTGACGTCAGACGATTGAGGATTGAGGATTGAGAATTGAGGATTGAGGATTGAGGATTGAAGATTGAGTATTGGGTATTGAGGAATGAAGAAAGAGGATTGAGGACTGAGGATTGAGGATTGAGGATTGAAGATTGAGTATTGAGGATTGAAGATTGAGGATTGAGGATTGAGTATTGAAGATTGAGGATTTGGGACTGAGGATTGAAGATTGAGGATTGAGGATTGAGGATTGAGGATTGAGGATTGAGGATTGAGGGTTGAAGATTGAGGATTGGGTATTGAGGATTGAAGAATGAGGATTGAGGATTGAGGATTAAGGATTGAGGATTGAAGATGGAGTATTGAGGATTGAAGATTGACGATTGAGGATTGAGGATTGAGGATTGAGGACTGAGGATTGAGGATTGAGGATTGAAGATTGAGTATTGAGGATTGAAGATTGAGGATTGAGGATTGAGGATTGAGGATTGAGGGTTGAGGATTGAAGATTGTGTATTGAGGATTGAAGATTAACATTGAGTATTGAGGGTTGAGGATTTAGGGTTGATGATTGAGGATTGGGGACTGAGTATTGAGGGTTGAGTGATGAGAATTGATGTTTGTGGATAGAGATCTGAAGATTGCAGATTGAGTATTGAGAATTGAAAACTGTGAATTGAGGATATTGTATTGAGGATTCAGGATTGGCAACTGATTGTTGAGGACTCAGGGCTGAAGATTGAGGATTCAGGATTGAGGATTCAGGATTGAGGTTTGAGGTCTGAGGATTGAGGATTGAGGATTGAGGATTGAGGATTGAGGATTGAAGACTGAGGATTGGGTATTGAGTATTGAACATTGAGGATTGCGTGTTGAGGATTGAGGATTGAGTATTGAGGATTGAAGATTGAATGTTAATGATTGATGATTGAGGATTGATGATTGAGGGTTGTGGATTGAGGACGAGGACTGAGGGTTGAGTATTGATACTTGAGGCCTGAGGATTGAGGATTGAGGATTGCGAATTGAGGATTGAGGATTTAAGATTGAGGATTGGGTATTGAGGATTGAAGATTGAGCATTGAGGATTGAGGACAGAGGATTGAGGATTGAAGATTGAGTATTGAGGATTGAAGATTGACGATTGAGGACTGAGGATTGAGGATTGAGGATAGAGGATTGAGGATTGAGGACTGAAGATTGAGTATTGAGGATTGAAGATTGAGGATTGAGGATTGAGGATTCAGGATTGAGGATTGAAGATTGAGTACTGAAGATCGAAGATTGAGGATTGAGGATTGAGGATTCAGGATTGAGGATTGAGGATTGAGGATTGAAGATTGAGTATTGGGGATTGAAGATTGAGGATTGAGGATTGAGGATTGAGGATTGAGGATTGAAGATTGAGTTCTGAGGATTGAAGATTAAGATTGAGGATTGAGGATTGAGGACTGAGGATTGAGGATTGAGGATTGAAGTTTCAGTATTGAGGATTGAAGATTGAGAATTGAGGATTGAGGATTGAACATTGAGGACTGAGTGTTGAGGGTTGAGTGATGAGAATTGATGTTTGTGGATAGAGATTTGAAGATTGCAGATTGAGTATTGAGTATTGAAAACTGTGAATTGAGTATATTCTATTGAGGATTGAGGATTGACAACTGATTGTTGAGGACTGAGGGCTGAAGATTGAGGGTTCCGGATTAAGGATTCAGAATTGAAATTTGAGGACTGAGCATTGAGGATTGAAGATTGAGTATTGAGGGTTGAAGATTGAGAATTGAGGATTGAGGATTGAGGATTGAGGATGAGGGCTGAGGGTTGAGGATTGAGGATTCAGGATTGAAGATTGAAGATTGAGTACTGAAGATTGAACATTGAGGATTGAGGATTGAGGATTGAGGATTGAGGATTGAGGATTGAAGGTTGAATATTGATGAATGAAGATTGAGGATTGAGGGTTGAAGGTCGTGGATTGAGGACGAGGACTGCGGCTTGAGTATTGATACTTGAGGCCTGAGGATTGAGGATTGAGGATTGCGAATTGAGGATTGAGGATTTAAGATTGAGGATTGGGTATTGAGGATTGAAGATTGAGCATTGAGGATTGAGGACAGAGGATTGAGGATTGAAGATTGAGTATTGAGGATTGAAGATTGACGATTGAGGATTGAGGATTGAGGATTGAGGATAGAGGATTGAGGATTGAGGATTGAAGATTGAGTATTGAGGATTGAAGATTGAGGATTGAGGATTGAGGATTCAGGATTGAGGATTGAAGATTGAGTACTGAAGATTGAAGATTGAGGATTGAGGATTGAGGGTTAAGGATTGAGGTTTGAGGATTGAGGATTGAAGGTTGAGTATTGGGGATTGAAGGTTGAGGATTGAGGATTGAGGATTGAGGATTGAGGATTGAAGATTGAGTACTGAGGATTGAAGATTAAGATTGAGGATTGAGGATTGAGGACTGAGGATTGAGGATTGAGGATTGAAGGTTCAGTATTGAGGATTGAAGATTGAGAATTGAGGATTGAGGATTGAACATTGAGGACTGAGTGTTGAGGGTTGAGTGATGAGAATTGATGTTTGTGGATAGAGATTTGAAGATTGCAGATTGAGTATTGAGTATTGAAAACTGAGAATTGAGTATATTCTATTGAGGATTGAGGATTGACAACTGATTGTTGAGGACTGAGGGCTGAAGATTGAGGGTTCCGGATTGAGGATTCAGAATTGAAATTTGAGGACTGAGCATTGAGGATTGAAGATTGAGTATTGAGGATTGAAGATTGAGAATTGAGGATTGAGGATTGAGGATTGAGGATGAGGGCTGAGTGTTGAGGGTTGAGGTTTGAGGACCGAGGACTGAGGATTGAGGATTGAGAATTGAGGATTGAGGATTGAGGGTTGAAGACTGAGGATTGGGTATTGAGGATTGAAGAATGAGGATTGAGGATTGAGTATTGAGGATTGAAGATTGACGATCGAGTAATGAGAATTGAGGATTGAGTATTGAGGATTGAGGATTGAAGATTGAGTATTGAGGATTGAAGGTTGAGGATTGTGGATTGAGGATTGAGGATTGAGGATTGAAAATTGAGGATTGGGGACTGAATGTTGAGGGTTGAATGATGAGAATTGATGTTTGTGGATAGAAATTTGAAGATTGCAGGTTGAGTATTGAGTATTGAAAACGGTGAAATCATGGTATTCTATTGAGGATTGAGGATGGACCACTGACTGTTGAGGACTGAGGGCTGAAGATTGAGGATTCAGGATTGAGGATTCAGGATTGAGGTTTGAGGACTGAGGATTGAGGATTGAGGATTGAGGATTGAGGATTGAGGATTGAGGATTGAGGATTGATGACTGAGGATCGGGTATTGATGATTGAACATTGAGAATTGAGGATTGAGGATTGAGGATTGAGGATTGAGGATTGAGGATTGAAGATTGAGGATTGAGGATTGAGGATTGAGGATTGAGGATTGAGGATTGAGGATTGAAGATTGAGTATTGGGGATTGAAGATTGAGGATTGAGGATTGAGGATTGAGGATTGAAGATTGAGTACTGAGTGTTGAGGGTTGAGTGATGAGAATTGATGTTTGTGTATAGAGATTTGAAGATTGCAGATTGAGTATTGAGTATTGAAAACTGTGAATTGAGTATATTCTATTGAGGATTGAGGATTGACAACTGATTGTTGAGGACTGAGGGCTGAAGATTGAGGGTTCCGGATTGAGGATTCAGAATTGAAATTTGAGGACTGAGCATTGAGGATTGAAGACTGAGTATTGAGGATTGAAGATTGAGAATTGAGGATTGAGGATTGAGGATTGAGGATGAGGGCTGAGGGTTGAGGATTGAGGTTTGAGGACCGAGGACTGAGGATTGAGGATTGAGAATTGAGGATTGAGGATTGAGGGTTGAAGACTGAGGATTGGGTATTGAGGATTGAAGAATGAGGATTGAGGATTGAGGATTGAGTATTGAGGATTGAAGATTGACGATCGAGTAATGAGAATTGAGGATTGAGTATTGAGGATTGAGGATTGAAGATTGAGTATTGAGGATTGAAGGTTGAGGATTGTGGATTGAGTATTGAGGATTGAGGATTGAAAATTGAGGATTGGGGACTGAATGTTGAGGGTTGAATGATGAGAATTGATGTTTGTGGATAGAAATTTGAAGATTGCAGGTTGAGTATTGAGTATTGAAAACGGTGAAATCATGGTATTCTATTGAGGATTGAGGATGGACCACTGACTGTTGAGGACTGAGGGCTGAAGATTGAGGATTCAGGGTTGAGGATTCAGGATTGAGGTTTGAGGACTGAGGATTGCGAATTGAGGATTGAGGATTGAGGATTGAGGATGAGGGCTGAGGGTTGAGGATTGAGGTTTGAGGACCGAGGACTGAGGATTGAGGATTGAGAATTGAGGATTGAGGATTGAGGGTTGAAGACTGAGGATTGGGTATTGAGGATTGAAGAATGAGGATTGAGGATTGAGTATTGAGGATTGAAGATTGACGATCGAGTAATGAGAATTGAGGATTGAGTATTGAGGATTGAGGATTGAAGATTGAGTATTGAGGATTGAAGGTTGAGGATTGTGGATTGAGGATTGAGGATTGAGGATTGAAAATTGAGGATTGGGGACTGAATGTTGAGGGTTGAATGATGAGAATTGATGTTTGTGGATAGAAATTTGAAGATTGCAGGTTGAGTATTGAGTATTGAAAACGGTGAAATCATGGTATTCTATTGAGGATTGAGGATGGACCACTGACTGTTGAGGACTGAGGCCTGAAGATTGAGGATTCAGGATTGAGGATTCAGGATTGAGGTTTGAGGACTGAGGATTGAGGATTGAGGATTGAGGATTGAGGATTGAGGATTGAGGATTGAAGACTGAGGATCGGGTATTGATGATTGAACATTGAGGATTGAGGATTGAGGATTGAGAATTGAGGATTGAGGATTGAAGGTTGAATATTGATGAATGAAGATTGAGGATTGAGGATTGAAGGTCGTGGATTGAGGACGAGGACTGAGGGTTGAGTATTGATACTTGAGGCCTGAGGATTGAGTATTGAGGATTGCGAATTGAGGATTGAGGATTTAAGATTGAGGATTGGGTATTTAGGATTGAAGATTGAGCATTGAGGATTGAGGACAGAGGATTGAGGATTGAAGATTGAGTATTGAGGATTGAAGATTGACGGTTGAGGATTGAGGATTGAGGATTGAGGATAGAGGATTGAGGATTGAGGATTGAAGATTGAGTATTGAGGATTGAAGATTGAGGATTGAGGATTGAGGATTCAGGATAGAGGATTGAAGATTGAGTACAGAAGATTGAAGATTGAGGATTGAGGATTGAGGATTGAGGATTGAGGATTGAGGATTGAGGATTGAAGATTGAGTATTGGGGATTGAAGTTTGAGGATTGAGGATTGAGGATTGAGGATTGAGGATTGAAGATTGAGTACTGAGGATTGAAGATTAAGATTGAGGATTGAGGATTGAGGACTGAGGATTGAGGATTGAGGATTGAAGGTTCAGTATTGAGGATTGAAGATTGAGAATTGTGGATTGAGGATTGAACATTGAGGACTGAGTGTTGAGGGTTGAGTGATGAGAATTGATGTTTGTGGATAGAGATTTGAAGATTGCAGATTGAGTATTGAGTATTGAAAACTGTGAATTGAGTATATTCTATTGAGGATTGAGGATTGACAACTGATTGTTGAGGACTGAGGGCTGAAGATTGAGGGTTCCGGATTGAGGATTCAGAATTGAAATTTGAGGACTGAGCATTGAGGATTGAAGATTGAGTATTGAGGATTGAAGATTGAGAATTGAGGATTGAGGATTGAGGATTGAGGATGAGGGCTGAGGGTTGAGGGTTGAGGTTTGAGGACCGAGGACTGAGGATTGAGGATTGAGAATTGAGGATTGAGGATTGAGGGTTGAAGACTGAGGATTGGGTATTGAGGATTGAAGAATGAGGATTGAGGATTGAGGATTGAGGATTGAGGATTGAAGATTGAGTATTGAGGATTGAAGATTGACGATCGAGTATTGAGAATTGAGGATTGAGTATTGAGGATTGAGGATTGAAGATTGAGTATTGAGGATTGAAGGTTGAGGATTGTGGATTGAGGATTGAGGATTGAAGATTGAAAATTGAGGATTGGGGACTGAACGTTGAGGGTTGAATGATGAGAATTGATGTTTGTGGATAGAGATTTGAAGATTGCAGATTGAGTATTGAGTATTGAAAACTGTGAACTGATGATATTCTATTGAGGATTGAGGATTGACAACTGATTGTTGAGGACTGAGGGCTTAAGCTTGAGGATTCTGGATTGAGGATTCTGGATTGAGGTTTGAGGAGAGAGGACTGAGGATTGAGGATTGAGGATTGAGAATTGAGGATTGAGGATTGAGGATTGAAGATTGAGGATTGGCTGTTGAGGATTGAACATTGAGGATTGAGGATTGACGATTGGGGGTTGAGGGTTGAAGATTGAGATTTGAGGATTGAAGATTGAGGATTGAAGATTGAGGATTGAGGATTGAGGATTGAGGATTGAAGATCGAGGATTGGGTATTGCGGATTGAACATTGAGGATTGAGGATTGAGGATTATGGATTGAGGATTGAGGACTGAAGATTGAATATTGATGATTGAAGATTGAGGATTGAGGATTGATGGTTGTGGATTGAGGACGTGGTCTGAGGGTTGAGTATTGCTGTTTGAAGTCTGAGGATTGAGGATTGAGGATTGAGAATTGAGGATTGAGGATTGAGGATTGAAGATTGAGGATTGGGTATTGAGGATTGAAGAATGAGGATTGAAGATTGAGGATTGAGGATTGAGGATTGAAGACTGAGTGTTGAGGGTTGAGTGATGATAATTGATGTTTGTGGATAGAGATTTGAAGATTGCAGATTGACTATTGAGTATTGAAAACTGTGAATTGATGATATTCTATTGAGGATTGAGGATTGACAACTGATTGTTGAGGACTGAGGGCTGAAGATTGAGCATTCAGGATTGAGGATTCAGGATTGAGGGTTGAGGAGTGAGGATTGAGGATTGAGTATTGAGGATTGAGGATTGAGAAATGAAGATTGAGGATTGAGGATTGAGGGTTGTGGATTGAGGATGAAGACTGAGGGTTGGGTATTGATGTTTGACGTCAGACGATTGAGGATTGAGGATTGAGAATTGAGGATTGAGGATTGAGGATTGAAGATTGAGTATTGGGTATTGAGGAATGAAGAAAGAGGATTGAGGACTGAGGATTGAGGATTGAGGATTGAAGATTGAGTATTGAGGATTGAAGATTGAGGATTGAGGATTGAGTATTGAAGATTGAGGATTTGGGACTGAGGATTGAAGATTGAGGATTGAGGATTGAGGATTGAGGATTGAGGATTGAGGATTGAGGGTTGAAGATTGAGGATTGGGTATTGAGGATTGAAGAATGAGGATTGAGGATTGAGGATTAAGGATTGAGGATTGAAGATGGAGTATTGAGGATTGAAGATTGACGATTGAGGATTGAGGATTGAGGATTGAGGACTGAGGATTGAGGATTGAGGATTGAAGATTGAGTATTGAGGATTGAAGATTGAGGATTGAGGATTGAGGATTGAGGATTGAGGGTTGAGGATTGAAGATTGTGTATTGAGGATTGAAGATTAACATTGAGTATTGAGGGTTGAGGATTTAGGGTTGATGATTGAGGATTGGGGACTGAGTATTGAGGGTTGAGTGATGAGAATTGATGTTTGTGGATAGAGATCTGAAGATTGCAGATTGAGTATTGAGAATTGAAAACTGTGAATTGAGGATATTGTATTGAGGATTCAGGATTGGCAACTGATTGTTGAGGACTCAGGGCTGAAGATTGAGGATTCAGGATTGAGGATTCAGGATTGAGGTTTGAGGTCTGAGGATTGAGGATTGAGGATTGAGGATTGAGGATTGAGGATTGAAGACTGAGGATTGGGTATTGAGGATTGAACATTGAGGATTGCGTGTTGAGGATTGAGGATTGAGTATTGAGGATTGAAGATTGAATGTTAATGATTGATGATTGAGGATTGATGATTGAGGGTTGTGGATTGAGGACGAGGACTGAGGGTTGAGTATTGATACTTGAGGCCTGAGGATTGAGGATTGAGGATTGCGAATTGAGGATTGAAGATTTAAGATTGAGGATTGGGTATTGAGGATTGAAGATTGAGCATTGAGGATTGAGGACAGAGGATTGAGGATTGAAGATTGAGTATTGAGGATTGAAGATTGACGATTGAGGACTGAGGATTGAGGATTGAGGATAGAGGATTGAGGATTGAGGATTGAAGATTGAGTATTGAGGATTGAAGATTGAGGATTGAGGATTGAGGATTCAGGATTGAGGATTGAAGATTGAGTACTGAAGATCGAAGATTGAGGATTGAGGATTGAGGATTCAGGATTGAGGATTGAGGATTGAGGATTGAAGATTGAGTATTGGGGATTGAAGATTGAGGATTGAGGATTGAGGATTGAGGATTGAGGATTGAAGATTGAGTTCTGAGGATTGAAGATTAAGATTGAGGATTGAGGATTGAGGACTGAGGATTGAGGATTGAGGATTGAAGTTTCAGTATTGAGGATTGAAGATTGAGAATTGAGGATTGAGGATTGAACATTGAGGACTGAGTGTTGAGGGTTGAGTGATGAGAATTGATGTTTGTGGATAGAGATTTGAAGATTGCAGATTGAGTATTGAGTATTGAAAACTGTGAATTGAGTATATTCTATTGAGGATTGAGGATTGACAACTGATTGTTGAGGACTGAGGGCTGAAGATTGAGGGTTCCGGATTAAGGATTCAGAATTGAAATTTGAGGACTGAGCATTGAGGATTGAAGATTGAGTATTGAGGGTTGAAGATTGAGAATTGAGGATTGAGGATTGAGGATTGAGGATGAGGGCTGAGGGTTGAGGATTGAGGATTCAGGATTGAAGATTGAAGATTGAGTACTGAAGATTGAACATTGAGGATTGAGGATTGAGGATTGAGGATTGAGGATTGAGGATTGAAGGTTGAATATTGATGAATGAAGATTGAGGATTGAGGGTTGAAGGTCGTGGATTGAGGACGAGGACTGCGGCTTGAGTATTGATACTTGAGGCCTGAGGATTGAGGATTGAGGATTGCGAATTGAGGATTGAGGATTTAAGATTGAGGATTGGGTATTGGGGATTGAAGATTGAGGATTGAGGATTGAGGATTGAGGATTGAGGATTGAGGATTGAAGATTGAGGATTGGGGACTGAGTGTTGAGGGTTGAATGATGAGAATTGATGTTTGTGGATAGAGATTTGAAGATTGCAGATTGAGTATTGAGTATTGAAAACTGTGAATTGATGATATTCTATTGAGGATTGAGTATTGACGACTGATTGTTGAGGACTGAGGTCTGAAGATTGAGGATTCAGGATAGAGGATTCAGGTTTGATGTTTGAGGACTGAGGATTCAGGATTGGGGATTGAGGATTGGGGATTGAGGATTGAGGGTTGAGGATTGAAGATTGAGGATTGGGTATTGCGGATTGAACATTGAGGATTGAGGATTGAGGATTGGGGATTGAGGATTGACGATTGAGGATTGAGTATTGTGGATTGAGAATTGAGTGTTGATTATTGAAGATTGAGTATTGAGGATTGATGATTGAGGATTGAGGATTGAGGATTGAGGATTGAGGATAAGGGCTGAGGGTTCAGGATTGAGGTTTGAGGACTGAGGACTGAGGATTGACGATTGAGAATTGAGGATTCAGGATTGAGGATTGAAGATTGAGGATTGGGTATTGAGGATTGTAGGATGAGGTTTGAAGATTGAGTACTGAGGATTGAAGATTAAGATTCAGGATTGAAGTTTCAGGAGAGAGGACTGAGGATTGGGGATTGAGGATTGAGGATTGAGGATTGAAGATTGAGGGTTGGGTATTGAGGATTGAACATTGAGGATTGAGGATTGAGTACTGAAGATTGAGGATCGAGGATTGAGGGTTGTGGATTGAGGACGAGGACTGAGGATTCAGGATTGAGGTTTGAGGTCTGAGGATTGAGGATTGAGGATTGAGGATTGAGGATTGAGGATTGAAGACTGAGGATTGGGTATTGAGGATTGAACATTGAGGACTGCGTGTTGAGGATTGAGGATTGAGTATTGAGGATTGAAGATTGAATGTTAATGATTGATGATTGAGGATTGATGATTGAGGGTTGTGGATTGAGGACGAGGACTGAGGGTTGAGTATTGATACTTGAGGCCTGAGGATTGAGGATTGAGGATTGCGAATTGAGGATTGAGGATTTAAGATTGAGGATTGGGTATTGAGGATTGAAGATTGAGCATTGAGGATTGAGGACAGAGGATTGAGGATTGAAGATTGAGTATTGAGGATTGAAGATTGACGATTGAGGACTGAGGATTGAGGATTGAGGATAGAGGATTGAGGATTGAGGATTGAAGATTGAGTATTGAGGATTGAAGATTGAGGATTGAGGATTGAGGATTCAGGATTGAGGATTGAAGATTGAGTACTGAAGATTGAAGATTGAGGATTGAGGATTGAGGGTTAAGGATTGAGGTTTGAGGATTGAGGATTGAAGATTGAGTATTGGGGATTGAAGGTTGAGGATTGAGGATTGAGGATTGAGGATTGAGGATTGAAGATTGAGTACTGAGGATTGAAGATTAAGATTGAGGATTGAGGATTGAGGACTGAGGATTGAGGATTGAGGATTGAAGGTTCAGTATTGAGGATTGAAGATTGAGAATTGAGGATTGAGGATTGAACATTGAGGACTGAGTGTTGAGGGTTGAGTGATGAGAATTGATGTTTGTGGATAGAGATTTGAAGATTGCAGATTGAGTATTGAGTATTGAAAACTGAGAATTGAGTATATTCTATTGAGGATTGAGGATTGACAACTGATTGTTGAGGACTGAGGGCTGAAGATTGAGGGTTCCGGTTGAGGATTCAGAATTGAAATTTGAGGACTGAGCATTGAGGATTGAAGATTGAGTATTGAGGATTGAAGATTGACGATTGAGGATTGAGGATTGAGGATTGAGGATAGAGGATTGAGGATTGAGGATTGAAGATTGAGTATTGAGGATTGAAGATTGAGGATTGAGGATTGAGGATTCAGGATTGAGGATTGAAGATTGAGTACTGAAGATTGAAGATTGAGGATTGAGGATTGAGGATTGAGGATTGAGGATTGAGGATTGAGGATTGAAGATTGAGTATTGGGGATTGAAGATTGAGGATTGAGGATTGAGGATTGAGGATTGAGGATTGAGGATTGAAGATTGAGGATTGGGGACTGAGTGTTGAGGGTTGAATGATGAGAATTGATGTTTGTGGATAGAGATTTGAAGATTGCAGATTGTGTATTGAGTATTGAAAACTGTGAATTGATGATATTCTATTGAGGATTGAGTATTGACGACTGATTGTTGAGGACTGAGGTCTGAAGATTGAGGATTCAGGATAGAGGATTCAGGTTTGATGTTTGAGGACTGAGGATTCAGGATTGGGGATTGAGGATTGGGGATTGAGGATTGAGGGTTGAGGATTGAAGATTGAGGATTGGGTATTGCGGATTGAACATTGAGGATTGAGGATTGAGGATTGGGGATTGAGGATTGACGATTGAGGATTGAGTATTGTGGATTGAGAATTGAGTGTTGATTATTGAAGATTGAGTATTGAGGATTGATGATTGACGATTGAGGATTGAGGATTGAGGATTGAGGATGAGGGCTGAGGGTTGAGGATTGAGGTTTGAGGACTGAGGACTGAGGATTGACGATTGAGAATTGAGGATTCAGGATTGAGGATTGAAGATTGAGGATTGGGTATTGAGGATTGTAGGATGAGGTTTGAAGATTGAGTACTGAGGATTGAAGATTAAGATTCAGGATTGAAGTTTCAGGAGAGAGGACTGAGGATTGGGGATTGAGGATTGAGGATTGAGGATTGAAGATTGAGGGTTGGGTATTGAGGATTGAACATTGAGGATTGAGGATTGAGTACTGAAGATTGAGGATCGAGGATTGAGGGTTGTGGATTGAGGACGAGGACTGAGGGTTGAGTATTGATGTTTGAGGTCTGAGGATTGAGGATTGAGGATTGAGAACTGAGGATTGAGGATTGAGGATTGAAGATTGAGGATTGGGTGTTGAGGATAGAAGAATGAGGATTGAGGATTGAGGATTGAGGATTGAGGATTGAAGATTGAGTACTGAGTATTGAAGGTTAAGATTGAGGATTGAGGATTGAGGGTTGAGGGTTGAAGGTTGAGTTTTGAGGATTGAAGATTGAGGATTGAGGATTGAGGATTGAGGATTGAGGATTGAAGATTGAGTATTGAGGATTGAAGCCTGACGATTGAGGATTGAGGATTGACGATTGAGAATAGAGTATTGAGGATTGAGGATTGAAGATTGAGGATTGGGTATTGGGGATTGAACAATGAGGCTTGAGGATTGAGGATTGAGGATTGAGGGTTGAAGACTGAGTGTTGAGGGTTGAGTGATGAGAATTGATGTTTGTGGATAGAGATTTGAAGATTGCAGATTGAGTATTGAGTATTGAAAACTGTGAATTGATGATATTCTATTGAGGATTGAGGATTGACAACTGATTGTTGAGGACTGAGGGCTGAAGATTGAGGATTCAGGATTGAGGATTCAGGATTGAGGGTTGAGGAGTGAGGATTGAGGATTGAGTATTGAGGATTGAGGATTGAGGATTGAAGATTGAGGATTGAGGATTGAGAGTTGTGGATTGAGGATGAATACTGAGGGTTGGGTATTGATGTTTGACGTCAGAGGATTGAGGATTGAGGATTGAGAATTGAGGATTGAGGATTGAGGATTGAAGATTGAGTATTGGGTATTGAGGAATGAAAAAAGAGGATTGAGGACTGAGGATTAAGGTTTGAGGATTGAAGATGGAGTATTGAGGAATGAAGATTGACGATTGAGGATTGAGGATTGAGGATTGAGGATTGAGAATTGAAGATTGAGTATTGAGGATTGAAGATTGAGTATTGAGGATTGAGGATTGAGGATTGAGGATTGAAGATTGAGTATTGAGGATTGAAGGTTAAGATTGAGGATTGAGGGTTGAGGATTTAGGGTTGATGATTGAGGATTGGGGACTGAGTATTGAGGGTTGAGTGATGAGAATTGATGTTTGTGGATAGAGATCTGTAGATTGCAGATTGAGTATTGAGTATTGAAAACTGTAAATTGAGGATATTCTATTGAGGATTCAGGATTGGCAACTGATTGTTGAGGACTCAGGGCTGAAGATTGAGGATACAGGATTGAGGATTCAGGATCGTGGTTTGAGGTCTGAGGATTGAGGATTGAGAATTGAGGATTGAGGATTGAGGATTGAAGACTGAGGATTGGGTATTGAGGATTGAACATTGAGGATTGCGTGTTGAGGATTGAGGATTGAGTATTGAGGATTGAAGATTGAATGTTAATGATTGATGATTGAGGATTGTGGATTGAGGGTTGTGGATTGAGGACGAGGTCTGAGGGTTGAGTATTGATGTTTGATGTCTGAGGATTGAAGATTGAGGACCAAGGATTGAGGATCGGAGATTGAGGATCAGGGATTGGAGATTGATTATTGAGGACTGAAGATTGAGGATTGAGGATTGAGGATTGAGGATTGAGAATTGAGGGTGAGTACTGAGTGTTGAGGATTGATGTTTGAGGAACGAGGATTGAGGATTGAGGATTGAGGACTGAGGATTGACGATTGAGTATTGAAGGTTGAGGATTGATTACTGAGGATTGAGGATTGAGGATTGAGGATTGACGATTGAGGATGAGGGCTGAGGGTTGAGGATTGAGGTTTGAGGACTGAGGACTGAGGATTGACGATTGATAATTGAGGATTGAGGATTGAGGATTGAAGATTGAGGATTGGGTATTGAGGATTGTAGGATGAGGTTTGAAGATTGAGTACTGAGGATTGAAGATTAAGATTCAGGATTGAGGTTTCAGGAGAGAGGACTGAGGATTGGGGATTGAGGATTGAGGATTGAGGATTGAAGATTGAGGATTGGGTATTGAGGATTGAACATTGAGGATTGAGGATTGAGTACTGAAGATTGAGGATCGAGGGTTGAGGGTTGTGGATTGAGGACGAGGACTGAGGGTTGAGTATTGATGTTTGAGGTCTGAGGATTGAGGATTGAGGATTGAGAATTGAGGATTGAGGATTGAGGATTGAAGATTGAGGATTGGGTGTTGAGGATTGAAGAATGAGGATTGAGGATTGAGGATTGAGTGTTGAGGATTGAAGATTGAGTTTTGAGGATTGAAGATTGAGGATTGAGGATTGAGGATTGAGGATTAAGGATTGAGGGTTGAAGATTGAGGATTGGGTATTGAGGATTGAAGAATGAGGATTGAGGATTGAGGATTGAGGATTGAGGATTGAAGATTGAGTACTGAGGATTGAAGATTAAGATTGAGGATTGAGGATTGAGCGTTGAGGGTTGAAGATTGAGTTTTGAGGATTGAAGATTGAGGATTGAGGATTGAGGATTGAGGATTGAGGATTAAAGATTGAGTATTGAGGATTGAAGCCTGACGATTGAGGATTGAGGATTGACGATTGAGAATAGAGGATTGAGGATTGAGGATTGAAGACTGAGGATTGGGTATTGAGGATTGAACAATGAGGATTGAGGATTGAGGATTGAGGATTGAGGATTGAAGACTGAGTGTTGAGGGTTGAGTGATGAGGACTGATGTTTGTGGATAGAGATTTGAAGATTGCAGATTGAGTACTGAGTATTGAAAGCTGTGAATTGATGATATTCTATTGAGGATTGAGGATTGACAACTGATTGTTGAGGACTGAGGGCTGAAGATTGAGGATTCAGGATTGAGGATTCAGGATTGTGGGTTGAGGAGTGAGGATTGAGGATTGAGTATTGAGGATTGAGGATTGAGGATTGAAGATTGAGGATTGAGGATTGAGGGTTGTGGATTGAGCATGAATACTGAGGGTTGGGTATTGATGTTTGACGTCAGAGAATTGAGGATTGAGGATTGAGAATTGAGGATTGAGGATTGAGGATTGAAGATTGAGTATTGGGTATTGAGGAATGAAAAAAGAGGATTGAGGACTGAGGATTAAGGTTTGAGGATTGAAGATGGAGTATTGAGGAATGAAGATTGACGATTGAGGATTGAGGATTGAGGATTGAGGATTGAGAATTGAAGATTGAGTATTGAGGATTGAAGATTGAGTATTGAGGATTGAGGATTGAGGATTGAGGATTGAAGATTGAGTATTGAGGATTGAAGATTAAGATTGAGGATTGAGGGTTGAGGATTTAGGGTTGATGATTGAGGATTGGGGACTGAGTATTGAGGGTTGAGTGATGAGAATTGATGTTTGTGGATAGAGATCTGTAGATTGCAGATTGAGTATTGAGTATTGAAAACTGTAAATTGAGGATATTGTATTGAGGATTCAGGATTGGCAACTGATTGTTGAGGACTCAGGGCTGAAGATTGAGGATACAGGATTGAGGATTCAGGATTGTGGTTTGAGGTCTGA
This sequence comes from Calliopsis andreniformis, assembly GCF_051401765.1. Lineage (NCBI taxonomy): Eukaryota > Metazoa > Arthropoda > Insecta > Hymenoptera > Andrenidae > Calliopsis > Calliopsis andreniformis. The sequence goes on along the minus strand of NW_027480554.1, from coordinate 215,262 downwards.
GGATTGAGGATTGAGAATTGAGGATTGAGGATTGAGGATTGAAGACTGAGGATTGGGTATTGAGGATTGAACATTGAGGATTGCGTGTTGAGGATTGAGGATTGAGTATTGAGGATTGAAGATTGAATGTTAATGATTGATGATTGAGGATTGTGGATTGAGGGTTGTGGATTGAGGACGAGGTCTGAGGGTTGAGTATTGATGTTTGATGTCTGTTGGATTGAAGATTGAGGACCAAGGATTGAGGATCGGAGATTGAGGATCAGGGATTGGAGATTGATTATTGAGGACTGAAGATTGAGGATTGAGGATTGAGGATTGAGGATTGAGAATTGAGGGTGAGTACTGAGTGTTGAGGATTGATGTTTGAGGAACGAGGATTGAGGATTGAGGATTGAGGACTGAGGATTGACGATTGAGTATTGAAGGTTGAGGATAGATTACTGAGGATTGAGGATTGAGGATTGAGGATTGACGATTGAGGATGAGGGCTGAGGGTTGAGGATTGAGGTTTGAGGACTGAGGACTGAGGATTGGCGATTGATAATTGAGGATTGAGGATTGAGGATTGAAGATTGAGGATTGGGTATTGAGGATTGTAGGATGAGGTTTGAAGATTGAGTACTGAGGATTGAAGATTAAGATTCAGGATTGAGGTTTCAGCAGAGAGGACTGAGGATTGGGGATTGAGGATTGAGGATTGAGGATTGAAGATTGAGGATTGGGTATTGAGGATTGAACATTGAGGATTGAGGATTGAGTACTGAAGATTGAGGATCGAGGGTTGAGGGTTGTGGATTGAGGACGAGGACTGAGGGTTGAGTATTGATGTTTGAGGTCTGAGGATTGAGGATTGAGGATTGAGAATTGAGGATTGAGGATTGAGGATTGAAGATTGAGGATTGGGTGTTGAGGATTGAAGAATGAGGATTGAGGATTGAGGATTGAGTGTTGAGGATTGAAGATTGAGTTTTGAGGATTGAAGATTGAGGATTGAGGATTGAGGATTGAGGATTAAGGATTGAGGGTTGAAGATTGAGGATTGGGTATTGAGGATTGAAGAATGAGGATTGAGGATTGAGGATTGAGGATTGAGGATTGAAGATTGAGTACTGAGGATTGAAGATTAAGATTGAGGATTGAGGATTGAGCGTTGAGGGTTGAAGATTGAGTTTTGAGGATTGAAGATTGAGGATTGAGGATTGAGGATTGAGGATTGAGGATTGAAGATTGAGTATTGAGGATTGAAGCCTGACGATTGAGGATTGAGGATTGACGATTGAGAATAGAGGATTGAGGATTGAGGATTGAAGACTGAGGATTGGGTATTGAGGATTGAACAATGAGGATTGAGGATTGAGGATTGAGGATTGAGGATTGAAGACTGAGTGTTGAGGGTTGAGTGATGAGGACTGATGTTTGTGGATAGAGATTTGAAGATTGCAGATTGAGTACTGAGTATTGAAAGCTGTGAATTGATGATATTCTATTGAGGATTGAGGATTGACAACTGATTGTTGAGGACTGAGGGCTCAAGATTGAGGATTCAGGATTGAGGATTCAGGATTGTGGGTTGAGGAGTGAGGATTGAGGATTGAGTATTGAGGATTGAGGATTGAGGATTGAAGATTGAGGATTGAGGATTGAGGGTTGTGGATTGAGCATGAATACTGAGGGTTGGGTATTGATGTTTGACGTCAGAAAATTGAGGATTGAGGATTGAGAATTGAGGATTGAGGATTGAGGATTGAAGATTGAGTATTGGGTATTGAGGAATGAAGAAAGAGGATTGAGGACTGAGGATTAAGGATTGAGGATTGTAGATGGAGTATTGAGGAATGAAGATTGACGATTGAGGATTGAGGATTGAGGATTGAGGATTGAGAATTGAAGATTGAGTATTGAGGATTGAAGATTGAGGATTGAGGATTGAGGATTGAGGATTGAGGATTGAAGATTGAGTATTGAGGATTGAAGATTAAGATTGAGGATTGAGGGTTGAGGATTTAGGGTTGATGATTGAGGATTGGGGACTGAGTATTGAGGGTTGAGTGATGAGAATTGATGTTTGTGGATAGAGATCTGTAGATTGCAGATTGAGTATTGAGTATTGAAAACTGTAAATTGAGGATATTGTATTGAGGATTCAGGATTGGCAACTGATTGTTGAGGACTCAGGGCTGAAGATTGAGGATTCAGGATTGAGGATTCAGGATTGTGGTTTGAGGTCTGAAGATTGAGGATTGAGGATTGAGGATTGAGGATTGAGGATTGAGGATTGAAGACTGAGGATTGGGTATTGAGGATTGAACATTGAGGATTGCGTGTTGAGGATTGAGGATTGAGTATTGAGGATTGAAGATTGAATGTTAATGATTGATGATTGAGGATTGAGGATTGAGGGTTGTGGATTGAGGACGAGGTCTGAGGGTTGAGTATTGATGTTTGATGTCTGAGGATTGAAGATTGAGGATTAATGATTGAGGATCGGAGATTGCGGATCTGGGATTGGAGATTGATTATTGAGGACTGAAGATTGAGGATTGAGGATTGAGCATTGAGGATTGAGAATTGAGGGTGAGTACTGAGTGTTGAGGATTGATGTTTGAGGAACGAGGATTGAGGATTGAGGATTGAGGACTGAGGATTGACGATTGAGTATTGAAGGTTGAGGATTGATTACTGAGGATTGAGGATTGAGGATTGAGGATTGAGGATTGAGGATTGAGCATTGAGGATTGAAGATTCAGTATTGACGATTGAAGATTGAGAATTGAGGATTGAGGATTCAACATTGACGACTGAGCGTTCAGGGTTGAGTGATGAGAATTGATGTTTCTGGATAGAGATTTGAAGATTGCAGATTGAGTATTGACTATTGAAAACTGTGGATTGAGGATATTCTATTGGGGATTGAGGATTGACAACTGATTGTTGAGGACTGAGGGCTGAGGATTGAGGATGCAGGATTGAGGATTCAGAATTGAGATTTGAGGACTGAGGATTGAGGATTGAATATTGAGTATTGAGGATTGAAGATTAAGGATTGAGGATTGAGGATTGAGGATTGATAACGAGGGCTGAGGTTTGAGGATTGAGGTTTGATGACTGTGGACTGAGGATTGAGGGTTGAGAATTGAGGATTGAGGATTAAGGGTTGAAGACTGAGAATTGGGTATTGAGGATTGAAGAATGAGGATTGAGGATGAGGATTGGGGATTGAGGATTGAAGATTGAGTATTGTGGATTGAAGATTGACGATCGAGGATTGAGAATTGAGGATTGAGTATTGAGGATTGAGGATTGAAGATTGAGTATTGAGGATTGAAGGTTGAGGATTGTGGATTGAGGATTGAGGATTGAGGATTGAAAATTGAGGATTGGGGACTGAATGTTGAGGGTTGAATGATGAGAATTGATGTTTGTGGATAGAGATTTGAAGATTGCAGGTTGAGTATTGAGTATTGAAAACTGTGAAATCATGGTATTCTATTGAGGATTGAGGATGGACCACTGACTGTTGAGGACTGAGGGCTGAAGATTGAGGATTCAGGATTGAGGATTCAGGATTGAGGTTTGCGGACTGAGGATTGAGGATTGAGGATCGAGGATTGAGGATTGCGGATTGAGGATTTAAGATTGAGGATTGGGTATTGAGGATTGAAGATTGAGCATTGAGGATTGAGGACAGAGGATTGAGGATTGAAGATTGAGTATTGAGGATTGAAGATTGACCATTGAGGATTGAGGATTGAGGATTGAGGATAGAGGATTGAGGATTGAGGATTGAAGATTGAGTATTGAGGATTGAAGATTGAGGACTGAGGATTGAGGATTCAGGATTGAGGATTGAAGATTGAGTACTGCAGATTGAAGACTGAGGATTGAGGATTGAGGATTGAGGATTGAGGATTGAGGATTGAGGATTGAAGATTGAGTATTGGGGATTGAAGGTTGAGGATTGAGGATTGAGGATTGAGGATTGAGGATTGAAGATTGAGTACTGAGGATTGAAGATTAAGATTGAGGATTGAGGATTGAGGACTGAGGATTGAGGATTGAGGATTGAAGGTTCAGTATTGAGGATTGAAGATTGAGAATTGAGGATTGAGGATTGAACATTGAGGACTGAGTGTTGAGGGTTGAGTGTTGAGAATTGATGTTTGTGGATAGAGATTTGAAGATTGCAGATTGAGTATTGAGTATTGAAAACTGTGAATTGAGTATATTCTATTGAAAATTGAGGATTGACAACTGATTTTTGAGGACTGAGGGCTGAAGATTGAGGGTTCCGGGTTGAGGATTCGGAATTGAAATTTGAGGACAGAGCATTGAGGATTGAAGATTGAGTATCGAGGATTGAAGATTGAGAATTGAGGATTGAGGATTGAGGATTGAGGATGTGGGCTGAGGGTTGAGGATTGAGGTTTGAGGACCGAGGACTGAGGATTGAGGATTGAGAATTGAGGATTGAGGATTGAGGGTTGAAGACTGAGGATTGGGTATTGAGGATTGAAGAATGAGGATTGAGAATTGAGGATTGAGGATTGAGGATTGAAGATTGAGTATTGAGGATTGAAGATTGACGATCGAGAATTGAGAATCGAGGATTGAGTATTGAGGATTGAGGATTGGAGATTGAGTATTGAGGATTGAAGGTTGAGGATTGTGGATTGAGGATTGAGGATTGAGGCTTGAATATTATGGATTGGGGACTGAGTGTTGAGGGTTAAGTGATGAGAATTGATGTTTGTGGATAGAGATTTGAAGGTTGCAGGTTGTGTATTGAGTATTGAAAACTGTGAAATCATGGTATTCTATTGAGGATTGAGGATGGACCACTGACTGTTGAGGACTGAAGGCTCAAGATTGAGGATTCAGGATTGAGGATTCAGGATTGAGGTTTGAGGACTGAGGATTGAGGATTGAGGATTGAATATTGAGGATTGAGGATTGAGGATTGAAGACTGAGGATCGGGTATTGATGATTGAACATTGAGGATTGAGGATTGAGGATTGAGGATTGAGGATTGAGGATTGAGGACGAGGACTGAGGGTTGAGTATTAATACATGAGGCCTGAGGATTGAGGATTGAGGTTTGCGAATTGAGGATTGAGGATTTAAGATTGAGGATTGAGGATTGAGGATTCAGGACTGAGGATTGAAGATTGAGTACTGAAGATTGAAGATTGAGGATTGAGGATTGAGGATTGAGGACTGAGGATTAAGGATTGAGGATTGAAGATTGAGTATTGAGGATTGAAGATTGAGGATTGAGGATTGAGGATTGAGGATTGAGGATTGAAGATTGAGTACTGAGGATTGAAGATTAAGATTGAGGATTGAGGATTGAGGACTGAGGATTGAGGATTGAGGATTGAAGGTTCAGTATTGAGGATTGAAGATTGAGAATTGAGGATTGAGGATTGAACATTGAGGACTGAGTGTTGAGGGTTGAGTGATGAGAATTGATGTTTGTGGATAGAGATTTGAGGATTGCAGATTGAGTATTGAGTATTGAAGACTGTGAATTGAGTATATTCTATTGAGGATTGATGATTGACTACTGATTGTTGAGGATTGAGGGCTGAAGATTGAGGACTCAGGATTGAGGATTCAGAATTGAGGATTGAGGATTGATGATTGAAGATTGAGGATTGGGGACTGAGTGTTGAGGGTTGAATGATGAGAATTGATGTTTGTGGATAGAGATTTGAAGATTGCAGATTGAGTATTGAGTATTGAAAACTGTGAATTGATGATATTCTATTGGGGATTGAGTATTGACGACTGATTGTTGAGGACTGAGGTCTGAAGATTGAGGATTCAGGATTGAGGATTCAGGTTTGATGTTTGAGGACTGAGGATTGAGGATTGAGGATTGAGGATTGGGGATTGAGGATTGAGGGTTGAGGATTGAAGATTGAGGATTGGGTATTGCGGATTGAACATTGAGGATTCAGGATTGAGGATTTGGGATTGAGGATTGACGATTGAGGATTGAGTATTGTGGATTGAGAATTGAGGGTTGATTATTGAAGATTGAGTATTGAGGATTGAAGATTGAGGATTGAGGATTGAGGATTGAGGATTGAGGATGAGGGCTGAGGGTTGAGGATTGAGGTTTGAGGACTGAGGACTGAGGATTGACGATTGAGAATTGAGGATTGAGGATTGAGGATTGAAGGTTGAGGATTGGGTATTGAGGATTGTAGGATGAGGTTTGAAGATTGAGTACTGAGGATTGAAGATTAAGATTCAGGATTGAGGTTTCAGGAGAGAGGACTGAGGATTGGGGATTGAGGATTGAGGGTTGAGGATTGACGATTGAGGATTGGGTATTGAGGATTGAACATTGAAGATTGAGGATTGAGTACTGAAGATTGAGGATCGAGGATTGAGGGTTGTGGATTGAGGACGAGGACAGAGGGTTGAGTATTGATGTTTGAGGTCTGAGGATTGAGGATTGAGGATTGAGAATTGAGGATTGAGGATTGAGGATTGAAGATTGAGGATTGGGTGTTGAGGATTGAAGAATGAGGATTGAGGATTGAGGATTGAGTGTTGAGGGTTGAAAATTGAGTTTTGAGGATTGAAGATTGAGGATTGAGGATTGAGGATTGAGGATTAAGGATAGAGGATTGAAGATTGAGGATTGGGTATTGCGGATTGAACATTGAGGATTGAGAATTGAGGATTGAGGATTGAGGATTGAGGACTGAAGATTGAATATTGATGATTGAAGGTTGAGGATTGAGGATTGAGGATTGAGGATTGAGGATTGAAGATTGAGTATTGAGGATTGAAGCCTGACGATTGAGGATTGAGGATTGACGATTGAGAATAGAGGATTGAGGATTGAGGATTGATGATTGAGTGTTGGGTATTGAGGATTGAAGAATGAGGATTGAGGATTGAGGATTGAGGATTGAGGATTGAAGATTGAGTATTGAGGATTGAAGATTAAGATTGAGGATTGAGGATTGAGGGTTGAGGGTTGAAGATTGAGTTTTGAGGATTGAAGATTGAGGATTGAGGATTGAGGGTTGTGGATTGAGGATGAAAACTGAGGGTTGGGTATTGATGTTTGACGTCAGAGGATTGAGGATTGAGGATTGAGAATTGAGGATTGAGGATTGAGGATTGAAGATTGAGTATTGGGCATTGAGGAATGAAGACAGAGGATTGAGGACTGAGGATTAAGGATTGAGGATTGAAGATGGAGTATTGAGGATTGAAGGTTGACGATTGAGGATTGAGGATTGAGGATTGAGGATTGAGGATTGAAGATTGAGTATTGAGGATTGAAGATTGAGGATTGAGGATTGAGGATTGAGGATTGAGGATTGAAGATTGAGTATTGAGGATTGAAGATTAAGATTGAGGATTGAGGGTTGAGGATTTAGGGTTGATGATTGAGGATTGGGGACTGAGTATTGAGGGTTGAGTGATGAGAGTTGATGTTTGTGGATAGAGATCTGTAGATTGCAGATTGAGTATTGAGTATTGAAAACTGTAAATTGAGGATATTGTATTGAAGATTCAGGATTGGCAACTGATTGTTGAGGACTCAGGGCTGAAGATTCAGGATTCAGGATTGAGGATTCAGGATTGTGGTTTGAGGTCTGAGGATTGAGGATTGAGGATTGAGGATTGAGGATTGAGGATTGAAGACTGAGGATTCGGCATTGAGGATTGAACATTGAGGATTGCGTGTTGAGGATTGAGGATTGAGTATTGAGGATTGAAGATTGAATGTTAATGATTGATGATTGAGGATTGAGGATTGAGGGTTGTGGATTGAGGATGAGGTCTGAGGGTTGAGTATTGATGTTTGATGTCTGAGGATTGAAGATTGAGGATTAAGGATTGAGGATTGAGGATTGAGGATTGATAACGAGGGCTGAGGTTTGAGGATTGAGGTTTGATGACTGTGGACTGAGGATTGAGGGTTGAGAATTGAGGATTGAGGATTAAGGGCTGAAGATTGAGGATTGGGTATTGAGGATTGAAGAATGAGGATTGAGGATTGAGGATTGAGGATTGAGGATCGAGGATTGAAGATTGAGGATTGGGTATTGAGGATTGAAGAATGAGGATTGAGGATTGAGGATTGAGGATTGAGGATTGAATATTGAGTATCGAGGATTGAAGGTCGACTATTGAGGATTGCGTATTGAGGATTGAGGGTTGGGGATTGAGGATTGAAGATTGAGTATTGAGGATTGAAGGTTGAGGATTGTGGATTGCGAATTGAGGATTGAGGGTTGGGGATTGAGGATTGAAGATTGAGTATTGAGGATTGAAGGTTGAGGATTGTGGATTGAGGATTGAGGATTGAGGCTTGAATATTGTGGATTGGGGACTAAGTGTTGAGGGTTAAGTGATGAGAATTGATGTTTGTTGATAGAGATTTGAAGATTGCAGGTTGAGTATTGAGTATTGAAAACTGTGAAATCATGGTATTCTATTGAGGATTGAGGATGGACCACTGACTGTTGAGGACTGAGGGCTGAAGATTGTGGATTCAGGATTGAGGATTCAGGATTGAGGTTTGAGGACTGAGGATTGAGGATTGAGGATTGAGGATTGAGGATTGAGGATTGAAGATTGAGTATTGAGGATTGAAGATTGACGATCGAGGATTGAGAATTGAGGATTGAGTATTGGGGATTGAGGATTGAAGATTGAGTATTGAGGATTGAAGGTTGAGGATTGTGGATTGAGGATTGAGGATTGAGGACTGAAAATTGAGGATTGGGGACTGAATGTTGAGGGTTGAATGATGAGAATTGATGTTTGTGGATAGAGATTTGAAGATTGCCGGTTGAGTATTGAGTATTGAAAACTGTGAAATCATGGTATTCTATTGAGGATTGAGGATGGACCACTGACTGTTGAGGACTGAGGGCTGTAGATTGAGGATTCAGGATTGAGGATTCAGGATTGAGGTTTGAGGACTGAGGATTGAGGATTGAGGATTGAGGATTGAGGATTGAGGATTGAGGATTGAAGACTGAGGATCGGGTATTGATGATTGAACATTGAGGATTGAGGATTGAGGATTGAAGATTGAGGATTTGGTATTAAGGATTGAAGAATGAGGATTGAGGATTGAGGATTCAGAATTGATGTTTGAGGACTGAGGAATGAGGATTGAAGATTGATTATTGAAGACTGAGGATTGAGGATTGAGGATTGAGGATTGAGGATTGAGGATTGAGGATTGAAGATTGAGTATTGGGGATTGAAGGTTGAGGATTGAGGATTGAGGATTGAGTTTTGAGGATTGAGGATTGAAGATTGAGTACTGAGGATTGAAGATTAAGGTTGAGGATTGAGGATTGAGGACTGAGGATTGAGGATTGAGGATTGAAGGTTCAGTATTGAGGATTGAAGATTGAGAATTGAGGATTGATGATTGAACATTGAGGACTGAGTGTTGAGGGTTGAGTGATGAGAATTGATGTTTGTGGATAGAGATTTGAAGATTGCAGATTGAGTATTGAGTATTGAAAACTGTGAATTGAGTATATTCTATTGAAGATTGAGGATTGACAACTGATTGTTGAGGACTGAGGGCTGAAGATTGAGGGTTCCGGATTGAGGATTCAGAATTGAAATTTGAGGACTGAGCATTGAGGATTGAAGATTGAGTATCGAGGATTGAAGATTGAGAATTGAGGATTGAGGATTGAGGATTGAGGATGAGGGCTGAGGGTTGAGGTTTGAGGTTTGAGGACCGAGGACTGAGGATTGAGGATTGAGAATTGAGGATTGAGGATTGAGGGTTGAAGACTGAGGATTGGGTATTGAGGACTGAAGAATGAGGATTGAGGATTGAGGATTGAGGATTGAGGATTGAAGATTGAGTATTGAGGATTGAAGATTGACGATCGAGTATTGAGAATCGAGGATTGAGTGTTGAGGATTGAGGATTGAAGATTGAGTATTGAGGATTGAAGGTTGAGGATTGTGGATTGAGGATTGAGGATTGAGGATTGAAAATTGAGGATTGGGGACTGAATGTTGAGGGTTGAATGATGAGAATTGATGTTTGTGGATAGAGATTTGAAGATTGCAGATTGAGTATTGAGTATTGAAAACTGTGAATTGATGATATTCTATTGAGGATTGAGGATTGACAACTGATTGTTGAGGACTGAGCGCTGAAGCTTGAGGATTCTGGATTGAGTATTCAGGATTGAGGTTTGAGGAGAGAGGACTGAGGATTGAGGATTGAGGATTGAGAATTGAGGATTGAGGATTGAGGATTGAAGATTGAGGATTGGCTGTTGAGGATTGAACATTGAGGATTGAGGATTGAGGATTGGGGGTTGAGGGTTGAAGATTGAGTTTTGAGGATTGAAGATTGAGGATTGAGGATTGAGGATTGAGGATTGAGGATTGAGGATTGAAGATCGAGGATTGGGTATTGCAGATTGAACATTGAGGATTGAGGATTGAGTATTATGGATTGAGGATTGAGGACTGAAGATTGAATATTGATGATTGAAGATTGAGGATTGAGGATTGATGGTTGTGGATTGAGGACGTGGACTGAGGGTTGAGTATTGCTGTTTGAAGTCTGAGGATTGAGGATTGAGGATTGAGATTTGAGGATTGAGTATTGAGGATTGAAGATTGAGGATTGGTTAATGAGGATTGAAGAATGAGGATTGAGGATTGAGGATTGAGGATTGAAGACTGAGTGTTGAGGGTTGAGTGATGAGAATTGATGTTTGTGGATAGAGATTTGAAGATTGCAGGTTGAGTATTGAGTATTGAAAACTGTGAATTGATGATATTCTATTCAGGATTGAGGATTGACAACTGATTGTTGAGGACTGAGGGCTGAAGATTGAGGATTCAGGATTGAGGATTCAGGATTGAGGGTTGAGGAGTGAGGATTGAGGATTGAGGATTGAGGATTGAGGATTGAGAAATGAAGATTGAGGATTGAGGATTGAGGGTTGTGGATTGAGGATGAAGACTGAGGGTTGGGTATTGATGTTTGACGTCAGAGGATTGAGGATTGAAGATTGAGGATTGAGGATTGAGGATTGAGGATTGAGGATTCAGGATTGAGGATTGAGGATTGAGGATTGAGGATTGAAGATTGAGTATTGAGGATTGAGGATTGAACATTGCGGACTGAGTGTTGAGGGTTGAGTGATGATAATTGATGTTCGTGGATAGAGGTTTGAAGATTGCAGATCGAGTATTGAATGTTGAAAACTGTGAATTGAGGATATTCTACTGAGGATTGAGGATTGACTACTGATTGTTGAGGATTGAGGGCCGAAGATTGAGGACTCAGGATTGAGGATTCAGAATTGAGGATTGAGGATTGAGGATTGAAGGTTGAGTATTGAGGATTGAAGCCTGACGATTGAGGATTGAGGATTGACGATTGAGGATTGAGGATGGAGGATTGAAGATTGAGTATTGAGGATTGAAGATTGAGGATCGAGGATTGAGGATTGAGGATTGAGGATTGAAGATTGAGTATTGAGGATTGAGGATTGAACATTGCGGACTGAGTGTTGAGGGTTGAGTGATGATAATTGATGTTCGTGGATAGAGGTTTGAAGATTGCAGATCGAGTATTGAATGTTGAAAACTGTGAATTGAGGATATTCTACTGAGGATTGAGCATTGACTACTGATTGTTGAGGACTCAGGGCTGAAGATTGAGGATTCAGGATTGAGGATTCAGGATTGTGGTTTGAGGTCTGAGGATTGAGGATTGAGGATTGAGGATTGAGGATTGAGGATTGAAGACTGAGGATTGGGTATTGAGGATTGAACATTGAGGATTGCGTGTTGAGGATTGAGGATTGAGTATTGAGGATTGAAGATTGAATGTTAATGATTGATGATTAAGGATTGAGGATTGAGGGTTGTGGATTGAGGACGAGGTCTGAGGGTTGAGTATTAATGTTTGATGTCTGAGGATTGAAGATTGAGGATTAAGGATTGAGGATCGGGGATTGAGGATCTGGGATTGGAGATTGATTATTGAGGACTGAAGATTGAGGATTGAGGATTGAGGATTGAGGATTGAGAATTGAGGATTGAAGATTGACGATCGAGGATTGAGAATTGAGGATTGAGTATTGGGGATTGAGGATTGAAGATTGAGTATTGAGGATTGAAGGTTGAGGATTGTGGATTGAGGATTGAGGATTGAGGACTGAAAATTGAGGATTGGGGACTGAATGTTGAGGGTTGAATGATGAGAATTGATGTTTGTGGATAGAGATTTGAAGATTGCCGGTTGAGTATTGAGTATTGAAAACTGTGAAATCATGGTATTCTATTGAGGATTGAGGATGGACCACTGACTGTTGAGGACTGAGGGCTGTAGATTGAGGATTCAGGATTGAGGATTCAGGATTGAGGTTTGAGGACTGAGGATTGAGGATTGAGGATTGAGGATTGAGGATTGAGGATTGAGGATTGAAGACTGAGGATCGGGTATTGATGATTGAACATTGAGGATTGAGGATTGAGGATTGAAGATTGAGGATTTGGTATTAAGGATTGAAGAATGAGGATTGAGGATTGAGGATTCAGAATTGATGTTTGAGGACTGAGGAATGAGGATTGAAGATTGATTATTGAAGACTGAGGATTGAGGATTGAGGATTGAGTATTGAGGATTGAGGATTGAGGATTGAAGATTGAGTATTGGGGATTGAAGGTTGAGGATTGAGGATTGAGGATTGAGTTTTGAGGATTGAGGATTGAAGATTGAGTACTGAGGATTGAAGATTAAGATTGAGGATTGAGGATTGAGGACTGAGGATTGAGGATTGAGGATTGAAGGTTCAGTATTGAGGATTGAAGATTGAGAATTGAGGATTGATGATTGAACATTGAGGACTGAGTGTTGAGGGTTGAGTGATGAGAATTGATGTTTGTGGATAGAGATTTGAAGATTGCAGATTGAGTATTGAGTATTGAAAACTGTGAATTGAGTATATTCTATTGAAGATTGAGGATTGACAACTGATTGTTGAGGACTGAGGGCTGAAGATTGAGGGTTCCGGATTGAGGATTCAGAATTGAAATTTGAGGACTGAGCATTGAGGATTGAAGATTGAGTATCGAGGATTGAAGATTGAGAATTGAGGATTGAGGATTGAGGATTGAGGATGAGGGCTGAGGGTTGAGGTTTGAGGTTTGAGGACCGAGGACTGAGGATTGAGGATTGAGAATTGAGGATTGAGGATTGAGGGTTGAAGACTGAGGATTGTGTATTGAGGACTGAAGAATGAGGATTGAGGATTGAGGATTGAGGATTGAGGATTGAAGATTGAGTATTGAGGATTGAAGATTGACGATCGAGTATTGAGAATCGAGGATTGAGTGTTGAGGATTGAGGATTGAAGATTGAGTATTGAGGATTGAAGGTTGAGGATTGTGGATTGAGGATTGAGGATTGAGGATTGAAAATTGAGGATTGGGGACTGAATGTTGAGGGTTGAATGATGAGAATTGATGTTTGTGGATAGAGATTTGAAGATTGCAGATTGAGTATTGAGTATTGAAAACTGTGAATTGATGATATTCTATTGAGGATTGAGGATTGACAACTGATTGTTGAGGACTGAGCGCTGAAGCTTGAGGATTCTGGATTGAGTATTCAGGATTGAGGTTTGAGGAGAGAGGACTGAGGATTGAGGATTGAGGATTGAGAATTGAGGATTGAGGATTGAGGATTGAAGATTGAGGATTGGCTGTTGTGGATTGAACATTGAGGATTGAGGATTGAGGATTGGGGGTTGAGGGTTGAAGATTGAGTTTTGAGGATTGAAGATTGAGGATTGAGGATTGAGGATTGAGGATTGAGGATTGAGGATTGAAGATCGAGGATTGGGTATTGCAGATTGAACATTGAGGATTGAGGATTGAGTATTATGGATTGAGGATTGAGGACTGAAGATTGAATATTGATGATTGAAGATTGAGGATTGAGGATTGATGGTTGTGGATTGAGGACGTGGACTGAGGGTTGAGTATTGCTGTTTGAAGTCTGAGGATTGAGGATTGAGGATTGAGATTTGAGGATTGAGTATTGAGGATTGAAGATTGAGGATTGGTTAATGAGGATTGAAGAATGAGGATTGAGGATTGAGGATTGAGGATTGAAGACTGAGTGTTGAGGGTTGAGTGATGAGAATTGATGTTTGTGGATAGAGATTTGAAGATTGCAGGTTGAGTATTGAGTATTGAAAACTGTGAATTGATGATATTCTATTGAGGATTGAGGATTGACAACTGATTGTTGAGGACTGAGGGCTGAAGATTGAGGATTCAGGATTGAGGATTCAGGATTGAGGGTTGAGGAGTGAGGATTGAGGATTGAGGATTGAGGATTGAGGATTGAGAAATGAAGATTGAGGATTGAGGATTGAGGGTTGTGGATTGAGGATGAAGACTGAGGGTTGGGTATTGATGTTTGACGTCAGAGGATTGAGGATTGAAGATTGAGGATTGAGGATTGAGGATTGAGGATTGAGGATTCAGGATTGAGGATTGAGGATTGAGGATTGAGGATTGAAGATTGAGTATTGAGGATTGAGGATTGAACATTGCGGACTGAGTGTTGAGGGTTGAGTGATGATAATTGATGTTCGTGGATAGAGGTTTGAAGATTGCAGATCGAGTATTGAATGTTGAAAACTGTGAATTGAGGATATTCTACTGAGGATTGAGGATTGACTACTGATTGTTGAGGATTGAGGGCCGAAGATTGAGGACTCAGGATTGAGGATTCAGAATTGAGGATTGAGGATTGAGGATTGAAGGTTGAGTATTGAGGATTGAAGCCTGACGATTGAGGATTGAGGATTGACGATTGAGGATTGAGGATGGAGGATTGAAGATTGAGTATTGAGGATTGAAGATTGAGGATCGAGGATTGAGGATTGAGGATTGAGGATTGAAGATTGAGTATTGAGGATTGAGGATTGAACATTGCGGACTGAGTGTTGAGGGTTGAGTGATGATAATTGATGTTCGTGGATAGGGGTTTGAAGATTGCAGATCGAGTATTGAATGTTGAAAACTGTGAATTGAGGATATTCTACTGAGGATTGAGCATTGACTACTGATTGTTGAGGACTCAGGGCTGAAGATTGAGAATTCAGGATTGAGGATTCAGGATTGTGGTTTGAGGTCTGAGGATTGAGGATTGAGGATTGAGGATTGAGGATTGAGGATTGAAGACTGAGGATTGGGTATTGAGGATTGAACATTGAGGATTGCGTGTTGAGGATTGTGGATTGAGTATTGAGGATTGAAGATTGAATGTTAATGATTGATGATTGAGGATTGAGGATTGAGGGTTGTGGATTGAGGACGAGGTCTGAGGGTTGAGTATTGATGTTTGATGTCTGAGGATTGAAGATTGAGGATTAAGGATTGAGGATCGGGGATTGAGGATCTGGGATTGGAGATTGATTATTGAGGACTGAAGATTGAGGATTGAGGATTGAGGATTGAGGATTGAGAATTGAGGGTGAGTACTGAGTGTTGAGGATTGATGTTTGAGGAACGAGGATTGAGGATTGAGGATTGAGGACTGAGGATTGACAATTGAGTATTGAAGGTTGAGGATTGATTACTGAGGATTGAGGATTGAGGATTGAGGATTGAGGATTGAGGATTGAGGATTGAGGATTGAAGATTCAGTATTGACGATTGAAGATTGAGAATTGAGGATTGAGGATTGAACATTGAGCACTGAGCGTTCAGGGTTGAGAGATGAGAATTGATGTTTCTGGATAGAGATTTGAAGATTGCAGATTGAGTATTGACTCTTGAAAGCTGTGGATTGAGGATATTCTATTGGGGATTGAGGATTGACAACTGATTGTTGAGGACTGAGGGCTGAGGATTGAGGATGCAGGATTGAGGATTCAGAATTGAGATTTGAGGACTGAGGATTGAGGATTGAATATTGAGTATTGAGGATTGAAGATTAAGGATTGAGGATTGAGGATTGAGGATTGATAACGAGGGCTGAGGTTTGAGGATTGAGGTTTGATGACTGTGGACTGAGGATTGAGGGTTGAGAATTGAGGATTGAGGATTAAGGGCTGAAGATTGAGGATTGGGTATTGAGGATTGAAGAATGAGGATTGAGCATTGAGGATTGAGGATTGAGGATCGAGGATTGAAGATTGAGGATTGGGTATTGAGGATTGAAGAATGAGGATTGAGGATTCAGGATTGAGGATTGAGGATTGAAGATTGAGTATTGAGGATTGAAGATTGACGATCGAGGATTGAGAATTGAGGATTGAGTATTGAGGATTGAGGATTGAAGATTGAGTATTGAGGATTGAAGGTTGAGGATTGTGGATTGAGGATTGAGGATTGAGGCTTGAATATTGTGGATTGGGGACTAAGTGTTGAGGGTTAAGTGATGAGAATTGATGTTTGTTGATAGAGATTTGAAGATTGCAGGTTGAGTATTGAGTATTGAAAACTGTGAAATCATGGTATTCTATTGAGGATTGAGGATGGACCACTGACTGTTGAGGACTGAGGGCTGAAGATTGTGGATTCAGGATTGGGGATTCAGGATTGAGGTTTGAGGACTGAGGATTGAGGATTGAGGATTGAGGATTGAGGATTGAGGATTGAGGATTGAAGACTGAGGATCGGGTATTGATGATTGAACATTGAGGATTGAGGATTGAGGATTGAGGATTGAGGATTGAGGATTGAAGGTTGAATATTGATGAATGAAGATTGAGGATTGAGGATTGAAGGTCGTGGATTGAGGACGAGGACTGAGGGTTGACTATTGATACTTGAGGCCTGAGGATTGAGGATTGAGGTTTGCGAATTGTGGATTGAGGATTTAAGATTGAGGATTGGGTATTGAGGATTGAAGATTGAGCATTGAGGATTGAGGATTGAATATTGAGTATTGAGGATTGAAGATTGACGATTGAGGATTGAGGATTGAGGATTGAGGATAGAGGATTGAGGATTGAGGATTGAAGATTGAGTATTGAGGATTGAAGATTGAGGATTGAGGACTGAGGATTCAGGATTGAGGATTGAAGATTGAGTACTGAAGATTGAAGATTGAGGATTGAGGATTGAGGATTGAGGATTGAGGATTGAGGATTGAGGATGAGGGCTGAGGGTTGAGGATTGAGGTTTGAGGACCGAGGACTGAGGATTGAGGATTGAGAATTGAGGATTGAGGATTGAGGGTTGAAGACTGAGGATTGGGTATTGAGGATTGAAGAATGGGGATTGAGGATTGAGGATTGAGGATTGAGGATTGAAGATTGAGTATTGAGGATTGAAGATTGATGATCGAGGATTGAGAATTGAGGATTGAGTATTGGGGATTGAGGATTGAAGATTGAGTATTGAGGATTGAAGGTTGAGGATTGTGGATTGAGGATTGAGGATTGAGGACTGAATATTGAGGATTGGGGACTGAATGTTGAGGGTTGAATGATGAGAATTGATGTTTGTGGATAGAGATTTGAAGATTGCCGGTTGAGTATTGAGTATTGAAAACTGTGAAATCATGGTATTCTATTGAGGATTGAGGATGGACCACTGACTGTTGGGGACTGAGGGCTGTAGATTGAGGATTCAGGATTGAGGATTCAGGATTGAGGTTTGAGGACTGAGGATTGAGGATTGAGGATTGAGGATTGAGGATTGAGGATTGAGGATTGAAGACTGAGGATCGGGTATTGATGATTGAACATTGTGGATTGAGGATTGAGGATTGAAGATTGAGGATTTGGTATTAAGGATTGAAGAATGAGGATTGAGGATTGAGGATTCAGAATTGATGTTTGAGGACTGAGGAATGAGGATTGAAGATTGATTATTGAAGACTGAGGATTGAGGATTGAGGATTGAGGATTGAGGATTGAGGATTGAGGATTGAAGATTGAGTATTGGGGATTGAAGGTTGAGGATTGAGGATTGAGGATTGAGGATTGAGGATTGAAGGTTGAATATTGATGAATGAAGATTGAGGATTGAGGATTGAAGGTCGTGGATTGAGGACGAGGACTGAGGGTTGAGTATTGATACTTGAGGCCTGAGGATTGAGGATTGAGGTTTGCGAATTGTGGATTGAGGATTTAAGATTGAGGATTGGGTATTGAGGATTGAAGATTGAGCATTGAGG
This sequence comes from Calliopsis andreniformis, assembly GCF_051401765.1. Classification (NCBI taxonomy): domain Eukaryota; kingdom Metazoa; phylum Arthropoda; class Insecta; order Hymenoptera; family Andrenidae; genus Calliopsis; species Calliopsis andreniformis. The sequence continues at coordinate 197,077 of NW_027480554.1, read as the reverse complement.
ATTGAGGATTGAATATTGAGTATTGAGGATTGAAGATTGACGATTGAGGATTGAGGATTGAGGATTGAGGATAGAGGATTGAGGATTGAGGATTGAAGATTGAGTATTGAGGATTGAAGATTGAGGATTGAGGACTGAGGATTCAGGATTGAGGATTGAAGATTGAGTACTGAAGATTGAAGATTGAGGATTGAGGATTGAGGATTGAGGATTGAGGATTGAGGATTGAGGATGAGGGCTGAGGGTTGAGGATTGAGGTTTGAGGACCGAGGACTGAGGATTGAGGATTGAGAATTGAGGATTGAGGATTGAGGGTTGAAGACTGAGGATTGGGTATTGAGGATTGAAGAATGAGGATTGAGGATTGAGGATTGAGGATTGAGGATTGAAGATTGAGTATTGAGGATTGAAGATTGACGATCGAGGATTGAGAATTGAGGATTGAGTATTGGGGATTGAGGATTGAAGATTGAGTATTGAGGATTGAAGGTTGAGGATTGTGGATTGAGGATTGAGGATTGAGGACTGAAAATTGAGGATTGGGGACTGAATGTTGAGGGTTGAATGATGAGAATTGATGTTTGTGGATAGAGATTTGAAGATTGCCGGTTGAGTATTGAGTATTGAAAACTGTGAAATCATGGTATTCTATTGAGGATTGAGGATGGACCACTGACTGTTGAGGACTGAGGGCTGTAGATTGAGGATTCAGGATTGAGGATTCAGGATTGAGGTTTGAGGACTGAGGATTGAGGATTGAGGATTGAGGATTGAGGATTGAGGATTGAGGATTGAAGACTGAGGATCGGGTATTGATGATTGAACATTGAGGATTGAGGATTGAGGATTGAAGATTGAGGATTTGGTATTAAGGATTGAAGAATGAGGATTGAGGATTGAGGATTCAGAATTGATGTTTGAGGACTGAGGAATGAGGATTGAAGATTGATTATTGAAGACTGAGGATTGAGGATTGAGGATTGAGGATTGAGGATTGAGGATTGAGGATTGAAGATTGAGTATTGGGGTTGAAGGTTGAGGATTGAGGATTGAGGATTGAGTTTTGAGGATTGAGGATTGAAGATTGAGTACTGAGGATTGAAGATTTAGATTGAGGATTGAGGATTGAGGACTGAGGATTGAGGATTGAGGATTGAAGGTTCAGTATTGAGGATTGAAGATTGAGAATTGAGGATTGATGATTGAACATTGAGGACTGAGTGTTGAGGGTTGAGTGATGAGAATTGATGTTTGTGGATAGAGATTTGAAGATTGCAGATTGAGTATTGAGTATTGAAAACTGTGAATTGAGTATATTCTATTGAAGATTGAGGATTGACAACTGATTGTTTAGGACTGAGGGCTGAAGATTGAGGGTTCCCGATTGAGGATTCAGAATTGAAATTTGAGGACTGAGCATTGAGGATTGAAGATTGAGTATCGAGGATTGAAGATTGAGAATTGAGGATTGAGGATTGAGGATTGAGGATGAGGGCTGAGGGTTGAGGTTTGAGGTTTGAGGACCGAGGACTGAGGATTGAGGATTGAGAATTGAGGATTGAGGATTGAGGGTTGAAGACTGAGGATTGGGTATTGAGGACTGAAGAATGAGGATTGAGGATTGAGGATTGAGGACTGAGGATTGAAGATTGAGTATTGAGGATTGAAGATTGACGATCGAGTATTGAGAATCGAGGATTGAGTGTTGAGGATTGAGGATTGAAGATTGAGTATTGAGGATTGAAGGTTGAGGATTGTGGATTGAGGATTGAGGATTGAGGATTGAAAATTGAGGATTGGGGACTGAATGTTGAGGGTTGAATGATGAGAATTGATGTTTGTGGATAGAGATTTGAAGATTGCAGATTGAGTATTGAGTATTGAAAACTGTGAATTGATGATATTCTATTGAGGATTGAGGATTGACAACTGATTGTTGAGGACTGAGCGCTGAAGCTTGAGGATTCTGGATTGAGTATTCAGGATTGAGGTTTGAGGAGAGAGGACTGAGGATTGAGGATTGAGGATTGAGAATTGAGGATTGAGGATTGAGGATTGAAGATTGAGGATTGGCTGTTGAGGATTGAACATTGAGGATTGAGGATTGAGGATTGGGGGTTGGGGGTTGAAGATTGAGTTTTGAGGATTGAAGATTGAGGATTGAGGATTGAGGATTGAGGATTGAGGATTGAGGATTGAAGATCGAGGATTGGGTATTGCGGATTGAACATTGAGGATTGAGGATTGAGTATTATGGATTGAGGATTGAGGACTGAAGATTGAATATTGATGATTGAAGATTGAGGATTGAGGATTGATGGTTGTGGATTGAGGACGTGGACTGAGGGTTGCGTATTGCTGTTTGAAGTCTGAGGATTGAGGATTGAGGATTGAGAATTGAGGATTGAGGATTGAGGATTGAAGATTGAGGATTGGTTAATGAGGATTGAAGAATGAGGATTGAGGATTGAGGATTGAGGATTGAGGATTGAAGACTGAGTGTTGAGGGTTGAGTGATGAGAATTGATGTTTGTGGATAGAGATTTGAAGACTGCAGGTTGAGTATTGAGTATTGAAAACTGTGAATTGATGATATTCTATTGAGGATTGAGGATTGACAACTGATTGTTGAGGACTGAGGGCTGAAGATTGAGGATTCAGGATTGAGGATTCAGGATTGAGGGTTGAGGAGTGAGGATTGAGGATTGAGGATTGAGGATTGAGGATTGAGAAATGAAGATTGAGGATTGAGGATTGAGGGTTGTGGATTGAGGATGAAGGCTGAGGGTTGGGTATTGATGTTTGACGTCAGAGGATTGAGGATTGAAGATTGAGGATTGAGGATTGAGGATTGAGGATTGAGGATTCAGGATTGAGGATTGAGGATTGAGGATTGAGGATTGAAGATTGAGTATTGAGGATTGAGGATTGAACATTGCGGACTGAGTGTTGAGGGTTGAGTGATGATAATTGATGTTCGTGGATAGAGGTTTGAAGATTGCAGATCGAGTATTGAATGTTGAAAACTGTGAATTGAGGATATTCTACTGAGGATTGAGGATTGACTACTGATTGTTGAGGATTGAGGGCCGAAGATTGAGGACTCAGGATTGAGGATTCAGAATTGAGGATTGAGGATTGAGGATTGAAGGTTGAGTATTGAGGATTGAATCCTGACGATTGAGGATTGAGGATTGACGATTGAGGATTGAGGATGGAGGATTGAAGATTGAGTATTGAGGATTGAAGATTGAGGATCGAGGATTGAGGATTGAGGATTGAGGATTGAAGATTGAGTATTGAGGATTGAGGATTGAACATTGCGGACTGAGTGTTGAGGGTTGAGTGATGATAATTGATGTTCGTGGATAGAGGTTTGAAGATTGCAGATCGAGTATTGAATGTTGAAAACTGTGAATTGAGGATATTCTACTGAGGATTGAGGATTGACTACTGATTGTTGAGGATTGAGGGCCGAAGATTGAGGACTCAGGATTGAGGATTCAGAATTGAGGATTGAGGATTGAGGATTGAAGGTTGAGTATTGAGGATTGAAGCCTGACGATTGAGGATTGAGGATTGACGATTGAGGATTGAGGATGGAGGATTGAAGATTGAGTATTGAGGATTGAAGATTGAGGATCGAGGATTGAGGATTGAGGATTGAGGATTGAAGATTGAGGATTGGGGACTGAGTGTTGAGGGTTGAATGATGAGAATTGATGTTTGTGGATAGAGATTTGAAGATTGCAGATTGAGTATTGAGTATTGTAAACTGTGAATAGATGATACTCTATTGAGGATTGAGTATTGACGACTGATTGTTGAGGACTGAGGTCTGAAGATTGAGGATTCAGGATTGAGGATTCAGGTTTGATGTTTGAGGACTGGGGATTGAGGATTGAGGATTGTGGATTGAGGATTGAGGATTGAAGATTGAGGATTGAGGATTGAAGCCTGACGATTGAGGATTGAGGATTGACGATTGAGGATTGAGGATGGAGGATTGAAGATTGAGTATTGAGGATTGAAGATTGAGGATCGAGGATTGAGGATTGAGGATTGAGGATTGAAGATTGAGGATTGAGGATTGAGGGTTGTGGATTGAGGATGAATACTGAGGGTTGGGTATTGATGTTTGACGTCAGAGGATTGAGGATTGAGGATTGAGAATTGAGGATTGAGGATTGAGGATTGAAGATTGAGTATTGGGTATTGAGGAATGAAGAAAGAGGATTGAGGACTGAGGATTAAGGATTGAGGATTGAAGGTGGAGTATTGAGGATTGAAGATTGAGGATTGAGGATTGAGGATTGAGGATTGAGGATTGAAGATTGAGTATTGAGGATTGAAGATTAAGATTGAGGATTGAGGGTTGAGGATTTAGGGTTGATGATTGAGGATTGGGGACTGAGTATTGAGGGTTGAGTGATGAGAATTGATGTTTGTGGATAGAGATCTGTAGATTGCAGATTGAGTATTGAGTATTGAAAACTGTAAATTGAGGATATCGTATTGAAGATTCAGGATTGGCAACTGATTGTTGAGGACTCAGGGCTGAAGATTGAGGATTCAGGATTGAGGATTCAGGATTGTGGTTTGAGGTCTGAGGATTGAGGATTGAGGATTGAGGATTGAGGATTGAGGATTGAAGACTGAGGATTGGGTATTGAGGATTGAACATTGAGGATTGAGGATTGAGGATTGAAGATTGAGGATTTGGTATTAAGGATTGAAGAATGAGGATTGAGGATTGAGGATTCAGAATTGATGTTTGAGGACTGAGGAATGAGGATTGAAGATTGATTATTGAAGACTGAGGATTGAGGATTGAGGATTGAGGATTGAGGATTGAGGATTGAGGATTGAAGATTGAGTATTGGGGATTGAAGGTTGAGGATTGAGGATTGAGGATTGAGTTTTGAGGATTGAGGATTGAAGATTGAGTACTGAGGATTGAAGATTTAGATTGAGGATTGAGGATTGAGGACTGAGGATTGAGGATTGAGGATTGAAGGTTCAGTATTGAGGATTGAAGATTGAGAATTGAGGATTGATGATTGAACATTGAGGACTGAGTGTTGAGGGTTGAGTGATGAGAATTGATGTTTGTGGATAGAGATTTGAAGATTGCAGATTGAGTATTGAGTATTGAAAACTGTGAATTGAGTATATTCTATTGAAGATTGAGGATTGACAACTGATTGTTTAGGACTGAGGGCTGAAGATTGAGGGTTCCCGATTGAGGATTCAGAATTGAAATTTGAGGACTGAGCATTGAGGATTGAAGATTGAGTATCGAGGATTGAAGATTGAGAATTGAGGATTGAGGATTGAGGATTGAGGATGAGGGCTGAGGGTTGAGGTTTGAGGTTTGAGGACCGAGGACTGAGGATTGAGGATTGAGAATTGAGGATTGAGGATTGAGGGTTGAAGACTGAGGATTGGGTATTGAGGACTGAAGAATGAGGATTGAGGATTGAGGATTGAGGACTGAGGATTGAAGATTGAGTATTGAGGATTGAAGATTGACGTTCGAGTATTGAGAATCGAGGATTGAGTGTTGAGGATTGAGGATTGAAGATTGAGTATTGAGGATTGAAGGTTGAGGATTGTGGATTGAGGATTGAGGATTGAGGATTGAAAATTGAGGATTGGGGACTGAATGTTGAGGGTTGAATGATGAGAATTGATGTTTGTGGATAGAGATTTGAAGATTGCAGATTGAGTATTGAGTATTGAAAACTGTGAATTGATGATATTCTATTGAGGATTGAGGATTGACAACTGATTGTTGAGGACTGAGCGCTGAAGCTTGAGGATTCTGGATTGAGTATTCTGGATTGAGGTTTGAGGAGAGAGGACTGAGGATTGAGGATTGAGGATTGAGAATTGAGGATTGAGGATTGAGGATTGAAGATTGAGGATTGGCTGTTGAGGATTGAACATTGAGGATTGAGGATTGAGGATTGGGGGTTGGGGGTTGAAGATTGAGTTTTGAGGATTGAAGATTGAGGATTGAGGATTGAGGATTGAGGATTGAGGATTGAGGATTGAAGATCGAGGATTGGGTATTGCGGATTGAACATTGAGGATTGAGGATTGAGTATTATGGATTGAGGATTGAGGACTGAAGATTGAATATTGATGATTGAAGATTGAGGATTGAGGATTGATGGTTGTGGATTGAGGACGTGGACTGAGGGTTGAGTATTGCTGTTTGAAGTCTGAGGATTGAGGATTGAGGATTGAGAATTGAGGATTGAGGATTGAGGATTGAAGATTGAGGATTGGTTAATGAGGATTGAAGAATGAGGATTGAGGATTGAGGATTGAGGATTGAGGATTGAAGACTGAGTGTTGAGGGTTGAGTGATGAGAATTGATGTTTGTGGATAGAGATTTGAAGACTGCAGGTTGAGTATTGAGTATTGAAAACTGTGAATTGATGATATTCTATTGAGGATTGAGGATTGACAACTGATTGTTGAGGACTGAGGGCTGAAGATTGAGGATTCAGGATTGAGGATTCAGGATTGAGGGTTGAGGAGTGAGGATTGAGGATTGAGGATTGAGGATTGAGGATTGAGAAATGAAGATTGAGGATTGAGGATTGAGGGTTGTGGATTGAGGATGAAGGCTGAGGGTTGGGTATTGATGTTTGACGTCAGAGGATTGAGGATTGAAGATTGAGGATTGAGGATTGAGGATTGAGGATTGAGGATTCAGGATTGAGGATTGAGGATTGAGGATTGAGGATTGAAGATTGAGTATTGAGGATTGAGGATTGAACATTGCGGACTGAGTGTTGAGGGTTGAGTGATGATAATTGATGTTCGTGGATAGAGGTTTGAAGATTGCAGATCGAGTACTGAATGTTGAAAACTGTGAATTGAGGATATTCTACTGAGGATTGAGGATTGACTACTGATTGTTGAGGATTGAGGGCCGAAGATTGAGGACTCAGGATTGAGGATTCAGAATTGAGGATTGAGGATTGAGGATTGAAGGTTGAGTATTGAGGATTGAATCCTGACGATTGAGGATTGAGGATTGACGATTGAGGATTGAGGATGGAGGATTGAAGATTGAGTATTGAGGATTGAAGATTGAGGATCGAGGATTGAGGATTGAGGATTGAGGATTGAAGATTGAGTATTGAGGATTGAGGATTGAACATTGCGGACTGAGTGTTGAGGGTTGAGTGATGATAATTGATGTTCGTGGATAGAGGTTTGAAGATTGCAGATCGAGTATTGAATGTTGAAAACTGTGAATTGAGGATATTCTACTGAGGATTGAGGATTGACTACTGATTGTTGAGGATTGAGGGCCGAAGATTGAGGACTCAGGATTGAGGATTCAGAATTGAGGATTGAGGATTGAGGATTGAAGGTTGAGTATTGAGGATTGAAGCCTGACGATTGAGGATTGAGGATTGACGATTGAGGATTGAGGATGGAGGATTGAAGATTGAGTATTGAGGATTGAAGATTGAGGATCGAGGATTGAGGATTGAGGATTGAGGATTGAAGATTGAGGATTGGGGACTGAGTGTTGAGGGTTGAATGATGAGAATTGATGTTTGTGGATAGAGATTTGAAGATTGCAGATTGAGTATTGAGTATTGTAAACTGTGAATAGATGATACTCTATTGAGGATTGAGTATTGACGACTGATTGTTGAGGACTGAGGTCTGAAGATTGAGGATTCAGGATTGAGGATTCAGGTTTGATGTTTGAGGACTGGGGATTGAGGATTGAGGATTGTGGATTGAGGATTGAGGATTGAAGATTGAGGATTGAGGATTGAAGCCTGACGATTGAGGATTGAGGATTGACGATTGAGGATTGAGGATGGAGGATTGAAGATTGAGTATTGAGGATTGAAGATTGAGGATCGAGGATTGAGGATTGAGGATTGAGGATTGAAGATTGAGGATTGAGGATTGAGGGTTGTGGATTGAGGATGAATACTGAGGGTTGGGTATTGATGTTTGACGTCAGAGGATTGAGGATTGAGGATTGAGAATTGAGGATTGAGGATTGAGGATTGAAGATTGAGTATTGGGTATTGAGGAATGAAGAAAGAGGATTGAGGACTGAGGATTAAGGATTGAGGATTGAAGGTGGAGTATTGAGGATTGAAGATTGAGGATTGAGGATTGAGGATTGAGGATTGAGGATTGAAGATTGAGTATTGAGGATTGAAGATTAAGATTGAGGATTGAGGGTTGAGGATTTAGGGTTGATGATTGAGGATTGGGGACTGAGTATTGAGGGTTGAGTGATGAGAATTGATGTTTGTGGATAGAGATCTGTAGATTGCAGATTGAGTATTGAGTATTGAAAACTGTAAATTGAGGATATCGTATTGAAGATTCAGGATTGGCAACTGATTGTTGAGGACTCAGGGCTGAAGATTGAGGATTCAGGATTGAGGATTCAGGATTGTGGTTTGAGGTCTGAGGATTGAGGATTGAGGATTGAGGATTGAGGATTGAGGATTGAAGACTGAGGATTGGGTATTGAGGATTGAACATTGAGGATTGCGTGTTGAGGATTGAGGATTGAGTATTGAGGATTGAAGATTGAATGTTAATGAATGATGATTGAGGATTGAGGATTGAGCGTTGTGGATTGAGGATGAGGTCTGAGGGTTGAGTATTGATGTTTGATGTCTGAGGATTGAAGATTGAGGATTAAGGATTGAGGATCGGGGATTGAGGATCTGGGATTGGAGATTGATTATTGAGGACTGAAAATTGAGGATTGAGGATTGAGGATTGAGGATTGAGAATTGAGGGTGAGTACTGAGTGTTGAGGATTGATGTTTGAGGAACGAGGATTGAGGATTCAGGATTGAGGACTGAGGATTGACGATTGAGTATTGAAGGTTGAGGATTGATTACTGAGGATTGAGGATTGAGGATTGAGGATTGAGGATTGAGGATTGAGGATTGAGGATTGAAGATTCAGTATTGACGATTGAAGATTGAGAATTGAGTATTGAGGATTGAACATTGAGGACTGAGCGTTCAGGGTTGAGAGATGAGAATTGATGTTTCTGGATAGAGATTTGAAGATTGCAGATTGAGTATTGACTCTTGAAAGCTGTGGATTGAGGATATTCTATTGGGGATTGAGGATTGACAACTGATTGTTGAGGACTGAGGGCTGAGGATTGAGGATGCAGGATTGAGGATTCAGAATTGAGATTTGAGGACTGAGGATTGAGGATTGAATATTGAGTATTGACGATTGAAGATTAAGGATTGAGGATTGAGGATTGAGGATTGATAACGAGGGCTGAGGTTTGAGGATTGAGGTTTGATGACTGTGGACTGAGGATTGAGGGTTAAGAATTGAGGATTGAGGATTAAGGGCTGAAGATTGAGGATTGGGAATTGAGGATTGAAGAATGAGGATTGAGCATTGAGGATTGAGGATTGAGGATCGAGGATTGAAGATTGAGGATTGGGTATTGAGGATTGAAGAATGAGGATTGAGGATTCAGGATTGAGGATTGAGGATTGAAGATTGAGTATTGAGGATTGAAGATTGACGATCGAGGATTGAGAATTGAGGATTGAGTATTGAGGATTGAGGATTGAAGATTGAGTATTGAGGATTGAAGGTTGAGGATTGTGGATTGAGGATTGAGGATTGAGGCTTGAATATTGTGGATTGGGGACTAAGTGTTGAGGGTTAAGTGATGAGAATTGATGTTTGTTGATAGAGATTTGAAGATTGCAGGTTGAGTATTGAGTACTGAAAACTGTGAAATCATGGTATTCTATTGAGGATTGAGGATGGACCACTGACTGTTGAGGACTGAGGGCTGAAGATTGTGGATTCAGGATTGAGGATTCAGGATTGAGGTTTGAGGACTGAGGATTGAGGATTGAGGATTGAGGATTGAGGATTGAGGATTGAGGATTGAAGACTGAGGATCGGGTATTGATGACTGAACATTGAGGATTGAGGATTGAGGATTGAGGATTGAGGATTGAGGATTGAAGGTTGAATATTGATGAATGAAGATTGAGGATTGAGGATTGAAGGTCGTGGATTGAGGACGAGGACTGAGGGTTGAGTATTGATACTTGAGGCCTGAGGATTGAGGATTGAGGTTTGCGAATTGTGGATTGAGGATTTAAGATTGAGGATTGGGTATTGAGGATTGAAGATTGAGCATTGAGGATTGAGGATTGAATATTGAGTATTGAGGATTGAAGATTGACGATTGAGGATTGAGGATTGAGGATTGAGGATAGAGGATTGAGGATTGAGGATTGAAGATTGAGTATTGAGGATTGAAGATTGAGGATTGAGGACTGAGGATTCAGGATTGAGGATTGAAGATTGAGTACTGAAGATTGAAGATTGAGGATTGAGGATTGAGGATTGAGGATTGAGGATTGAGGATTGAGGATGAGGGCTGAGGGTTGAGGATTGAGGTTTGAGGACCGAGGACTGAGGATTGAGGATTGAGAATTGAGGATTGAGGATTGAGGGTTGAAGACTGAGGATTGGGTATTGAGGATTGAAGAATGGGGATTGAGGATTGAGGATTGAGGATTGAGGATTGAAGATTGAGTATTGAGGATTGAAGATTGACGATCGAGGATTGAGAATTGAGGATTGAGTATTGGGGATTGAGGATTGAAGATTGAGTATTGAGGATTGAAGGTTGAGGATTGTGGATTGAGGATTGAGGATTGAGGACTGAATATTGAGGATTGGGGACTGAATGTTGAGGGTTGAATGATGAGAATTGATGTTTGTGGATAGAGATTTGAAGATTGCCGGTTGAGTATTGAGTATTGAAAACTGTGAAATCATGGTATTCTATTGAGGATTGAGGATGGACCACTGACTGTTGGGGACTGAGGGCTGTAGATTGAGGATTCAGGATTGAGGATTCAGGATTGAGGTTTGAGGATGAGGGCTGAGGGTTGAGGATTGAGGTTTGAGGACCGAGGACTGAGGATTGAGGATTGAGTATTGAGGATTGAGGATTGAACATTGCGGACTGAGTGTTGAGGGTTGAGTGATGATAATTGATGTTCGTGGATAGAGGTTTGAAGATTGCAGATCGAGTATTGAATGTTGAAAACTGTGAATTGAGTATATTCTACTGAGGATTGAGGATTGACTACTGATTGTTGAGGATTGAGGGCCGAAGATTGAGGACTCAGGATTGAGGATTCAGAATTGAGGATTGAGGATTGAGGATTGAAGGTTGAGTATTGAGGATTGAAGCCTGACGATTGAGGATTGAGGATTGACGATTGAGGATTGAGGATGGAGGATTGAAGATTGAGTATTGAGGATTGAAGATTGAGGATCGAGGATTGAGGATTGAGGATTGAGGATTGAAGATTGAGTATTGAGGATTGAGGATTGAACATTGCGGACTGAGTGTTGAGGGTTGAGTGATGATAATTGATGTTCGTGGATAGAGGTCTGAAGATTGCAGATCGAGTATTGAATGTTGAAAACTGTGAATTGAGGATATTCTACTGAGGATTGAGGATTGACTACTGATTGTTGAGGATTGAGGGCCGAAGATTGAGGACTCAGGATTGAGGATTCAGAATTGAGGATTGAGGATTGAGGATTGAAGGTTGAGTATTGAGGATTGAAGCCTGACGATTGAGGATTGAGGATTGACGATTGAGTATTGAGGATGGAGGATTGAAGATTGAGTATTGAGGATTGAAGATTGAGGATCGAGGATTGAGGATTGAGGATTGAGGATTGAAGATTGAGGATTGGGGACTGAGTGTTGAGGGTTGAATGATGAGAATTGATGTTTGTGGATAGAGATTTGAAGATTGCAGATTGAGTATTGAGTATTGAAAACTGTGAATAGATGATATTCTATTGAGGATTGAGTATTGACGACTGATTGTTGAGGACTGAGGTCTGAAGATTAAGGATTCAGGATTGAGGATTCAGGTTTGATGTTTGAGGACTGAGGATTGAGGATTGAGGATTGTGGATTGAGGATTGAGGATTGAAGATTGAGTATTGAGGATTGAAGCCTGACGATTGAGGATTGAGGATTGACGATTGAGGATTGAGGATGGAGGATTGAAGATTGAGTATTGAGGATTGAAGGTTGAGGATCGAGGATTGAGGATTGAGGATTGAGGATTGAAGATTGAGGATTGAGGATAGAGGGTTGTGGATTGAGGATGAATACTGAGGGTTGGGTATTGATGTTTGACGTCAGAGGATTGAGGATTGAGGATTGAGAATTGAAGATTGAGGATTGAGGATTGAAGATTGAGTATTGGGTATTGAGGAATGAAGAAAGAGGATTGAGGACTGAGGATTAAGGATTGAGGATTGAAGGTGGAGTATTGAGGATTGAAGATTGACGATTGAGGATTGAGGATTGAGGATTGAGGATTGAGGATTGAAGATTGAGTATTGAGGATTGAAGATTGAGGATTGAGGATTGAGGATTGAGGATTGAGGATTGAAGATTGAGTATTGAGGATTGAAGATTAAGATTGAGGATTGAGGGTTGAGGATTTAGGGTTGATGATTGAGGATTGGGGACTGAGTATTGAGGGTTGAGTGATGAGAATTGATGTTTGTGGATAGAGATCTGTAGATTGCAGATTGAGTATTGAGTATTGAAAACTGTAAATTGAGGATATCGTATTGAAGATTCAGGATTGGCAACTGATTGTTGAGGACTCAGGGCTGAAGATTGAGGATTCAGGATTGAGGATTCAGGATTGTGGTTTGAGGTCTGAGGATTGAGGATTGAGGATTGAGGATTGAGGATTGAGGATTGAAGACTGAGGATTGGGTATTGAGGATTGAACATTGAGGATTGCGTGTTGAGGATTGAGGATTGAGTATTGAGGATTGAAGATTGAATGTTAATGATTGATGATTGAGGATTGAGGATTGAGCGTTGTGGATTGAGGATGAGGTCTGAGGGTTGAGTATTGATGTTTGATGTCTGAGGATTGAAGATTGAGGATTAAGGATTGAAGATCGGGGATTGAGGATCTGGGATTGGAGATTGATTATTGAGGACTGAAGATTGAGGATTGAGGATTGAGGATTGAGGATTGAGAATTGAGGGTGAGTACTGAGTGTTGAGGATTGATGTTTGAGGAACGAGGATTGAGGATTGAGGATTGAGGACTGAGGATTGACGATTGAGTATTGAAGGTTGAGGATTGATTACTGAGGATTGAGGATTGAGGATTGAGGATTGAGGATTGAGGATTGAGGATTGAGGATTGAAGATTCAGTATTGACGATTGAAGATTGAGAATTGAGGATTGAGGATTGAACATTGAGGACTGAGCGTTCAGGGTTGAGAGATGAGAACTGATGTTTCTGGATAGAGGTTTGAAGATTGCAGATAGAGTATTGACTCTTGAAAGCTGTGGATTGAGGATATTCTATTGGGGATTGAGGATTGACAACTGATTGTTGAGGACTGAGGGCTGAGGATTGAGGATGCAGGATTGAGGATTCAGAATTGAGATTTGAGGACTGAGGATTGAGGATTGAATATTGAGTAATGAGGATTGAAGATTAAGGATTGAGGATTGAGGATTGAGTATTGATAACGAGGGCTGAGGTTTGAGGATTGAGGTTTGATGACTGTGGACTGAGGATTGAGGGTTGAGAATTGAGGATTGAGGATTAAGGGCTGAAGATTGAGGATTGGGTATTGAGGATTGAAGAATGAGGCTTGAGCATTGAGGATTGAGGATTGAGGATCGAGGATTGAAGATTGAGGATTGGGTATTGAGGATTGAAGAATGAGGATTGAGGATTCAGGATTGAGGATTGAGGATTGAGGATTGAGGATTGAAGATTGAGTATTGAGGATTGAGGATTGAACATTGCGGACTGAGTGTTGAGGGTTGAGTGATGATAATTGATGTTCGTGGATAGAGGTTTGAAGATTGCAGATCGAGTATTGAATGTTGAAAACTGTGAATTGAGGATATTCTACTGAGGATTGAGGATTGACTACTGATTGTTGAGGTTTGAGGGCCGAAGATTGAGGACTCAGGATTGAGGATTCAGAATTGAGGATTGAGGAATGAGGATTGAAGGTTGAGTATTGAGGATTGAAGCCTGACGATTGAGGATTGAGGATTGACGATTGAGGATTGAGGATGGAGGATTGAAGATTGAGTATTGAGGATTGAAGATTGAGGATCGAGGATTGAGGATTGAGGATTGAGGATTGAAGATTGAGTATTGAGGATTGAGGATTGAACATTGCGGACTGAGTGTTGAGGGTTGAGTGATGATAATTGATGTTCGTGGATAGAGGTCTGAAGATTGCAGATCGAGTATTGAATGTTGAAAACTGTGAATTGAGGATATTCTACTGAGGATTGAGGATTGACTACTGATTGTTGAGGATTGAGGGCCGAAGATTGAGGACTCAGGATTGAGGATTCAGAATTGAGGATTGAGGATTGAGGATTGAAGGTTGAGTATTGACGATTGAAGCCTGACGATTGAGGATTGAGGATTGACGATTGAGGATTGAGGATGGAGGATTGAAGATTGAGTATTGAGGATTGAAGATTGAGGATCGAGGATTGAGGATTGAGGATTGAGGATTGAAGATTGAGGATTGGGGACTGAGTGTTGAGGGTTGAATGATGAGAATTGATGTTTGTAGATAGAGATTTGAAGATTGCAGATTGAGTATTGAGTATTGAAAACTGTGAATAGATGATATTCTATTGAGGATTGAGTATTGACGACTGATTGTTGAGGACTGAGGTCTGGAGATTGAGGATTCAGGATTGAGGATTCAGGTTTGATGTTTGAGAACTGAGGATTGAGGATTGAGGATTGTGGATTGAGGATTGAGGATTGAAGATTGAGTATTGAGGATTGAAGCCTGACGATTGAGGATTGAGGATTGACGATTGAGGATTGAGGATGGAGGATTGAAGATTGAGTATTGAGGATTGAAGATTGAGGATCGAGGATTGAGGATTGAGGATTGAGGATTGAAGATTGAGGATTGAGGATAGAGGGTTGTGGATTGAGGATGAATACTGAGGGTTGGGTATTGATGTTTGACGTCAGAGGATTGAGGATTGAGGATTGAGAATTGAGGATTGAGGATTGAGGATTGAAGATTGAGTATTGGGTATTGAGGAATGAAGAAAGAGGATTGAGGACTGAGGATTAAGGATTGAGGATTGTAGGTGGAGTATTGAGGATTGAAGATTGACGATTGAGGATTGAGGATTGAGGATTGAGGATTGAGGATTGAAGATTGAGTATTGAGGATTGAAGATTGAGGATTGAGGATTGAGGATTGAGGATTGAGGATTGAAGATTGAGTATTGAGGATTGAAGATTAAGATTGAGGATTGAGGGTTGAGGATTAAGGGTTGATGATTGAGGATTGGGGACTGAGTATTGAGGGTTGAGTGATGAGAATTGATGTTTGTGGATAGAGATCTGTAGATTGCAGATTGAGTATTGAGTATTGAAAACTGTAAATTGAGGATATCGTATTGAAGATTCAGGATTGGCAACTGATTGTTGAGGACTCAGGGCTGAAGATTGAGGATTCAGGATTGAGGATTCAGGATTGTGGTTTGAGGACTGAGGATTGAGGATTGAGGATTGAGGATTGAGGATTGAGGATTGAAGACTGAGGATTGGGTATTGAGGATTGAACATTGAGGATTGCGTGTTGAGGATTGAGGATTGAGTATTGAGGATTGAAGATTGAATGTTAATGATTGATGATTGAGGATTGAGGATTGAGCGTTGTGGATTGAGGATGAGGTCTGAGGGTTGAGTATTGATGTTTGATGTCTGAGGATTGAAGATTGAGGATTAAGGATTGAAGATCGGGGATTGAGGATCTGGGATTGGAGATTGATTATTGAGGACTGAAGATTGAGGATTGAGGATTGAGGATTGAGGATTGAGAATTGAGGGTGAGTACTGAGTGTTGAGGATTGATGTTTGAGGAACGAGGATTGAGGATTGAGGATTGAGGACTGAGGATTGACGATTGAGTATTGAAGGTTGAGGATTGATTACTGAGGATTGAGGATTGAGGATTGAGGATTGAGGATTGAGGATTGAGGATTGAGGATTGAAGATTCAGTATTGACGATTGAAGATTGAGAATTGAGGATTGAGGATTGAACATTGAGGACTGAGCGTTCAGGGTTGAGAGATGAGAACTGATGTTTCTGGATAGAGATTTGAAGATTGCAGATAGAGTATTGACTCTTGAAAGCTGTGGATTGAGGATATTCTATTGGGGATTGAGGATTGACAACTGATTGTTGAGGACTGAGGGCTGAGGATTGAGGATGCAGGATTGAGGATTCAGAATTGAGATTTGAGGACTGAGGATTGAGGATTGAATATTGAGGATTGGTTAATGAGGATTGAAGAATGAGGATTGAGGATTGAGGATTGAGGATTGAGGATTGAAGACTGAGTGTTGAGGGTTGAGTGATGAGAATTGATGTTTGTGGATAGAGATTTGAAGATTGCAGGTTGAGTATTGAGTATTGAAAACTGTGAATTGATGATATTCTATTGAGGATTGAGGATTGACAACTGATTGTTGAGGACTGAGGGCTGAAGATTGAGGATTCAGGATTGAGGATTCAGGATTGAGGGTTGAGGAGTGAGGATTGAGGATTGAGGATTGAGGATTGAGGATTGAGAAATGAAGATTGAGGATTGAGGATTGAGGGTTGTGGATTGAGGATGAAGACTGAGGGTTGGGTATTGATGTTTGACGTCAGAGGATTGAGGTTTGAAGATTGAGGATTGAGGATTGAGTATTGAGGATTGAGGATTCAGGATTGAGGATTGAGGATTGAGGATTGAGGATTGAAGATTGAGTATTGAGGATTGAGGATTGAACATTGCGGACTGAGTGTTGAGGGTTGAGTGATGATAATTGATGTTCGTGGATAGAGGTTTGAAGATTGCAGATCGAGTATTGAATGTTGAAAACTGTGAATTGAGTATATTCTACTGAGGATTGAGGATTGACTACTGATTGTTGAGGATTGAGGGCCGAAGATTGAGGACTCAGGATTGAGGATTCAGAATTGAGGATTGAGGATTGAGGATTGAAGGTTGAGTATTGAGGATTGAAGCCTGACGATTGAGGATTGAGGATTGACGATTGAGGATTGAGGATGGAGGATTGAAGATTGAGTATTGAGGATTGAAGATTGAGGATCGAGGATTGAGGATTGAGGATTGAGGATTGAAGATTGAGTATTGAGGATTGAGGATTGAACATTGCGGACTGAGTGTTGAGGGTTGAGTGATGATAATTGATGTTCGTGGATAGAGGTCTGAAGATTGCAGATCGAGTATTGAATGTTGAAAACTGTGAATTGAGGATATTCTACTGAGGATTGAGGATTGACTACTGATTGTTGAGGATTGAGGGCCGAAGATTGAGGACTCAGGATTGAGGATTCAGAATTGAGGATTGAGGATTGAGGATTGAAGGTTGAGTATTGAGGATTGAAGCCTGACGATTGAGGATTGAGGATTGACGATTGAGTATTGAGGATGGAGGATTGAAGATTGAGTATTGAGGATCGAAGATTGAGGATCGAGGATTGAGGATTGAGGATTGAGGATTGAAGATTGAGGATTGGGGACTGAGTGTTGAGGGTTGAATGATGAGAATTGATGTTTGTGGATAGAGATTTGAAGATTGCAGATTGAGTATTGAGTATTGAAAACTGTGAATAGATGATATTCTATTGAGGATTGAGTATTGACGACTGATTGTTGAGGACTGAGGTCTGAAGATTAAGGATTCAGGATTGAGGATTCAGGTTTGATGTTTGAGGACTGAGGATTGAGGATTGAGGATTGTGGATTGAGGATTGAGGATTGAAGATTGAGTATTGAGGATTGAAGCCTGACGATTGAGGATTGAGGATTGACGATTGAGGATTGAGGATGGAGGATTGAAGATTGAGTATTGAGGATTGAAGGTTGAGGATCGAGGATTGAGGATTGAGGATTGAGGATTGAAGATTGAGGATTGAGGATTGAGGATTGAGGATTGAGGATTGAAGATTGAGTATTGAGGATTGAAGATTAAGATTGAGGATTGAGGGTTGAGGATTTAGGGTTGATGATTGAGGATTGGGGACTGAGTATTGAGGGTTGAGTGATGAGAATTGATGTTTGTGGATAGAGATCTGTAGATTGCAGATTGAGTATTGAGTATTGAAAACTGTAAATTGAGGATATCGTATTGAAGATTCAGGATTGGCAACTGATTGTTGAGGACTCAGGGCTGAAGATTGAGGATTCAGGATTGAGGATTCAGGATTGTGGTTTGAGGTCTGAGGATTGAGGATTGAGGATTGAGGATTGAGGATTGAGGATTGAAGACTGAGGATTGGGTATTGAGGATTGAACATTGAGGATTGCGTGTTGAGGATTGAGGATTGAGTATTGAGGATTGAAGATTGAATGTTAATGATTGATGATTGAGGATTGAGGATTGAGCGTTGTGGATTGAGGATGAGGTCTGAGGGTTGAGTATTGATGTTTGATGTCTGAGGATTGAAGATTGAGGATTAAGGATTGAAGATCGGGGATTGAGGATCTGGGATTGGAGATTGATTATTGAGGACTGAAGATTGAGGATTGAGGATTGAGGATTGAGGATTGAGAATTGAGGGTGAGTACTGAGTGTTGAGGATTGATGTTTGAGGAACGAGGATTGAGGATTGAGGATTGAGGACTGAGGATTGACGATTGAGTATTGAAGGTTGAGGATTGATTACTGAGGATTGAGGATTGAGGATTGAGGATTGAGGATTGAGGATTGAGGATTGAGGATTGAGGATTGAAGATTCAGTATTGACGATTGAAGATTGAGAATTGAGGATTGAGGATTGAACATTGAGGACTGAGCGTTCAGGGTTGAGAGATGAGAACTGATGTTTCTGGATAGAGGTTTGAAGATTGCAGATAGAGTATTGACTCTTGAAAGCTGTGGATTGAGGATATTCTATTGGGGATTGAGGATTGACAACTGATTGTTGAGGACTGAGGGCTGAGGATTGAGGATGCAGGATTGAGGATTCAGAATTGAGATTTGAGGACTGAGGATTGAGGATTGAATATTGAGTATTGAGGATTGAAGATTAAGGATTGAGGATTGAGGATTGAGTATTGATAACGAGGGCTGAGGTTTGAGGATTGAGGTTTGATGACTGTGGACTGAGGATTGAGGGTTGAGAATTGAGGATTGAGGATTAAGGGCTGAAGATTGAGGATTGGGTATTGAGGATTGAAGAATGAGGATTGAGCATTGAGGATTGAGGATTGAGGATCGAGGATTGAAGATTGAGGATTGGGTATTGAGGATTGAAGAATGAGGATTGAGGATTCAGGATTGAGGATTGAGGATTGAGGATTGAGGATTGAAGATTGAGTATTGAGGATTGAGGATTGAACATTGCGGACTGAGTGTTGAGGGTTGAGTGATGATAATTGATGTTCGTGGATAGAGGTTTGAAGATTGCAGATCGAGTATTGAATGTTGAAAACTGTGAATTGAGGATATTCTACTGAGGATTGAGGATTGACTACTGATTGTTGAGGATTGAGGGCCGAAGATTGAGGACTCAGGATTGAGGATTCAGAATTGAGGATTGAGGATTGAGGATTGAAGGTTGAGTATTGAGGATTGAAGCCTGACGATTGAGGATTGAGGATTGACGATTGAGGATTGAGGATGGAGGATTGAAGATTGAGTATTGAGGATTGAAGATTGAGGATCGAGGATTGAGGATTGAGGATTGAGGATTGAAGATTGAGTATTGAGGATTGAGGATTGAACATTGCGGACTGAGTGTTGAGGGTTGAGTGATGATAATTGATGTTCGTGGATAGAGGTCTGAAGATTGCAGATCGAGTATTGAATGTTGAAAACTGTGAATTGAGGATATTCTACTGAGGATTGAGGATTGACTACTGATTGTTGAGGATTGAGGGCCGAAGATTGAGGACTCAGGATTGAGGATTCAGAATTGAGGATTGAGGATTGAGGATTGAAGGTTGAGTATTGAGGATTGAAGCCTGACGATTGAGGATTGAGGATTGACGATTGAGTATTGAGGATGGAGGATTGAAGATTGAGTATTGAGGATTGAAGATTGAGGATCGAGGATTGAGGATTGAGGATTGAGGATTGAAGATTGAGGATTGGGGACTGAGTGTTGAGGGTTGAATGATGAGAATTGATGTTTGTGGATAGAGATTTGAAGATTGCAGATTGAGTATTGAGTATTGAAAACTGTGAATAGATGATATTCTATTGAGGATTGAGTATTGACGACTGATTGTTGAGGACTGAGGTCTGAAGATTAAGGATTCAGGATTGAGGATTCAGGTTTGATGTTTGAGGACTGAGGATTGAGGATTGAGGATTGTGGATTGAGGATTGAGGATTGAAGATTGAGTATTGAGGATTGAAGCCTGACGATTGAGGATTGAGGATTGACGATTGAGGATTGAGGATGGAGGATTGAAGATTGAGTATTGAGGATTGAAGGTTGAGGATCGAGGATTGAGGATTGAGGATTGAGGATTGAAGATTGAGGATTGAGGATAGAGGGTTGTGGATTGAGGATGAATACTGAGGGTTGGGTATTGATGTTTGACGTCAGAGGATTGAGGATTGAGGATTGAGAATTGAGGATTGAGGATTGAGGATTGAAGATTGAGTATTGGGTATTGAGGAATGAAGAAAGAGGATTGAGGACTGAGGATTAAGGATTGAGGATTGAAGGTGGAGTATTGAGGATTGAAGATTGACGATTGAGGATTGAGGATTGAGGATTGAGGATTGAGGATTGAAGATTGAGTATTGAGGATTGAAGATTGAGGATTGAGGATTGAGGATTGAGGATTGAGGATTGAAGATTGAGTATTGAGGATTGAAGATTAAGATTGAGGATTGAGGGTTGAGGATTTAGGGTTGATGATTGAGGATTGGGGACTGAGTATTGAGGGTTGAGTGATGAGAATTGATGTTTGTGGATAGAGATCTGTAGATTGCAGATTGAGTATTGAGTATTGAAAACTGTAAATTGAGGATATCGTATTGAAGATTCAGGATTGGCAACTGATTGTTGAGGACTCAGGGCTGAAGATTGAGGATTCAGGATTGAGGATTCAGGATTGTGGTTTGAGGTCTGAGGATTGAGGATTGAGGATTGAGGATTGAGGACTGAGGATTGAAGACTGAGGATTGGGTATTGAGGATTGAACATTGAGGATTGCGTGTTGAGGATTGAGGATTGAGTATTGAGGATTGAAGATTGAATGTTAATGATTGATGATTGAGGATTGAGGATTGAGCGTTGTGGATTGAGGATGAGGTCTGAGGGTTGAGTATTGATGTTTGATGTCTGAGGATTGAAGATTGAGGATTAAGGATTGAAGATCGGGGATTGAGGATCTGGGATTGGAGATTGATTATTGAGGACTGAAGATTGAGGATTGAGGATTGAGGATTGAGGATTGAGAATTGAGGGTGAGTACTGAGTGTTGAGGATTGATGTTTGAGGAACGAGGATTGAGGATTGAGGATTGAGGACTGAGGATTGACGATTGAGTATTGAAGGTTGAGGATTGATTACTGAGGATTGAGGATTGAGGATTGAGGATTGAGGATTGAGGATTGAGGATTGAGGATTGAAGATTCAGTATTGACGATTGAAGATTGAGAATTGAGGATTGAGGATTGAACATTGAGGACTGAGCGTTCAGGGTTGAGAGATGAGAACTGATGTTTCTGGATAGAGGTTTGAAGATTGCAGATAGAGTATTGACTCTTGAAAGCTGTGGATTGAGGATATTCTATTGGGGATTGAGGATTGACAACTGATTGTTGAGGACTGAGGGCTGAGGATTGAGGATGCAGGATTGAGGATTCAGAATTGAGATTTGAGGACTGAGGATTGAGGATTGAATATTGAGTATTGAGGATTGAAGATTAAGGATTGAGGATTGAGGATTGAGTATTGATAACGAGGGCTGAGGTTTGAGGATTGAGGTTTGATGACTGTGGACTGAGGATTGAGGGTTGAGAATTGAGGATTGAGGATTAAGGGCTGAAGATTGAGGATTGGGTATTGAGGATTGAAGAATGAGGCTTGAGCATTGAGGATTGAGGATTGAGGATCGAGGATTGAAGATTGAGGATTGGGTATTGAGGATTGAAGAATGAGGATTGAGGATTCAGGATTGAGGATTGAGGATTGAGGATTGAGGATTGAAGATTGAGTATTGAGGATTGAGGATTGAACATTGCGGACTGAGTGTTGAGGGTTGAGTGATGATAATTGATGTTCGTGGATAGAGGTTTGAAGATTGCAGATCGAGTATTGAATGTTGAAAACTGTGAATTGAGGATATTCTACTGAGGATTGAGGATTGACTACTGATTGTTGAGGTTTGAGGGCCGAAGATTGAGGACTCAGGATTGAGGATTCAGAATTGAGGATTGAGGAATGAGGATTGAAGGTTGAGTATTGAGGATTGAAGCCTGACGATTGAGGATTGAGGATTGACGATTGAGGATTGAGGATGGAGGATTGAAGATTGAGTATTGAGGATTGAAGATTGAGGATCGAGGATTGAGGATTGAGGATTGAGGATTGAAGATTGAGTATTGAGGATTGAGGATTGAACATTGCGGACTGAGTGTTGAGGGTTGAGTGATGATAATTGATGTTCGTGGATAGAGGTCTGAAGATTGCAGATCGAGTATTGAATGTTGAAAACTGTGAATTGAGGATATTCTACTGAGGATTGAGGATTGACTACTGATTGTTGAGGATTGAGGGCCGAAGATTGAGGACTCAGGATTGAGGATTCAGAATTGAGGATTGAGGATTGAGGATTGAAGGTTGAGTATTGACGATTGAAGCCTGACGATTGAGGATTGAGGATTGACGATTGAGGATTGAGGATGGAGGATTGAAGATTGAGTATTGAGGATTGAAGATTGAGGATCGAGGATTGAGGATTGAGGATTGAGGATTGAAGATTGAGGATTGGGGACTGAGTGTTGAGGGTTGAATGATGAGAATTGATGTTTGTAGATAGAGATTTGAAGATTGCAGATTGAGTATTGAGTATTGAAAACTGTGAATAGATGATATTCTATTGAGGATTGAGTATTGACGACTGATTGTTGAGGACTGAGGTCTGGAGATTGAGGATTCAGGATTGAGGATTCAGGTTTGATGTTTGAGAACTGAGGATTGAGGATTGAGGATTGTGGATTGAGGATTGAGGATTGAAGATTGAGTATTGAGGATTGAAGCCTGACGATTGAGGATTGAGGATTGACGATTGAGGATTGAGGATGGAGGATTGAAGATTGAGTATTGAGTATTGAAGATTGAGGATCGAGGATTGAGGATTGAGGATTGAGGATTGAAGATTGAGGATTGAGGATAGAGGGTTGTGGATTGAGGATGAATACTGAGGGTTGGGTATTGATGTTTGACGTCAGAGGATTGAGGATTGAGGATTGAGAATTGAGGATTGAGGATTGAGGATTGAAGATTGAGTATTGGGTATTGAGGAATGAAGAAAGAGGATTGAGGACTGAGGATTAAGGATTGAGGATTGAAGGTGGAGTATTGAGGATTGAAGATTGACGATTGAGGATTGAGGATTGAGGATTGAGGATTGAGGATTGAAGATTGAGTATTGAGGATTGAAGATTGAGGATTGAGGATTGAGGATTGAGGATTGAGGATTGAAGATTGAGTATTGAGGATTGAAGATTAAGATTGAGGATTGAGGGTTGAGGATTAAGGGTTGATGATTGAGGATTGGGGACTGAGTATTGAGGGTTGAGTGATGAGAATTGATGTTTGTGGATAGAGATCTGTAGATTGCAGATTGAGTATTGAGTATTGAAAACTGTAAATTGAGGATATCGTATTGAAGATTCAGGATTGGCAACTGATTGTTGAGGACTCAGGGCTGAAGATTGAGGATTCAGGATTGAGGATTCAGGATTGTGGTTTGAGGACTGAGGATTGAGGATTGAGGATTGAGGATTGAGGATTGAGGATTGAAGACTGAGGATTGGGTATTGAGGATTGAACATTGAGGATTGCGTGTTGAGGATTGAGGATTGAGTATTGAGGATTGAAGATTGAATGTTAATGATTGATGATTGAGGATTGAGGATTGAGCGTTGTGGATTGAGGATGAGGTCTGAGGGTTGAGTATTGATGTTTGATGTCTGAGGATTGAAAATTGAGGATTAAGGATTGAAGATCGGGGATTGAGGATCTGGGATTGGAGATTGATTATTGAGGACTGAAGATTGAGGATTGAGGATTGAGGATTGAGGATTGAGAATTGAGGGTGAGTACTGAGTGTTGAGGATTGATGTTTGAGGAACGAGGATTGAGGATTGAGGATTGAGGACTGAGGATTGACGATTGAGTATTGAAGGTTGAGGATTGATTACTGAGGATTGAGGATTGAGGATTGAGGATTGAGGATTGAGGATTGAGGATTGAGGATTGAAGATTCAGTATTGACGATTGAAGATTGAGAATTGAGGATTGAGGATTGAACATTGAGGACTGAGCGTTCAGGGTTGAGAGATGAGAACTGATGTTTCTGGATAGAGATTTGAAGATTGCAGATAGAGTATTGACTCTTGAAAGCTGTGGATTGAGGATATTCTATTGGGGATTGAGGATTGACAACTGATTGTTGAGGACTGAGGGCTGAGGATTGAGGATGCAGGATTGAGGATTCAGAATTGAGATTTGAGGACTGAGGATTGAGGATTGAATATTGAGGATTGGTTAATGAGGATTGAAGAATGAGGATTGAGGATTGAGGATTGAGGATTGAGGATTGAAGACTGAGTGTTGAGGGTTGAGTGATGAGAATTGATGTTTGTGGATAGAGATTTGAAGATTGCAGGTTGAGTATTGAGTATTGAAAACTGTGAATTGATGATATTCTATTGAGGATTGAGGATTGACAACTGATTGTTGAGGACTGAGGGCTGAAGATTGAGGATTCAGGATTGAGGATTCAGGATTGAGGGTTGAGGAGTGAGGATTGAGGATTGAGGATTGAGGATTGAGGATTGAGAAATGAAGATTGAGGATTGAGGATTGAGGGTTGTGGATTGAGGATGAAGACTGAGGGTTGGGTATTGATGTTTGACGTCAGAGGATTGAGGTTTGAAGATTGAGGATTGAGGATTGAGTATTGAGGATTGAGGATTCAGGATTGAGGATTGAGGATTGAGGATTGAGGATTGAAGATTGAGTATTGAGGATTGAGGATTGAACATTGCGGACTGAGTGTTGAGGGTTGAGTGATGATAATTGATGTTCGTGGATAGAGGTTTGAAGATTGCAGATCGAGTATTGAATGTTGAAAACTGTGAATTGAGTATATTCTACTGAGGATTGAGGATTGACTACTGATTGTTGAGGATTGAGGGCCGAAGATTGAGGACTCAGGATTGAGGATTCAGAATTGAGGATTGAGGATTGAGGATTGAAGGTTGAGTATTGAGGATTGAAGCCTGACGATTGAGGATTGAGGATTGACGATTGAGGATTGAGGATGGAGGATTGAAGATTGAGTATTGAGGATTGAAGATTGAGGATCGAGGATTGAGGATTGAGGATTGAGGATTGAAGATTGAGTATTGAGGATTGAGGATTGAACATTGCGGACTGAGTGTTGAGGGTTGAGTGATGATAATTGATGTTCGTGGATAGAGGTCTGAAGATTGCAGATCGAGTATTGAATGTTGAAAACTGTGAATTGAGGATATTCTACTGAGGATTGAGGATTGACTACTGATTGTTGAGGATTGAGGGCCGAAGATTGAGGACTCAGGATTGAGGATCCAGAATTGAGGATTGAGGATTGAGGATTGAAGGTTGAGTATTGAGGATTGAAGCCTGACGATTGAGGATTGAGGATTGACGATTGAGTATTGAGGATGGAGGATTGAAGATTGAGTATTGAGGATCGAAGATTGAGGATCGAGGATTGAGGATTGAGGATTGAGGATTGAAGATTGAGGATTGGGGACTGAGTGTTGAGGGTTGAATGATGAGAATTGATGTTTGTGGATAGAGATTTGAAGATTGCAGATTGAGTATTGAGTATTGAAAACTGTGAATAGATGATATTCTATTGAGGATTGAGTATTGACGACTGATTGTTGAGGACTGAGGTCTGAAGATTAAGGATTCAGGATTGAGGATTCAGGTTTGATGTTTGAGGACTGAGGATTGAGGATTGAGGATTGTGGATTGAGGATTGAGGATTGAAGATTGAGTATTGAGGATTGAAGCCTGACGATTGAGGATTGAGGATTGACGATTGAGGATTGAGGATGGAGGATTGAAGATTGAGTATTGAGGATTGAAGGTTGAGGATCGAGGATTGAGGATTGAGGATTGAGGATTGAAGATTGAGGATTGAGGATAGAGGGTTGTGGATTGAGGATGAATACTGAGGGTTGGGTATTGATGTTTGACGTCAGAGGATTGAGGATTGAGGATTGAGAATTGAGGATTGAGGATTGAGGATTGAGGATTGAAGATTGAGTATTGGGTATTGAGGAATGAAGAAAGAGGATTGAGGACTGAGGATTAAGGATTGAGGATTGAAGGTGGAGTATTGAGGATTGAAGATTGACGATTGAGGATTGAGGATTGAGGATTGAGGATTGAGGATTGAAGATTGAGTATTGAGGATTGAAGATTGAGGATTGAGGATTGAGGATTGAGGATTGAGGATTGAAGATTGAGTATTGAGGATTGAAGATTAAGATTGAGGATTGAGGGTTGAGGATTTAGGGTTGATGATTGAGGATTGGGGACTGAGTATTGAGGGTTGAGTGATGAGAATTGATGTTTGTGGATAGAGATCTGTAGATTGCAGATTGAGTATTGAGTATTGAAAACTGTAAATTGAGGATATCGTATTGAAGATTCAGGATTGGCAACTGATTGTTGAGGACTCAGGGCTGAAGATTGAGGATTCAGGATTGAGGATTCAGGATTGTGGTTTGAGGTCTGAGGATTGAGGATTGAGGATTGAGGATTGAGGATTGAGGATTGAAGACTGAGGATTGGGTATTGAGGATTGAACATTGAGGATTGCGTGTTGAGGATTGAGGATTGAGTATTGAGGATTGAAGATTGAATGTTAATGATTGATGATTGAGGATTGAGGATTGAGCGTTGTGGATTGAGGATGAGGTCTGAGGGTTGAGTATTGATGTTTGATGTCTGAGGATTGAAGATTGAGGATTAAGGATTGAAGATCGGGGATTGAGGATCTGGGATTGGAGATTGATTATTGAGGACTGAAGATTGAGGATTGAGGATTGAGGATTGAGGATTGAGAATTGAGGGTGAGTACTGAGTGTTGAGGATTGATGTTTGAGGAACGAGGATTGAGGATTGAGGATTGAGGACTGAGGATTGACGATTGAGTATTGAAGGTTGAGGATTGATTACTGAGGATTGAGGATTGAGGATTGAGGATTGAGGATTGAGGATTGAGGATTGAGGATTGAAGATTCAGTATTGACGATTGAAGATTGAGAATTGAGGATTGAGGATTGAACATTGAGGACTGAGCGTTCAGGGTTGAGAGATGAGAACTGATGTTTCTGGATAGAGGTTTGAAGATTGCAGATAGAGTATTGACTCTTGAAAGCTGTGGATTGAGGATATTCTATTGGGGATTGAGGATTGACAACTGATTGTTGAGGACTGAGGGCTGAGGATTGAGGATGCAGGATTGAGGATTCAGAATTGAGATTTGAGGACTGAGGATTGAGGATTGAATATTGAGTATTGAGGATTGAAGATTAAGGATTGAGGATTGAGGATTGAGTATTGATAACGAGGGCTGAGGTTTGAGGATTGAGGTTTGATGACTGTGGACTGAGGATTGAGGGTTGAGAATTGAGGATTGAGGATTAAGGGCTGAAGATTGAGGATTGGGTATTGAGGATTGAAGAATGAGGATTGAGCATTGAGGATTGAGGATTGAGGATCGAGGATTGAAGATTGAGGATTGGGTATTGAGGATTGAAGAATGAGGATTGAGGATTCAGGATTGAGGATTGAGGATTGAGGATTGAGGATTGAAGATTGAGTATTGAGGATTGAGGATTGAACATTGCGGACTGAGTGTTGAGGGTTGAGTGATGATAATTGATGTTCGTGGATAGAGGTTTGAAGATTGCAGATCGAGTATTGAATGTTGAAAACTGTGAATTGAGGATATTCTACTGAGGATTGAGGATTGACTACTGATTGTTGAGGATTGAGGGCCGAAGATTGAGGACTCAGGATTGAGGATTCAGAATTGAGGATTGAGGATTGAGGATTGAAGGTTGAGTATTGAGGATTGAAGCCTGACGATTGAGGATTGAGGATTGACGATTGAGGATTGAGGATGGAGGATTGAAGATTGAGTATTGAGGATTGAAGATTGAGGATCGAGGATTGAGGATTGAGGATTGAGGATTGAAGTTGAGTATTGAGGATTGAGGATTGAACATTGCGGACTGAGTGTTGAGGGTTGAGTGATGATAATTGATGTTCGTGGATAGAGGTCTGAAGATTGCAGATCGAGTATTGAATGTTGAAAACTGTGAATTGAGGATATTCTACTGAGGATTGAGGATTGACTACTGATTGTTGAGGATTGAGGGCCGAAGATTGAGGACTCAGGATTGAGGATTCAGAATTGAGGATTGAGGATTGAGGATTGAAGGTTGAGTATTGAGGATTGAAGCCTGACGATTGAGGATTGAGGATTGACGATTGAGTATTGAGGATGGAGGATTGAAGATTGAGTATTGAGGATTGAAGATTGAGGATCGAGGATTGAGGATTGAGGATTGAGGATTGAAGATTGAGGATTGGGGACTGAGTGTTGAGGGTTGAATGATGAGAATTGATGTTTGTGGATAGAGATTTGAAGATTGCAGATTGAGTATTGAGTATTGAAAACTGTGAATAGATGATATTCTATTGAGGATTGAGTATTGACGACTGATTGTTGAGGACTGAGGTCTGAAGATTAAGGATTCAGGATTGAGGATTCAGGTTTGATGTTTGAGGACTGAGGATTGAGGATTGAGGATTGTGGATTGAGGATTGAGGATTGAAGATTGAGTATTGAGGATTGAAGCCTGACGATTGAGGATTGAGGATTGACGATTGAGGATTGAGGATGGAGGATTGAAGATTGAGTATTGAGGATTGAAGGTTGAGGATCGAGGATTGAGGATTGAGGATTGAGGATTGAAGATTGAGGATTGAGGATAGAGGGTTGTGGATTGAGGATGAATACTGAGGGTTGGGTATTGATGTTTGACGTCAGAGGATTGAGGATTGAGGATTGAGAATTGAGGATTGAGGATTGAGGATTGAAGATTGAGTATTGGGTATTGAGGAATGAAGAAAGAGGATTGAGGACTGAGGATTAAGGATTGAGGATTGAAGGTGGAGTATTGAGGATTGAAGATTGACGATTGAGGATTGAGGATTGAGGATTGAGGATTGAGGATTGAAGATTGAGTATTGAGGATTGAAGATTGAGGATTGAGGATTGAGGATTGAGGATTGAGGATTGAAGATTGAGTATTGAGGATTGAAGATTAAGATTGAGGATTGAGGGTTGAGGATTTAGGGTTGATGATTGAGGATTGGGGACTGAGTATTGAGGGTTGAGTGATGAGAATTGATGTTTGTGGATAGAGATCTGTAGATTGCAGATTGAGTATTGAGTATTGAAAACTGTAAATTGAGGATATCGTATTGAAGATTCAGGATTGGCAACTGATTGTTGAGGACTCAGGGCTGAAGATTGAGGATTCAGGATTGAGGATTCAGGATTGTGGTTTGAGGTCTGAGGATTGAGGATTGAGGATTGAGGATTGAGGATTGAGGATTGAAGACTGAGGATTGGGTATTGAGGATTGAACATTGAGGATTGCGTGTTGAGGATTGAGGATTGAGTATTGAGGATTGAAGATTGAATGTTAATGATTGATGATTGAGGATTGAGGATTGAGCGTTGTGGATTGAGGATGAGGTCTGAGGGTTGAGTATTGATGTTTGATGTCTGAGGATTGAAGATTGAGGATTAAGGATTGAAGATCGGGGATTGAGGATCTGGGATTGGAGATTGATTATTGAGGACTGAAGATTGAGGATTGAGGATTGAGGATTGAGGATTGAGAATTGAGGGTGAGTACTGAGTGTTGAGGATTGATGTTTGAGGAACGAGGATTGAGGATTGAGGATTGAGGACTGAGGATTGACGATTGAGTATTGAAGGTTGAGGATTGATTACTGAGGATTGAGGATTGAGGATTGAGGATTGAGGATTGAGGATTGAGGATTGAGGATTGAAGATTCAGTATTGACGATTGAAGATTGAGAATTGAGGATTGAGGATTGAACATTGAGGACTGAGCGTTCAGGGTTGAGAGATGAGAACTGATGTTTCTGGATAGAGGTTTGAAGATTGCAGATAGAGTATTGACTCTTGAAAGCTGTGCATTGAGGATATTCTATTGGGGATTGAGGATTGACAACTGATTGTTGAGGACTGAGGGCTGAGGATTGAGGATGCAGGATTGAGGATTCAGAATTGAGATTTGAGGACTGAGGATTGAGGATTGAATATTGAGTATTGAGGATTGAAGATTAAGGATTGAGGATTGAGGATTGAGTATTGATAACGAGGGCTGAGGTTTGAGGATTGAGGTTTGATGACTGTGGACTGAGGATTGAGGTGTGAGAATTGAGGATTGAGGATTAAGGGCTGAAGATTGAGGATTGGGTATTGAGGATTGAAGAATGAGGCTTGAGCATTGAGGATTGAGGATTGAGGATCGAGGATTGAAGATTGAGGATTGGGTATTGAGGATTGAAGAATGAGGATTGAGGATTCAGGATTGAGGATTGAGGATTGAGGATTGAGGATTGAAGATTGAGTATTGAGGATTGAGGATTGAACATTGCGGACTGAGTGTTGAGGGTTGAGTGATGATAATTGATGTTCGTGGATAGAGGTTTGAAGATTGCAGATCGAGTATTGAATGTTGAAAACTGTGAATTGAGGATATTCTACTGAGGATTGAGGATTGACTACTGATTGTTGAGGTTTGAGGGCCGAAGATTGAGGACTCAGGATTGAGGATTCAGAATTGAGGATTGAGGAATGAGGATTGAAGGTTGAGTATTGAGGATTGAAGCCTGACGATTGAGGATTGAGGATTGACGATTGAGGATTGAGGATGGAGGATTGAAGATTGAGTATTGAGGATTGAAGATTGAGGATCGAGGATTGAGGATTGAGGATTGAGGATTGAAGATTGAGTATTGAGGATTGAGGATTGAACATTGCGGACTGAGTGTTGAGGGTTGAGTGATGATAATTGATGTTCGTGGATAGAGGTCTGAAGATTGCAGATCGAGTATTGAATGTTGCAAACTGTGAATTGAGGATATTCTACTGAGGATTGAGGATTGACTACTGATTGTTGAGGATTGAGGGCCGAAGATTGAGGACTCAGGATTGAGGATTCAGAATTGAGGATTGAGGATTGAGGATTGAAGGTTGAGTATTGACGATTGAAGCCTGACGATTGAGGATTGAGGATTGACGATTGAGGATTGAGGATGGAGGATTGAAGATTGAGTATTGAGGATTGAAGATTGAGGATCGAGGATTGAGGATTGAGGATTGAGGATTGAAGATTGAGGATTGGGGACTGAGTGTTGAGGGTTGAATGATGAGAATTGATGTTTGTAGATAGAGATTTGAAGATTGCAGATTGAGTATTGAGTATTGAAAACTGTGAATAGATGATATTCTATTGAGGATTGAGTATTGACGACTGATTGTTGAGGACTGAGGTCTGGAGATTGAGGATTCAGGATTGAGGATTCAGGTTTGATGTTTGAGAACTGAGGATTGAGGATTGAGGATTGTGGATTGAGGATTGAGGATTGAAGATTGAGTATTGAGGATTGAAGCCTGACGATTGAGGATTGAGGATTGACGATTGAGGATTGAGGATGGAGGATTGAAGATTGAGTATTGAGGATTGAAGATTGAGGATCGAGGATTGAGGACTGAGGATTGAGGATTGAAGATTGAGGATTGAGGATAGAGGGTTGTGGATTGAGGATGAATACTGAGGGTTGGGTATTGATGTTTGACGTCAGAGGATTGAGGATTGAGGATTGAGAATTGAGGATTGAGGATTGAGGATTGAAGATTGAGTATTGGGTATTGAGGAATGAAGAAAGAGGATTGAGGACTGAGGATTAAGGATTGAGGATTGAAGGTGGAGTATTGAGGATTGAAGATTGACGATTGAGGATTGAGGATTGAGGATTGAGGATTGAGGATTGAAGATTGAGTATTGAGGATTGAAGATTGAGGATTGAGGATTGAGGATTGAGGATTGAGGATTGAAGATTGAGTATTGAGGATTGAAGATTAAGATTGAGGATTGAGGGTTGAGGATTAAGGGTTGATGATTGAGGATTGGGGACTGAGTATTGAGGGTTGAGTGATGAGAATTGATGTTTGTGGATAGAGATCTGTAGATTGCAGATTGAGTATTGAGTATTGAAAACTGTAAATTGAGGATATCGTATTGAAGATTCAGGATTGGCAACTGATTGTTGAGGACTCAGGGCTGAAGATTGAGGATTCAGGATTGAGGATTCAGGATTGTGGGTTGAGGACTGAGGATTGAGGATTGAGGATTGAGGATTGAGGATTGAGGATTGAAGACTGAGGATTGGGTATTGAGGATTGAACATTGAGGATTGCGTGTTGAGGATTGAGGATTGAGTATTGAGGATTGAAGATTGAATGTTAATGATTGATGATTGAGGATTGAGGATTGAGCGTTGTGGATTGAGGATGAGGTCTGAGGGTTGAGTATTGATGTTTGATGTCTGAGGATTGAAGATTGAGGATTAAGGATTGAAGATCGGGGATTGAGGATCTGGGATTGGAGATTGATTATTGAGGACTGAAGATTGAGGATTGAGGATTGAGGATTGAGGATTGAGAATTGAGGGTGAGTACTGAGTGTTGAGGATTGATGTTTGAGGAACGAGGATTGAGGATTGAGGATTGAGGACTGAGGATTGACGATTGAGTATTGAAGGTTGAGGATTGATTACTGAGGATTGAGGATTGAGGATTGAGGATTGAGGATTGAGGATTGAGGATTGAGGATTGAAGATTCAGTATTGACGATTGAAGATTGAGAATTGAGGATTGAGGATTGAACATTGAGGACTGAGCGTTCAGGGTTGAGAGATGAGAACTGATGTTTCTGGATAGAGATTTGAAGATTGCAGATAGAGTATTGACTCTTGAAAGCTGTGGATTGAGGATATTCTATTGGGGATTGAGGATTGACAACTGATTGTTGAGGACTGAGGGCTGAGGATTGAGGATGCAGGATTGAGGATTCAGAATTGAGATTTGAGGACTGAGGATTGAGGATTGAATATTGAGGATTGGTTAATGAGGATTGAAGAATGAGGATTGAGGATTGAGGATTGAGGATTGAGGATTGAAGACTGAGTGTTGAGGGTTGAGTGATGAGAATTGATGTTTGTGGATAGAGATTTGAAGATTGCAGGTTGAGTATTGAGTATTGAAAACTGTGAATTGATGATATTCTATTGAGGATTGAGGATTGACAACTGATTGTTGAGGACTGAGGGCTGAAGATTGAGGATTCAGGATTGAGGATTCAGGATTGAGGGTTGAGGAGTGAGGATTGAGGATTGAGGATTGAGGATTGAGGATTGAGAAATGAAGATTGAGGATTGAGGATTGAGGGTTGTGGATTGAGGATGAAGACTGAGGGTTGGGTATTGATGTTTGACGTCAGAGGATTGAGGTTTGAAGATTGAGCATTGAGGATTGAGTATTGAGGATTGAGGATTCAGGATTGAGGATTGAGGATTGAGGATTGAGGATTGAAGATTGAGTATTGAGGATTGAGGATTGAACATTGCGGACTGAGTGTTGAGGGTTGAGTGATGATAATTGATGTTCGTGGATAGAGGTTTGAAGATTGCAGATCGAGTATTGAATGTTGAAAACTGTGAATTGAGTATATTCTACTGAGGATTGAGGATTGACTACTGATTGTTGAGGATTGAGGGCCGAAGATTGAGGACTCAGGATTGAGGATTCAGAATTGAGGATTGAGGATTGAGGATTGAAGGTTGAGTATTGAGGATTGAAGCCTGACGATTGAGGATTGAGGATTGACGATTGAGGATTGAGGATGGAGGATTGAAGATTGAGTATTGAGGATTGAAGATTGAGGATCGAGGATTGAGGATTGAGGATTGAGGATTGAAGATTGAGTATTGAGGATTGAGGATTGAACATTGCGGACTGAGTGTTGAGGGTTGAGTGATGATAATTGATGTTCGTGGATAGAGGTCTGAAGATTGCAGATCGAGTATTGAATGTTGAAAACTGTGAATTGAGGATATTCTACTGAGGATTGAGGATTGACTACTGATTGTTGAGGATTGAGGGCCGAAGATTGAGGACTCAGGATTGAGGATTCAGAATTGAGGATTGAGGATTGAGGATTGAAGGTTGAGTATTGAGGATTGAAGCCTGACGATTGAGGATTGAGGATTGACGATTGAGTATTGAGGATGGAGGATTGAAGATTGAGTATTGAGGATCGAAGATTGAGGATCGAGGATTGAGGATTGAGGATTGAGGATTGAAGATTGAGGATTGGGGACTGAGTGTTGAGGGTTGAATGATGAGAATTGATGTTTGTGGATAGAGATTTGAAGATTGCAGATTGAGTATTGAGTATTGAAAACTGTGAATAGATGATATTCTATTGAGGATTGAGTATTGACGACTGATTGTTGAGGACTGAGGTCTGAAGATTAAGGATTCAGGATTGAGGATTCAGGTTTGATGTTTGAGGACTGAGGATTGAGGATTGAGGATTGTGGATTGAGGATTGAGGATTGAAGATTGAGTATTGAGGATTGAAGCCTGACGATTGAGGATTGAGGATTGACGATTGAGGATTGAGGATGGAGGATTGAAGATTGAGTATTGAGGATTGAAGGTTGAGGATCGAGGATTGAGGATTGAGGATTGAGGATTGAAGATTGAGGATTGAGGATAGAGGGTTGTGGATTGAGGATGAATACTGAGGGTTGGGTATTGATGTTTGACGTCAGAGGATTGAGGATTGAGGATTGAGAATTGAGGATTGAGGATTGAGGATTGAAGATTGAGTATTGGGTATTGAGGAATGAAGAAAGAGGATTGAGGACTGAGGATTAAGGATTGAGGATTGAAGGTGGAGTATTGAGGATTGAAGATTGACGATTGAGGATTGAGGATTGAGGATTGAGGATTGAGGATTGAAGATTGAGTATTGAGGATTGAAGATTGAGGATTGAGGATTGAGGATTGAGGATTGAGGATTGAAGATTGAGTATTGAGGATTGAAGGTTAAGATTGAGGATTGAGGGTTGAGGATTTAGGGTTGATGATTGAGGATTGGGGACTGAGTATTGAGGGTTGAGTGATGAGAATTGATGTTTGTGGATAGAGATCTGTAGATTGCAGATTGAGTATTGAGTATTGAAAACTGTAAATTGAGGATATCGTATTGAAGATTCAGGATTGGCAACTGATTGTTGAGGACTCAGGGCTGAAGATTGAGGATTCAGGATTGAGGATTCAGGATTGTGGTTTGAGGTCTGAGGATTGAGGATTGAGGATTGAGGATTGAGGATTGAGGATTGAAGACTGAGGATTGGGTATTGAGGATTGAACATTGAGGATTGCGTGTTGAGGATTGAGGATTGAGTATTGAGGATTGAAGATTGAATGTTAATGATTGATGATTGAGGATTGAGGATTGAGCGTTGTGGATTGAGGATGAGGTCTGAGGGTTGAGTATTGATGTTTGATGTCTGAGGATTGAAGATTGAGGATTAAGGATTGAAGATCGGGGATTGAGGATCTGGGATTGGAGATTGATTATTGAGGACTGAAGATTGAGGATTGAGGATTGAGGATTGAGGATTGAGAATTGAGGGTGAGTACTGAGTGTTGAGGATTGATGTTTGAGGAACGAGGATTGAGGATTGAGGATTGAGGACTGAGGATTGACGATTGAGTATTGAAGGTTGAGGATTGATTACTGAGGATTGAGGATTGAGGATTGAGGATTGAGGATTGAGGATTGAGGATTGAGGATTGAAGATTCAGTATTGACGATTGAAGATTGAGAATTGAGGATTGAGGATTGAACATTGAGGACTGAGCGTTCAGGGTTGAGAGATGAGAACTGATGTTTCTGGATAGAGGTTTGAAGATTGCAGATAGAGTATTGACTCTTGAAAGCTGTGGATTGAGGATATTCTATTGGGGATTGAGGATTGACAACTGATTGTTGAGGACTGAGGGCTGAGGATTGAGGATGCAGGATTGAGGATTCAGAATTGAGATTTGAGGACTGAGGATTGAGGATTGAATATTGAGTATTGAGGATTGAAGATTAAGGATTGAGGATTGAGGATTGAGTATTGATAACGAGGGCTGAGGTTTGAGGATTGAGGTTTGATGACTGTGGACTGAGGATTGAGGGTTGAGAATTGAGGATTGAGGATTAAGGGCTGAAGATTGAGGATTGGGTATTGAGGATTGAAGAATGAGGATTGAGCATTGAGGATTGAGGATTGAGGATCGAGGATTGAAGATTGAGGATTGGGTATTGAGGATTGAAGAATGAGGATTGAGGATTCAGGATTGAGGATTGAGGATTGAGGATTGAGGATTGAAGATTGAGTATTGAGGATTGAGGATTGAACATTGCGGACTGAGTGTTGAGGGTTGAGTGATGATAATTGATGTTCGTGGATAGAGGTTTGAAGATTGCAGATCGAGTATTGAATGTTGAAAACTGTGAATTGAGGATATTCTACTGAGGATTGAGGATTGACTACTGATTGTTGAGGATTGAGGGCCGAAGATTGAGGACTCAGGATTGAGGATTCAGAATTGAGGATTGAGGATTGAGGATTGAAGGTTGAGTATTGAGGATTGAAGCCTGACGATTGAGGATTGAGGATTGACGATTGAGGATTGAGGATGGAGGATTGAAGATTGAGTATTGAGGATTGAAGATTGAGGATCGAGGATTGAGGATTGAGGATTGAGGATTGAAGATTGAGTATTGAGGATTGAGGATTGAACATTGCGGACTGAGTGTTGAGGGTTGAGTGATGATAATTGATGTTCGTGGATAGAGGTCTGAAGATTGCAGATCGAGTATTGAATGTTGAAAACTGTGAATTGAGGATATTCTACTGAGGATTGAGGATTGACTACTGATTGTTGAGGATTGAGGGCCGAAGATTGAGGACTCAGGATTGAGGATTCAGAATTGAGGATTGAGGATTGAGGATTGAAGGTTGAGTATTGAGGATTGAAGCCTGACGATTGAGGATTGAGGATTGACGATTGAGGATTGAGGATGGAGGATTGAAGATTGAGTATTGAGGATTGAAGATTGAGGATCGAGGATTGAGGATTGAGGATTGAGGATTGAAGATTGAGGATTGGGGACTGAGTGTTGAGGGTTGAATGATGAGAATTGATGTTTGTAGATAGAGATTTGAAGATTGCAGATTGAGTATTGAGTATTGAAAACTGTGAATAGATGATATTCTATTGAGGATTGAGTATTGACGACTGATTGTTGAGGACTGAGGTCTGGAGATTGAGGATTCAGGATTGAGGATTCAGGTTTGATGTTTGAGAACTGAGGATTGAGGATTGAGGATTGTGGATTGAGGATTGAGGATTGAAGATTGAGTATTGAGGATTGAGGATTGACGATTGAGGATTGAGGATGGAGGATTGAAGATTGAGTATTGAGGATTGAAGATTGAGGATCGAGGATTGAGGATTGAGGATTGAGGATTGAAGATTGAGGATTGAGGATAGAGGGTTGTGGATTGAGGATGAATACTGAGGGTTGGGTATTGATGTTTGACGTCAGAGGATTGAGGATTGAGGATTGAGAATTGAGGATTGAGGATTGAGGATTGAAGATTGAGTATTGGGTATTGAGGAATGAAGAAAGAGGATTGAGGACTGAGGATTAAGGATTGAGGATTGAAGGTGGAGTATTGAGGATTGAAGATTGACGATTGAGGATTGAGGATTGAGGATTGAGGATTGAGGATTGAAGATTGAGTATTGAGGATTGAAGATTGAGGATTGAGGATTGAGGATTGAGGATTGAGGATTGAAGATTGAGTATTGAGGATTGAAGATTAAGATTGAGGATTGAGGGTTGAGGATTAAGGGTTGATGATTGAGGATTGGGGACTGAGTATTGAGGGTTGAGTGATGAGAATTGATGTTTGTGGATAGAGATCTGTAGATTGCAGATTGAGTATTGAGTATTGAAAACTGTAAATTGAGGATATCGTATTGAAGATTCAGGATTGGCAACTGATTGTTGAGGACTCAGGGCTGAAGATTGAGGATTCAGGATTGAGGATTCAGGATTGTGGTTTGAGGTCTGAGGATTGAGGATTGAGGATTGAGGATTGAGGATTGAGGATTGAAGACTGAGGATTGGGTATTGAGGATTGAACATTGAGGATTGCGTGTTGAGGATTGAGGATTGAGTATTGAGGATTGAAGATTGAATGTTAATGATTGATGATTGAGGATTGAGGATTGAGCGTTGTGGATTGAGGATGAGGTCTGAGGGTTGAGTATTGATGTTTGATGTCTGAGGATTGAAGATTGAGGATTAAGGATTGAAGATCGGGGATTGAAGATCTGGGATTGGAGATTGATTATTGAGGACTGAAGATTGAGGATTGAGGATTGAGGATTGAGGATTGAGAATTGAGGGTGAGTACTGAGTGTTGAGGATTGATGTTTGAGGAACGAGGATTGAGGAT
This sequence comes from Calliopsis andreniformis, assembly GCF_051401765.1. Lineage (NCBI taxonomy): Eukaryota > Metazoa > Arthropoda > Insecta > Hymenoptera > Andrenidae > Calliopsis > Calliopsis andreniformis. The sequence continues at coordinate 157,965 of NW_027480554.1, read as the reverse complement.
TGAGGATTGAGGACTGAGGATTGACGATTGAGTATTGAAGGTTGAGGATTGATTACTGAGGATTGAGGATTGAGGATTGAGGATTGAGGATTGAGGATTGAGGATTGAGGATTGAAGATTCAGTATTGACGATTGAAGATTGAGAATTGAGGATTGAGGATTGAACATTGAGGACTGAGCGTTCAGGGTTGAGAGATGAGAACTGATGTTTCTGGATAGAGATTTGAAGATTGCAGATAGAGTATTGACTCTTGAAAGCTGTGGATTGAGGATATTCTATTGGGGATTGAGGATTGACAACTGATTGTTGAGGACTGAGGGCTGAGGATTGAGGATGCAGGATTGAGGATTCAGAATTGAGATTTGAGGACTGAGGATTGAGGATTGAATATTGAGTATTGAGGATTGAAGATTAAGGATTGAGGATTGAGGATTGAGTATTGATAACGAGGGCTGAGGTTTGAGGATTGAGGTTTGATGACTGTGGACTGAGGATTGAGGGTTGAGAATTGAGGATTGAGGATTAAGGGCTGAAGATTGAGGATTGGGTATTGAGGATTGAAGAATGAGGATTGAGCATTGAGGATTGAGGATTGAGGATCGAGGATTGAAGATTGAGGATTGGGTATTGAGGATTGAAGAATGAGGATTGAGGATTCAGGATTGAGGATTGAGGATTGAAGATTGAGTATTGAGGATTGAAGATTGACGATCGAGGATTGAGAATTGAGGATTGAGTATTGAGGATTGAGGATTGAAGATTGAGTATTGAGGATTGAAGGTTGAGGATTGTGGATTGAGGATTGAGGATTGAGGACTGAAAATTGAGGATTGGGGACTGAATGTTGAGGGTTGAATGATGAGAATTGATGTTTGTGGATAGAGATTTGAAGATTGCAGGTTGAGTATTGAGTATTGAAAACTGTGAAATCATGGTATTCTATTGAGGATTGTGGATGGACCACTGACTGTTGAGGACTGAGGGCTGAAGATTGAGGATTCAGGATTGAGGATTCAGGATTGAGGTTTGAGGACTGAGGATTGAGGATTGAGGATTGAGGATTGAGGATTGAGGATTGAGGATTGAAGACTGAGGATCGGGTATTGATGATTGAACATTGAGGATTGAGGATTGAGGATTGAGAATTGAGGATTGAGGATTGAAGGTTGAATATTGATGAATGAAGATTGAGGATTGAGGATTGAAGGTCGTGGATTGAGGACGAGGACTGAGGGTTGAGTATTGATACTTGAGGCCTGAGGATTGAGTATTGAGGATTGCGAATTGAGGATTGAGGATTTAAGATTGAGGATTGGGTATTTAGGATTGAAGATTGAGCATTGAGGATTGAGGACAGAGGATTGAGGATTGAAGATTGAGTATTGAGGATTGAAGATTGACGGTTGAGGATTGAGGATTGAGGATTGAGGATAGAGGATTGAGGATTGAGGATTGAAGATTGAGTATTGAGGATTGAAGATTGAGGATTGAGGATTGAGGATTCAGGATAGAGGATTGAAGATTGAGTACAGAAGATTGAAGATTGAGGATTGAGGATTGAGGATTGAGGATTGAGGATTGAGGATTGAGGATTGAAGATTGAGTATTGGGGATTGAAGTTTGAGGATTGAGGATTGAGGATTGAGGATTGAGGATTGAAGATTGAGTACTGAGGATTGAAGATTAAGATTGAGGATTGAGGTTTGAGGACTGAGGATTGAGGATTGAGGATTGAGGATTGAGGATTGAGGATTGAGGATTGAAGACTGAGGATCGGGTATTGATGATTGAACATCGAGGACTGAGGATTGAGGATTGAAGATTGAGGATTTGGTATTAAGGATTGAAGAATGAGGATTGAGGATTGAGGATTCAGAATTGATGTTTGTGGACTGAGGATTGAGGATTGAAGATTGATTATTGAAGACTGAGGATTGAGGATTGAGGATTGAGGATTGAGGATTGAAGATTGAGTATTGAGGATTGAAGATTGACGATCGAGGATTGAGAATTGAGGATTGAGTATTGAGGATTGAGGATTGAAGATTGAGTATTGAGGATTGAAGGTTGAGGATTGTGGATTCAGGATTGAGGATTGAGGATTGAAAATTGAGGATTGGGGACTGAATGTTGAGGGTTGAATGATGAGAATTGATGTTTGTGGACAGAGATTTGAAGATTGCAGGTTGAGTATTGAGTATTGAAAACTGTGAAATCATGGAATTCTATTGAGGATTGAGGATGGACCACTGACTGTTGAGGACTGAGGGCTGAAGATTGAGGATTCAGGATTGAGGATTCAGGATTGAGGTTTGAGGACTGAGGATTGAGGATTGAGGATTGATGATTGAGTATTGAGGATTGAAGATTAAGATTGAGGATTGAGGATTGAGGGTTGAGGGTTGAAGATTGAGTTTTGAGGATTAAAGATTGAGGATTGAGGATCGAGGATTGAGGATTGAGGATTGAAGATGGAGTATTGAGGATTGAAGCCTGACGATTGAGGATTGAGGATTGACGATTGAGAATAGAGGATTGAGGATTGAGGATTGAAGATTGAGGATTGGGTATTGAGGATTGAACAATGAGGATTGAGGATTGAGGATTGAGGATTGAGGATTGAAGACTGAGTGTTGAGGGTTGAGTGATGAGAATTGATGTTTGTGGATAGAGATTTGAAGATTGCAGATTGAGTATTGAGTATTGAAAACTGTGAATTGATGATATTCTATTGAGGATTGAGGATTGACAACTGATTGTTGAGGACTGAGGGCTGAAGCTTGAGGATTCTGGATTGAGGATTCAGGATTGAGGTTTGAGGAGAGAGGACTGAGGATTGAGGATTGAGGATTGAGAATTGAGGATTGAGGATTGAGGATTGAAGATTGAGGATTGGCTGTTTAGGATTGAACATTGAGGATTGAGGATTGAGGATTGGGGGTTGGGGGTTGAAGATTGAGTTTTGTGGATTGAAGATTGAGGATTGAGGATTGAGGATTGAGGATTGAGGATTGAGGATTGAAGATCGAGGATTGGGTATTGCGGATTGAACACTCAGGATTGAGGATTGAGGATTATGGATTGAGGATTGAGGACTGAAGATTGAATATTGATGATTGAAGATTGAGGATTGAGGATTGATGGTTGTGGATTGAGGACGTGGACTGAGGGTTGAGTATTGCTGTTTGAAGTCTGAGGATTGAGGATTGAGGATTGAGAATGGAGGATTGAGGATTGAGGATTGAAGATTGAGGATTGGTTATTGAGGATTGAAGAATGAGGATTGAGGATTGAGGATTGAGGATTGAGGATCGAAGACTGAGTGTTGAGGGTTGAGTGATGAGAATTGATGTTTGTGTATAGAGATTTGAAGATTGCAGATTGAGTATTGAGTATTGAAAACTGTGAATTGATGATATTCTATTGAGGATTGAGGATTGACAACCGATTGTTGAGGACTGAGGGCTGAAGATTGAGGATTCAGGATTGAGGATTCAGGATTGAGGGTTGAGGAGTGAGGATTGAGGATTGAGGGTTGAAGATTGAGGATTGGGTATTGAGGATTGAAGAATGAGGATTGAGGATTGAGGATTAAGGATTGAGGATTGAAGATGGAGTATTGAGGATTGAAGATTGACGATTGAGGATTGAGGATTGAGGATTGAGGATTGAGGATTGAAGATTGAGTATTGAGGATTGAAGATTGAGGATTGAGGATTGAGGATTGAGGATTGAGGGTTGAGGATTGAAGATTGAGTATTGAGGATTGAATATTAAGATTGGGGATTGAGGGTTGAGGATTTAGGGTTGATGATTGAGGATTGGGGACTGAGTATTGAGGGTTGAGCGATGAGAATTGATGTTTGTGGATAGAGATCTGAAGATTGCAGATTGAGTATTGAGTATTGAAAACTGTGAATTGAGGATATTGTATTGAGGATTCAGGATTGGCAACTGATTGTTGAGGACTCAGGGCTGAAGATGGAGGATTCAGGATTGAGGATTCAGGATTGAGGTTAGAGGTCTGAGGATTGAGGATTGAGGATTGAGGATTGAGGATTGAGGATTGAAGACTGAGGATTGGGTATTGAGGATTGAACATTGAGGATTGCGTGTTGAGGATTGAGGATTGAGTATTGAGGATTGAAGATTGAATGTTAATGATTGATGATTGAAGATTGAGGATTGAGGTTTGTGGATTGAGGACGAGGTCTGAGGGTTGAGTATTGATGTTTGATGTCTGAGGATTGAAGATTGAGGATTGAGGATTGAGGATCGGGGATTGAGGATCTGGGATTGGAGATTGATTATTGAGGACTGAAGATTGAGAATTGAGGATTGAGGATTGAGAATTGAGAATTGAGGGTGAGTACTGAGTGTTGAGGGTTGATGTTTGAGGAACGAGGATTGAGGACTGAGGATTGAGGACTGAGGATTGACGATTGAGTATTGAAGGTAGAGGATTGATTACTGAGGATTGAGGATTGAGGATTGAGGATTGAGGATTGAGGATTGAGGATTGAGGGTTGAAGATTGAGGATTGGGTATTGAGGATTGAAGAATGAGGATTGAGGATTGAGGATTAAGGATTGAGGATTGAAGATGGAGTATTGAAGATTGAGAATTGAAGATTCAGTATTGACGATTGAAGATTGAGAATTGAGGATCGAGGATTGAACATTGAGGACTGAGCGTTCAGGGTTGAGTGATGAGAATTGATGTTTCTGGATAGAGATTTGAAGGTTGCAGATTGAGTATTGAGTATTGAAAACTGTGGATTGAGGATATTCTATTGGGGATTGAGGATTGACAACTGATTGTTGAGGACTGAGGGCTGAGGATTGAGGATGCAGGATTGAGGATTCAGAATTGAGATTTGAGGACTGAGGATTGAGGATTGAATATTGAGTATTGAGGATTGAAGATTAAGGATTGAGGATTGAGGATTGAGGATTGATAATGAGGGCTGAGGTTTGAGGATTGAGGGTTGATGACTGTGGACTGAGGATTGAGGGTTGAGAATTGAGGATTGAGGATTAAGGATTGAAGATTGAGGATTGGGTATTGAGGATTGAAGAATGAGGATTGAGGATTGAGGATTGAGGATTGAGGATTGAGGATTGAAGATTGAGGATTGAGTATTGAGGATTGAAGAATGAGGATTGAGGATTGAGGATTGAGGATTGAGGATTGAAGATTGACGATCGAGGATTGAGAATTGAGGATTGAGTATTGAGGATTGAGGATTGAAGATTGAGTAATGAGGATTGAAGGTTGAGGATTGTGGATTGAGGATTGAGGATTGAGGATTGAAAATTGAGGATTGGGGACTGGGTGTTGAGTGTTGAATGATGAGAATTGATGTTTGTGGATAGAGATTTGAAGATTGCAGATTGAGTATTGAGTATTGAAAACTGTGAATTGATGATATTCTATTGAGGATTGAGGATTGACAACTGATTGTTGAGGACTGAGGGCTGAAGCTTGAGGATTCTGGATTGAGGATTCAGGATTGAGGTTTGAGGAGAGAGGACTGAGGATTGAGGATTGAGGATTGAGAATTGAGGATTGAGGATTGAGGATTGAAGATTGAGGATTGGCTGTTGAGGATTGAACATTGAGGATTGAGGATTGAGGTTTGAGGATTGAGGATTGAAGGTTGAATATTGATGAATGAAGATTGAGGATTGAGGATTGAGGGTTGTGGATTGAGAACGAGGTCTGAGGGTTGAGTGTTGATGCCTGAGGTCTGAGGATTGAGGATTGAGGATTGCGAACTGAGGATTGAGGATTGAGGATTGAAGATTGAGGATTGGGTATTGAGGAATGAAGAATGAGGATTGAAGAATGAAGATTGGGGATTGAGTATTGAGGATTGAGGATTGAATATTGAGTATTGAGTATTGAATATTGAGGATTGAGGATTGAGGATTGAGGATTGACGATTGAAGATTGAGTATTGAGAAATGAAGATTGAGGATTGAGGATTGATGATTGAGGATTGAGTATTGAGGATTGACGATTGAAGATTGAGGATTGAAGATTGAGGGTTGAGGATTGAGGGTTGAGGATTGAGGACGAGGGCTGAGGGTTGAATATTTGTGTTTGAGGTCTGAGGATTGAGGATTGAGGATTGAGAATTGAGGATTGAGTATTGAGGATTGAAGATTGAGGATTGGGTATTGAGGATTGAGGATTGAGGATTGAAGATTGAGTATTGAGGATTGAAGATTGACGATCGAGGATTGAGAATTGAGGATTGAGTATTGAGGATTGAGGATTGAAGATTGAGTACTGAGGATAGAAGGTTGAGGATTGTGGATTCAGGATTGAGGATTGAGGATTGAAAATTGAGGATTGAAGACTGAGGATCGGGTATTGATGATTGAACATTGAGGATTGAGGATTGAGTATTGAGGATTGAGGATTGAGGATTGAAGGTTGAATATTGATGAATGAAGATTGAGGATTGAGGATTGAAGGTCGTGGATTGAGGACGAGGACTGAGGGTTGAGTATTGATACTTGAGGCCTGAGGATTGAGGATTGAGGATCGCGAATTGAGGATTGAGGATTTAAGATTGAGGATTTGGTATTGAGGATTGAAGATTGAGCATTGAGGATTGAGGACAGAGGATTGAGGATTGAAGATTGAGTATTGAGGATTGAAGATTGACGATTGAGGATTGAGGATTGAGGATTGAGGATAGAGGATTGAGGATTGATGATTGAAGATTGAGTATTGAGGATTGAAGATTGAGGATTGAGGACTGAGGATTCAGGATTGAGGATTGAAGATTGAGTATTGAAGATTGAAGATTGAGGATTGAGAATTGAGGATTGAGGATTGAGGATTGAGGATTGAGGAGTGAAGATTGAGTATTGGGGATTGAAGGTTGAGGATTGAGGATTGAGGATTGAGGATTGAAGCCTGACGATTGAGGATTGAGGATTGACGATTGAGAATAGAGGATTGAGGATTGAGGATTGAAGATTGAGGATTGGGTATTGAGGATTGAACAATGAGGATTGAGGATTGAGGATTGAGGATTGAGGATTGAAGACTGAGTGTTGAGGGTTGAGTGATGAGAATTGATGTTTGTGGATAGAGATTTGAAGATTGCAGATTGAGTATTGAGTATTGAAAACTGTGAATTGATGATATTCTATTGAGGATTGAGGATTGACAACTGATTGATGAGGACTGAGGGCTGAAGATTGAGGATTCAGGATTGAGGATTCAGGATTGAGGGTTGAGGAGTGAGGATTGAGGATTGAGTATTGAGGATTGAGGATTGAGGATTGAAGATTGAGGATTGAGGATTGAGGGTTGTGGATTGAGGATGAATACTGAGGGTTGGGTATTGATGTTTGACGTCAGAGGATTGAGGATTGAGGATTGAGAATTGAGGATTGAGGATTGAGGATTGAAGATTGAGTATTGGGTATTGAGGAATGAAGAAAGAGGATTGAGGACTGAGGATTAAGGATTGAGGATTGAAGATGGAGTATTGAGGATTGAAGATTGACGATTGAGGATTGAGGATTGAGGATTGAGGATTGAGGATTGAGGATTGAGGATTGAGGATTGAGGATTGAAGATTGAGTATTGAGTATTGAAGATTGAGGATTGAGGATTCTGGATTGAGTATTGAGGATTGAAGATTGAGTATTGAGGATTGAAGATTAAGATTGAGGATTGAGGGTTGAGGATGTAGGGTTGATGATTGAGGATTGAGGACTGAGGATTGAGGATTGAGGATTGAAGGTTGAAGATTGATGAATGAAGATTGAGGATTGAGGATTGAAGGTCGTGGATTGAGGACGAGGACTGAGGGTTGAGTATTGATACTTGAGGCCTGAGGATTGAGGATTGAGGTTTGCGAATTGTGGATTGAGGATTTAAGATTGAGGATTGGGTATTGAGGATTGAAGATTGAGCATTGAGGATTGAGGATTGAAGATTGAGTATTGAGGATTGAAGATTGACGATTGAGGATTGAGGATTGAGGATTGAGGATAGAGGATTGAGGATTGAGGATTGAAGATTGAGTATTGAGGATTGAAGATTGAGGATTGAGGACTGAGGATTCAGGATTGAGGATTGAAGATTGAGTACTGAAGATTGAAGATTGAGGATTGAGGATTGAGGATTGAGGATTGAGGATTGAGGATTGAGGATTGAAGATTGAGTATTGAGGATTGAGGATTGAGGATTGAGGATTGAAGATTGAGTATTGAGGATTGAAGATTGAGGATTGAGGATTGAGGATTGAGGATTGAGGATTGAAGATTGAGTACTGAGGATTGAAAATTAAGATTGAGGATTGAGGATTGAGGACTGAGGATTGAGGATTGAGGATTGAAGGTTCAGTATTGAGGATTGAAGATTGAGAATTGAGGATTGAGGATTGAACATTGAGGACTGAGTGTTGAGGGTTGAGTGATGAGAATTGATGTTTGTGGATAGAGATTTGAAGATTGCTGATTGAGTATTGCGTATTGAAAACTGTGAATTGAGTATATTCTGTTGAGGATTGAGGATTGACAACTGATTGTTGAAGACTGAGGGCTGAAGATTGAGGGTTCCGGATTGAGGATTCAGAATTGAAATTTGAGGACTGAGCATTGAGGATTGAAGATTGAGTATTGAGGATTGAAGATTGAGAATTGAGGATTTAGGATTGAGGATTGAGTATGAGGGCTGAGGGTTGAGGATTGAGGTTTGAGGACCGAGGACCGAGGATTGAGGACTGAGAATTGAGGATTGAGGATTGAGGGTTGAAGACTGAGGATTGGGTATTGAGGACTGAAGAATGAGGATTGAGGATTGAGGATTGAGGATTGAGGATTGAAGATTGAGTATTGAGGATTGAAGATTGACGATCGAGGATTGAGAATTGAGGATTGAGTATTGAGGATTGAGGATTGAAGATTGAGTATTGAGGATAGAAGGTTGAGGATTGTGGATTCAGGATTGAGGATTGAGGATTGAAAATTGAGGATTGGGGACTGAATGTTGAGGGTTGAATGATGAGAATTGATGTTTGTGGATAGAGATTTGAAGATTGCAGGTTGAGTATTGAGTATTGAAAACTGTGAAATCATGGTATTCTATTGTGGATTGAGGATGGACCACTGACTGTTGAGGACTGAGTGCTGAAGATTGAGGATTCAGGATTGAGGATTCAGGATTGAGGTTTGAGGACTGAGGATTGAGGATTGAGGATTGAGGATTGAGGATTGAGGATTGAGGATTGAAGACTGAGGATCGGGTATTGATGATTGAACATTGAGGATTGAGGATTGAGGATTGACGACTGAGGATTGAGGATTGAGGATTGAAGGTTCAGTATTGAGGATTGAAGATTGAGGATTGAGGATTGAGGATTGAACATTGAGGACTGAGTGTTGAGGGTTGAGTGATGAGAATTGATGTTTGTGGATAGAGATTTGAAGATTGCAGATTGAGTATTGAGTATTGAAAACTGTGAATTGAGTATATTTTATAGAGGATTGAGGATTGACAACTGATTGTTGAGGACTGAGGGCTGAAGATTGAGGGTTCCGGATTGAGGATTCAGAATTGAAATTTGAGGACTGAGCATTGAGGATTGAAGATTGAGTATTGAGGATTGAAGATTGAGAATTGAGGATTGAGGATTGAGGATTGAGTCTGAGGGCTGAGGGTTGAGGATTGAGGTTTGAGGACCGAGGACTGAGGATTGAGGATTGACAATTGAGGATTGAGGATTGAGGGTTGAAGACTGAGGATTGGGTATTGAGGATTGAAGAATGAGGATTGAGGATTTAGGATTGAGGATTGAGGATTGAAGATTGACAATCGAGGATTGAAGATTGACGATCGAGGATTGAGAACTGAGGATTGAGTATTGAGGATTGAGGATTGAAGATTGAGTATTGAGGATCGAAGGTTGAGGATTGTGGATTGAGTATTGAGGATTGAGGATTGAAAATTGAGGATTGGGGACTGAATGTTGAGGGTTGAATGATGAGAATTGATGTTTGTGGATAGAGATTTGAAGATTGCAGATTGAGTATCGAGTATTGAAAACTGTGAATTGATGATATTCTATTGAGGATTGAGGATTGACATCTGATTGTTGAGGACTGAGGGCTGAAGCTTGAGGATTCTGGATTGAGGATTCAGGATTGAGGTTTGAGGAGAGAGGACTGAGGATTGAGGATTGAGGATTGAGAATTGAGGATTGAGGATTGAGGATTGAAGATTGAGGATTGGCTGTTGAGGATTGAACATTGAGGATTGAGGATTGAGGATTGAGGATTGAGGACTGAAGGTTGAATATTGATGAATGGAGATTGAGGATTGAGGATTGAGGGTTGTGGATTGAGAACGAGGACTGAGGTTTGAGTGTTGATGCCTGAGGTCTGAGGATTGAGGATTGAGGATTGAGGATTGCGAACTGAGGATTGAGGATTGAAGATTGAAGATTGAGGATTGGGTATTGAGGAATGAAGAATGAGGATTGAAGAATGAGGATTGGGGATTGAGTATTGAGGATTGAGGATTGAATATTGAGTATTGAGGATTGAATATTGAGGACTGAGGATTGAGGATTGACGATTGAGGATTAAAGATTGAGTAATGAGGATTGAAGATTGAGGATTGAGGATTGAGGATTGAGGATTGAGGATTGAGGATTGAAGATTGACGATCGAGGATTGAGAATTGAGGATTGAGTATTGAGGATTGAGGATTGAAGATTGAGTATTGAGGATTGAAGGTTGAGGATTGTGGATTGAGGATTGAGGATTGAGGATTGAAAATTGAGGATTGGGGACTGAATGTTGAGGGTTGAATGATGAGAATTGATGTTTGTGGATATAGGTTTGAAGATTGCAGATTGAGTATTGAGTATTGAAAACTGTGAATTGATGATATTCTATTGAGGATTGAGGATTGAGGATTGAGGATTGAGGATTGAGGATTGAAGATTGAGTATTAATGATTGAATATTGAGGATTGAGGATTGAGGTTTGAGGATTGAGGACGAGGACTGACGGTTGATAATTGAGATTTGAGGATTGAGTATTGTGGATTGAGAATTGAGGATTGAGGATTGAAGATTGAGTATTGAGGATTGAAGATTGAGGATTGAGGATTGAGGATTGAAGATTGAGGACTGAGTGTGGATGGTTGAGTGACGAGAATTGATGTTTGTGGATTGAGATTTGAAGATTGAAGAATTGGGATTGAGTATTGAAAACTGTGAATTGAGGATATTCTATTGAGGATTGAGGATTGACAACTGATATTTGAGGACTGAGTGTTGAAGATTGAGGATTCAGGATTGAGGATTCGCGATTGAGGTTTGAGGACTGAGGATTGAGGGTTGAGGATTGAGGATTGAGGATTGACCCTTGAGGATTGAGGGTTGAGCATGGAGGATTGAGGATTGAGGATTGCAGATTGAGTATTGAGGATTGAGGATTGAAAATTGGGGATTGAGGATTGAGGATTGACGATTGAGGATTGGAAATTGAGGATTGGGGACGGAGTGTTGAGGGTAGAGTCATGAGAATTGATGTTTGTGGATTGAGATTTGAAGATTGCAGATTGAGTATTGAGTATTGAAAATTGTGAATTGATGATATTCTATTGAGGATTGAGGATTCACAACTGATTGTTGAGGACTGAGGGCTGAAGATTGAGGATTCAGGATTGAGGATTCAGGATTAAGGTTTGAGGACTGAGGATTGAGGATTGAGGATGGAATATCGAGGATTGAATGTTGAGGATTGAGGATAGAGGATTGAGGATTGAGGATGAGGGCTGATGGTTGAGGACTGAGGTTTGAGGACTGAGGACTGAGGATTGAGGATTGAGAATTGAGGATTTAGGATTGAGGATTGAAGATTGAGGATTGCGTATTGAGGATTGAAGAATGAGGATTGTGGATTGAGGATTGACGATTGAGGATTGAAGATTGAGTATTGAGGATTGAAGATTGACAATCGAGGATTGAGAATTGAGGATTGAGGATTGAGGATCGAGGATTGAGGATTGAAGATTAATTATTGAGGATTGAATGTTGAGGATTGTGGACTGAGGACTGAGGATTGAAGATTGAATATTGAGGATTGGGGACTGAGCGCTGAGGGTTGAGTGATGACAATTGATGTTTGTGGATAGAGATTTGAAGATTGCAGATTGAGTACTGAGTATTGAACACTGTGAATTGATGATATTCTATTGAGGATTGAGGATTGACAACTGATTCTTGAGGACTGTGGGCTGAGGATTGAGGATTCAGGATTGAGGATACAGGATTGATGTTGGAGGACAGAGAATTGAGGATTGAGGATTGAGGATTGAGGATTGAGGATTGAAGATTCAGGATTGGGTATTGAGGATTGAACATTGAGGATTGAGGATTGAGGATTGAGGATTGAGGATTGAAGATTGAAGGTTGAATATTGATGAATGAAGATTGAGGATTGAGGATTGAGGGTTGTGGATTGAGGACGAGGACTGTGGGTTGAGTATTGATGCCTGAGGTCTGAGGATTGAGTATCGAGGATTGAGGATTGAGAATTGAGGATTCAGGATTGAGGATTGAAGATTGAGTATTGGGTATTGAGGATTGAAGATTGAGTATTGTGGATGGAAGGTTGAGTACTGAGGATTGAAGAGTGAGGATTGAGGATTGAGGATTGAAGTTTGAGGACTGAGTGTTGAGGGTGGAGTGATGAGAATTGATGTTTGTGGATTGAGATTTGAAGATTGGAGAACGGGAATTGAGTATTGAAAACTGTGAATTGAGGATATTCTATTGAGGATTGAGGATAGACAGTTGATTGTTGAGGACTGAGGGCTGAAGATTGAGGATTCAGGATTGAGGATTCGGGATTGAGGTTTGAGGACTGAGGATTGAGGGTTGAGGATTGATGATTGAGGATTGAAGCTTGAGGATTGAGGATAGAGGATGGAGGACTGAAGAGAGAGGACTGAGTGTTGAGGACTGAGTGTTGAGAGTTGATGTTTGAGGATTGAGATTTGATTATTGAATATTTTGGATTGAGTATTCAACCATGGGAATTCAGTATATACTATTGAATGTTGAGAATTGAGGATTGATGGTTGAGTATTGAGGATGGATGGCTGAGGGTTGTGTGTTGAATATTGAGGATTGGGGATTGAGGATTGAGGATTGAGGATTGAGAATTGAGGATTGAGGATTGAGGATTGAGGATTGAAGATTGAGTATTGATGATTGGATATTGAGGATTGAGGATTGAGGTTTGAGGATTGAGGACGAGGACTGACGGTTGAGGATTGAGATTTGAAAATTGAGTATTGACGATTGAGAATTGAGGATTGACGATTGAAGATTGAGGATTGAGGATTGAGGATTGAAGATTGAGGACTGAGTGTTGATGGTTGAGTGATGAGAATTGATGTTTGTGGATTGAGATTTGAAGATTGAAGAATTGGGATTGAGTATTGAAAACTGTGAGTTGAGGATATTCTATTGAGGATTGAGGATTGACAATTGATTCTTGAGGACTGAGTGTTGAAGATTGAAGATTCAGGATTGGGGATTCGGGATTGAGGTTTGAGGACTGAGGATTGAGGGTTGAGGATTGAGGATTGAGGATTGACCCTTGAGGATTGAGGGTTGAGCATGGAGGATTGAGGATTGAGGATTGCAGATTGAGTATTGAGGATTGAGGATTGAAAGTTGGTGATTGAGGATTGACGATTGACGATTGAGGATTGGAAATTGAGGATTGGGGACGGAGTGTTGAGGGTTGAGTTATGAGGATTGATGTTTGTGGATTGAGATTTGAAGATTGCAGATTCAGTAATGATTATTGAAAACTGTGAATTGATGGTACTCTATTGAGGATTGAGGATTGGCAACTGATTGTTGAGGACTGAGGGCTGAAGATTGAGGATTCAGGATTGATGATTCAGGATTAAGGTTTGAGGACTCAGGATTGAGGATTGAGGTTTGAGTTTCGAGGATTGAATGTTGAGGATTGAGGATTGAGGACTGAGGATTGAGGATGGAGGGTTGAGGATTGAGGATTGAGGATTGAGTATTGAAGATTGAGGATTGAGGATTGAGGAGTGAGGATTGCGGATTGAGGATTGAAGATTGAGGATTGGGTATTGAGGATTGAAGAATGAGGATTGAGGATTCGGGATTGAGGTTTGAGTACTGAGGATTGAGGGTTGAGGATTGATGATTGTGGATTGACGCTTGAGGATTGAGGATTGAGTATGGAGGATGGAAGGGAGAGGACTGAGTGTTGAGGACTGAGTGTTGAGAATTGATGTTTTAGGATTGAGATTTGATTATTGTATACTTTGGATTGAGTATTCAACCATGAGAATTCAGTATATTCTATTGAGTATTGAGAATTGAGGATTGATGGTTGAGTATTGAGGATGGATGGCTGAGGGTTGTGTGTTGAATATTGAGGATTGAGGATTGAGGATTGAGGATTGAGGATTGAGGATTGAAGATTGAGTATTGATGATTGAATATTGAGGATTGAGGATTGAGGTTTGAGGATTGAGGACGAGGACTGACGGTTGATAATTGAGATTTCAGGATTGAGTATTGTGGATTGAGAATTGAGGATTGAGGATTGAAGATTGAGTATTGAGGATTGAAAATTGAGGATTGAGGATTGAGGATTGAAGATTGAGGACTGAGTGTGGATGGTTGAGTGACAAGAATTGATGTTTGTGGATTGAGATTTGAAAATTGAAGAATTGGGATTGAGTATTGAAAACTGTGAATTGAGGATATTCTATTGAGGATTGAGGATTTACAACTGATATTTGAGGACTGAGTGTTTAAGATTGAGGATTCAGGATTGAGGATTCGGGATTGAGGTTTGAGGACTGAGGATTGAGGGTTGAGGATTGAGGATTGAGGATTGACCCTTGAGGATTGAGGGTTGAGCATGGAGGATTGAGGATTGAGGATTGCAGATTGAGTATTGAGGATTGAGGATTGAAAATTGGGGATTGAGGATTGAGGATTGACGATTGAGGATTGGAAATTGAGGATTGGGGACGGAGTGTTGAGGGTAGAGTTATGAGAATTGATGTTTGTGGATTGAGATTTGAAGATTGGAGATTGAGTATTGAGTATTGAAAATTGTGAATTGATGATATTCTATTGAGGATTGAGGATTCACACCTGATTGTTGAGGACTGAGGGCTGAAGATTGAGGATTCAGGGTTGAGGATTCAGGATTAAGGTTTGAGGACTGAGGATTGAGGTCTGAGGATTGAGGATTGAGGATTGAAGATTGAGGATTGAGTATAGAGTGTTGTGGATTGAGGACGAGGACTGAGGGTTGAGTATTGATGTTTGAGGTCTGAGGATTGAGGGTTGATGATAGAGAATTGAGGATTAAGGATTGAGGATTGAAGATTGAGGATTGGGTATTGAGGATTGAAGAATGAGGATTGAGGATTGAGGATTGAGGATTGAAGATTGAGTATTGAGCATTGAAGTTTGAGGATTGAGGATTGAGTATTGAAGATTGATTATTTGGGACTCAGGATTGAAGATTGTGGATTGAGGATTGAGGATTGAGGATTGAGGATTGAGTATTGAGGATTGAGGTTTGAGAACTGAGGATTGAGGTTTGAGGATTGAAGATTGAGGATTGGGTATTGAGGATTGAAGAATGAGGATTGAGGATTGAGGATTGAGGATTGAGGGTTGAGGATTGAAGATTGAGGATTGGGGATTGAGGATTGATGATTGAGGATTGGGTATTGAGGATTGAAGAATGAGGATTGAGGATTGAGGATTGGGGATTGAGGATTGAAAATTGAGTGTTGAGGATTGAACACTGACGATTGAGGATTGAGGATTGAGGATTGAGGATTGAGGATTGAGGATTGAGGATTGAAGATTGAGGATTGGGTATTGAGGATTGAACATTGAGGGTTGAGGATTGAGGATTGACGATTGAGGATTAAGGATTGAAGGTTGTATATTGATGAATGGAGATTGAGGATTGCAGATTGAGTGTTGTGGATTGAGGACGAGGACTGTGGGTTGAGTATTGATGCCTGAGGTCTGAGGATTGAGGATTGAGGATTGCGAACTGAGGATTGAGGATTGGGGATTGAGGATTGAGTATTGAGGATTGAGGATTGAGGATGAGGGCTGAGGGTTGAGGATTGAGGTTTGAAGACTGAGGACTGAGGATTGAGGGTCGAGAATTGAGGATTGAGGATTGAGGATTGAGGCTTGAGGATGAGGGCTGAGGGCTGAGGGTTGAGGATTGAGGTTTGAAGACTGAGGACTGAGGATTGAGGGTTGAGAATTGAGGATTGAGGATTGAGGATTGAAGATTGAGGATTGGGTATTGAGGATTGAAGAATGAGGATTGAGGATTGCGGATTGGGGATTGAAGATTGAGGATTGGGTATTGAGGATTGAAGAATGAGGATTGAGGATTCGGGATTGAGGTTTAAGGACTGAGGATTGAGGGTTGAGGATTGATGATTGAGGATTGACGCTTGAGGATTGAGGATTGAGGATGGAGGATTGAAGAGAGAGGACTGAGTGTTGAGGACTGAGTGTTGAGAATTGATGTTTTAGGATTGAGATTTGATTATTGTATACTTTGGATTGAGTATTCAACCATGAGAATTCAGTATATTCTATTGAGTGTTGAGAATTGAGGATTGATGGTTGAGTATTGAGGATGGATGGCTGAGGGTTGTGTGTTGAATATTGAGGATTGAGGATTGAGGATTGAGGATTGAGGATTGAGGATTGAAGATTGAGTATTGATGATTGAATATTGAGGACTGAGGATTGAGGTTTGAGGATTGAGGACGAGGACTGACGGTTGATTATTGAGATTTGAGGATTGAGTATTGTGGATTGAGAATTGAGGATTGAGGATTGAAGATTGAGTATTGAGGATTGAAGATTGAGGATTGAGGATTGAAGATTGAGGACTGAGTGTTGATGGTTGGGTGACGAGTATTGATGTTTGTGGATTGAGATTTGAAGATTGAAGAATTGGGATTGAGTATTGAAAACTGTGAATTGAGGATATTCTATTGAGGATTGAGGATTGACAACTGATATTTGAGGACTGAGTGTTGAAGATTGAGGATTCAGGATTGAGGATTCGGGATTGAGGTTTGAGGACTGAGGATTGAGGGTTGAGGATTGAGGATTGAGGATTGACCCTTGAGGATTGAGGGTTGAGCATGAAGGATTGAGGATTGAGGATTGCAGATTGAGTATTGAGGATTGAGGATTGAAAATTGGGGATTGAGGATTGAGGATTGACGATTGAGGATTGGAAATTGAGGATTGGGGACGGAGTGTTGAGGGTAGAGTTATGAGAATTGATGTTTGTGGATTGAGATTTGAAGATTGCAGATTGAGTAATGAGTACTGAAAATTGTGAATTGATGATATTCTATTGAGGATTGAGAATTCACAACTGATTGTTGAGGACTGGGGGCTGAAGATTGAGGATTCAGGATTGAGGATTCAGGATTAAGGTTTGAGGACTGAGGATTGAGGATTGAGGATGGAATATCGAGGATTGAATGTTGAGGATTGAGGATAGAGGATTGAGGATTGAGGATGAGGGCTGACGCTTGAGGACTGAGGTTTGAGGACTGAGGACTGGGGATTGAGGATTGAGATATGAGGATTGAGGATTGAGCATTGAAGATTGAGGATTGCGTAATGAGGATTGAAGAATGAGGATTGTGGATTGAGGATTGAGGATTGAGGATTGAAGATTGAGTATTGAGGATTGAAGATTGACAATCGAGGATTCAGAGTTGAGGATTGAGGATTGAAGATTGAGTATTGAGGATTGAAGATTGAGGACTGAGTGTTGATGGTTGAGTGACGAGTATTGATGTTTGTGGATTGAGATTTGAAGATTGAAGAATTGGGATTGAGTATTGAAAACTGTGAATTGAGGATATTCTATTGAGGATTGAGGATTGACAACTGATATTTGAGGACTGAGTGTTGAAGATTGAGGATTCAGGATTGAGGATTCGGGATTGAGGTTTGAGGACTGAGGATTGAGGGTTGAGGATTGAGGATTGAGGATTGACCCTTGAGGATTGAGGGTTGAGCATGGAGGATTGAGGATTGAGGATTGCAGATTGAGTATTGAGGATTGAGGATTGAAAATTGGGGATTGAGGATTGAGGATTGAGGATTGACGATTGAGGATTGGAAATTGAGGATTGGGGACGGAGTGTTGAGGGTAGAGTTATGAGAATTGATGTTTGTGGATTGAGATTTGAAGATTGCAGATTGAGTAATGAGTACTGAAAATTGTGAATTGATGATATTCTATTGAGGATTGAGAATTCACAACTGATTGTTGAGGACTGGGGGCTGAAGATTGAGGATTCAGGATTGAGGATTCATTATTAATGTTTGAGGACTGAGGATTGAGGAATGAGGATGGAATATCGAGGATTGAATGTTGAGGATTGAGGATAGAGGATTGAGGACTGAGGATGAGGGCTGACGGTTGAGGACTGAGGTTTGAGGACTGAGGACTGAGGATTGAGGATTGAGATATGAGGATTGAGGATTGAGCATTGAAGATTGAGGATTGCGTATTGAGGATTGAAGAATGAGGATTGTGGATTGAGGATTGAGGATTGAGGATTGAAGATTGAGTATTGAGGATTGAAGATTGACAATCGAGGATTGAGAATTGAGGATTGAGGATTGGGGATTGAGGATTGAGGATTGAAGATTGATTATTGAGGATTGAATGTTGAGGATTGTGGACTGTGGACTGAGGATTGAAGATTGAATATTAAGGATTGGGGACTGAGCGTTGAGGGTTGAGTGATGACAACTGATGTTTGTGGATAGAGATTTGAAGATTGCAGATTGAGTACTGAGTATTGAACACTGTGAATTGATGATATTCTATTGAGGATTGAGGATTGACAACTGATTGTTGAGGACTGTGGGCTGAAGATTGAGGATTCAGGATTGAGGATACAGGATTGATGTTGGAGGACAGAGGATTGAGGATTGAGGATTGAGGATTGAGGATTGAAGATTCAGGATTGGGTATTGAGGATTGAACATTGAGGATTGAGGATTGAGGATTGAGGAATGAGGATTGAAGATAGAAGGTTGAATATTGATGAATGAAGGTTGAGGATTGAGGATTGAGGGTTGTGGATTGAGGACGAGCACTGTGGGTTGAGTATTGAAGCCTGAGGTCTGAGGATTGAGTATCGAGGATTGAGGATTGAGAATTGAGGATTGAGGATTGAGGATTGAAGATTGAGTATTGGGTATTGAGGATTGCAGATTGAGTATTGTGGATGGAAGGTTGAGTATTGAGGATTGAAATTTGAGGATTGAGGATTGAGGATTGAAGATTGAGGACTGAGTGTTGAGGGTGGAGTGATGAGAATTGATGTTTGTGGATTGAGATTTGAAGATTGGAGAACGGGGATCGAGTATTGAAAACTGTGAATTGAGGATATTCTATTGAGGATTGAGGATAGACAGTTGATTGTTGAGGACTGAGGGCTGAAGATTGAGGATTCAGGATTGAGGATTCGGGATTGAGGTTTGAGGACTGAGGATTGAGGGTTGAGGATTGATGATTGAGGATTGAAGCTTGAGGATTGAGGATTGAGGATGGAGGACTGAAGAAAGAGGACTGAGTGTTAAGGACTGAGTGTTGAGAGTTGATGTTTGAGGATTGAGATTTGATTATTGAGTATTTTGGATTGAGTATTCAACCATGGGAATTCAGTATATACTATTGAATGTTGAGAATTGAGGATTGATGGTTGAGTATTGAGGATGGATGGCTGAGGGTTGTGTGTTGAATATTGAGGATTGGGGATTGAGGATTGAGGATTGAGGATTGAGGATTGAGGATTGAGGATTGAGGATTGAGGATTGAAGATTGAGTATTGATGATTGAATATTGAGGATTGAGGATTGAGGTTTGAGGATTGAGGACGAGGACTGACGGTTGAGGATTGAGATTTGAAAATTGAGTATTGAGGACTGAGAATTGAGGATTGAGGATTGAAGATTGAGGATTGAGGATTGAGGATTGAAGATTGTGGACTGAGTGTTGATGGTTGAGTGATGAGAATTGATGTTTGTGGATTGAGATTTGAAGATTGAAGAATTGGGATTGAGTATTGAAAACTGTGAGTTGAGGATATTCTATTGAGGATTGAGGATTGGCAATTGATTTTTGAGGACTGAGTGTTGAAGATTGATGATTCAGGATTGAGGATTCGGGATTGAAGTTTGAGGACTGAGGATTGAGGGTTGAGGATTGAGGATTGAGGATTGACCCTTGAGGATTGAGGGTTGAGCATGGAGGATTAAGGATTGAGGATTGCAGATTGAGTATTGAGGATTGAGGATTGAAAGTTGGTGATTGAGGATTGACGATTGACGATTGAGGATTGGAAATTGAGGATTGGGGACGGAGAGTTGAGGGTTGAATTATGAGGATTGATGTTTGTGCATTGAGATTTGAAGATGGCAGATTCAGTAATGATTATTGAAAACTGTGAATTGATGATTCTCTATTGAGGATTGAGGATTGGCAACTGATTGTTGAGGACTGAGGGCTGAAGATTGAGGATTCAGGATTGAGGATTCAGGATTAAGGTTTGAGGACTGAGGATTGAGGATTGAGGTTTGAGTATCGAGGATTGAATGTTGAGGATAGAGGATAGAGGATTGAGGATTGAGGATGAGGGCTGGCGGTTGAGGATTGAAGTTTGAGGTCTGAGGACAGAGGATTGTGGATTGAGAATTGAGGATTGAGGATTGAGGATTGAAGATTGAGGATTGGGTATTGAGGACTGAAGAATGAGAATTGAGGAATGTGGATTGAGGATTGAGGATTGAAGATTGAGTATTGAGGATTGAAGATTGTCAATCGAGGATTGAGAGTTGAGGATTGAGGATTGAGTATTGAGCATTGAAGATTGAGTATTGAGGATTGAAGGTTGAGGATTGTGGATTGAGGACTGAGGATTGAGGATTGAATATTGAGGGTTGGGGACTGAGTGTTGAGTGTTGAGTGATGAGAATTGATGTTTGTGCATAGAGATTTGAAGATTGCAGGTTGAGTATTGAGTATTGAAAACTGTGAATTGAGGATATTCTATTGAGGATTGAGGATTGACTACTGATTGTTGAGGTCTGAGGGCTGAAGATTGAGGATTCGGGATTGAGGATTCAGAAATGAGGTTTGAGGACAGAGGATTGAGGATTGAAGATTGAGTATTGAGGATTGACGATTGATGATTTAGGATTGAGGATTGAGGATTGAGGATGAGGGCTGAGGGTTGACAATTGAGGTTTGAGGACTGAGGACTGAGGATTGAGGATTGAGAATTGAGGATTGAGGATTGAGTGTTGAATATTGAGTATTGGGGATTGAAGATTGAGGATTGAGGATTGAGGATCGAGGATTGAAGGATGAGGATTGATGTTGGAGGACAGAGGATTGAGGATTGAGGATTGAGGATTGAGGATTGAAGATTCAGGATTGGGTATTGAGGATTGAACATTGAGGATTGAGGATTGAGGATTGAGGATTGAGGATTGAAGATTGAGTATTGAGGATTGAAGATTGAGGACTGAGTGTTGATGGTTTAGTGATGAGAATTGATGTTCGTGGATTGAGATTTGAAGATTGAAGAATTGGGATTGAGTATTGAAAACTGTGAGTTGAGGATATTCTATTGAGGATTGAGGATTGACAATTGATTTTTGAGGACTGAGTGTTGAAGATTGAAGATTCAGGATTGAGGATTCGGGATTGAGGTTTGAGGACTGAGGATTGAGGGTTGAGGATTGGGGATTGAGGATTGACCCTTGAGGATTGAGGGTTGAGCATGGAGGATTGAGGATTGAGGATTGCAGATTGAGTATTGAGGATTGAGGATTGAAAGTTGGAGATTGAGGATTGACGATTGGCGATTGAGGATTAGAAATTCAGGATTGGGGACGGAGTGTTGAGTGTTGAGTTATGAGGATTGATGTTTGTGGATTGAGATTTGAAGATTGCAGATTCAGTAATGATTATTGAAAACTATCAATTGATGATACTCTATTGAGGATTGAGGATTGGCCACTGATTGTTGAGGACTGAGGGCTGAAGATTGAGGATTCAGGATTGAGGATTCAGGATTATGGTTTGAGGACTGAGGATTGAGGAGTGAGGTTTGTGTATCGAGGATTGAATGTTGAGGATTGAGGATAGAGGATTGAGGATTGAGGATGAGGGCTGACGGTTGAGGATTGAAGTTTGAGGTCTGAGGACTGAGGATTGTGG
The DNA here is from genome assembly GCF_051401765.1 of Calliopsis andreniformis. Lineage (NCBI taxonomy): Eukaryota > Metazoa > Arthropoda > Insecta > Hymenoptera > Andrenidae > Calliopsis > Calliopsis andreniformis. The sequence goes on along the minus strand of NW_027480554.1, from coordinate 135,603 downwards.
ATTGAGAATTGAGGATTGAGGATTGAGGATTGAAGATTGAGGATTGGGTATTGAGGACTGAAGAATGAGAATTGAGGATTGTGGATTGAGGATTGAGGATTGAAGATTGAGTATTGAGGATTGAAGATTGTCAATCGAGGATTGGGAATTGAGGATTGAGGATTGAGGATTGAGCATTGAAGATTGAGTATTGAGTATTGAAGGTCGAGGATTGCGGATTGAGGACTGAGGATTGAGGATTGAATATTGAGGGTTGGGGACTGAGTGTTGAGTGTTGAGTGAAGAGAATTGATGTTTGTGCATAGAGATTTGAAGATTGCAGGTTGAGTATTGAGTATTGAAAACTGTGAATTGAGGATATTCTATTGAGGATTGAGGATTGACTACTGATTGTTGAGGTCTGAGGGCTGAAGATTGAGGATTCAGGATTGAGGATTCAGAAATGAGGTTTGAGGACAGAGGATTGAGGATTGAAGATTGAGTATTGAGGATTGAAGATAGAGGATTGAGGATTGAGGATCGAGGATTGAAGGATGAGGATTGAGGATGAGGGCTGAGGGTTGACAATTGAGGTTTGAGGACTGAGGACTGAGGATTGAGGATTGAGAATTGAGGATTGAGGATTGAGTGTTGAATATTGAGTATTGGGGATTGAAGATAGAGGATTGAGGATTGAGGATCGAGGATTGAAGGATGAGGATTGAGGATTGAGGACTGACGATTGAGGATTGCAGATTGATTACTGAGGATTGAAGATTGAGGATTGAGGACTGAGGATTGAGGATTGAGGGTTGAGGATTGAGGATTGAGGATTGAGTATTGAAGATTGAGGATTGAGGATTGAGGATTGAGGATTGCGGATTGAGGATTGAAGATTGAGGATTGGGTATTGAGGATTGAAGAATGAGGATTGAGGATTCGGGATTGAGGTTTGAGGACTGAGGATTGAGGGTTGAGGATTGATGATTGAGGATTGACGCTTGAGGATTGAGGATTGAGGATGGAGGATTGAAGAGAGAGGACTGAGTGTTGAGGCCTGAGTGTTGAGAATTGATGTTTTAGGATTGAGATTTGATTATTGTATACTTTGGATTGAGTATTCAACCATGAGAATTCAGTATATTCTATTGAGTGTTGAGAATTGAGGATTGATGGTTGAGTATTGAGGATGGATGGCTGAGGGTTGTGTGTTGAATATTGAGGATTGAGGATTGAGGATTGAGGATTGAGGATTGAGGATTGAAGATTGAGTATTGATGATTGAATATTGAGGATTGAGGATTGAGGTGTGAGGATTGAGGACGAGGACTGACGGTTGATAATTGAGATTTGAGGATTGAGTATTGTGGATTGAGAATTGAGGATTGAGGATTGAAGATTGAGTATTGAGTATTGAGGATTGAAGATTGAGGATTGAGGATTGAGGATTGAAGATTGATGACTGAGTGTGGATGGTTGAGTGACGAGAATTGATGTTTGTGGATTGAGATTTGAAGATTGAAGAATTGGGATTGAGTATTGAAAACTGTGAATTGAGGATATTCTATTGAGGATTGAGGATTGACAACTGATATTTGAGGACTGAGTGTTGAAGATTGAGGATTCAGGATTGAGGATTCGGGATTGAGGTTTGAGGACTGAGGATTGAGGGTTGAGGATTGAGGATTGTGGATTGACCCTTGAGGATTGAGGGTTGAGCATGGAGGATTGAGGATTGAGGATTGCAGATTGAGTATTGAGGATTGAGGATTGAAAATTGGGGATTGAGGATTGAGGATTGACGATTGAGGATTGGAAATTGAGGATTGGGGACGGAGTGTTGAGGGTAGAGTTATGAGAATTGATGTTTGTGGATTGAGATTTGAAGATTGCAGGTTGAGTATTGAGTATTGAAAATTGTGAATTGATGATATTCTATTGAGGATTGAGGATTCACAACTGATTGTTGAGGACTGAGGGCTCAAGATTGAGGATTCAGGATTGAGGATTCAGGATTAAGGTTTGAGGACTGAGGATTGAGGATTGAGGATTGAATATCGAGTATTGAATGTTGAGGATTGAGGATAGAGGATTGAGGATTGAGGATGAGGGCTGACGGTTGAGGATTGAGGTTTGAGGACTGAGGACTGAGGATTGAGGATTGAGAATTGAGTATTGAGGATTGAGGATTGAAGGTTGAGGATTGCGTATTGAGGATTGAAGAATGAGGATTGTGGATTGAGGATTGAGGATTGAGGATTGAAGATTGAGTATTGAGGATTGAAGATTGACAATCGAGGATTGAGAATTGAGGATTGAGGATTGAGGATTGAGGATTGAGGATTGAAGATTGATTATTGAGGATTGAATGTTGAGGATTGTGGATTGAGGACTGAGGATTGAAGATTGAATATTGAGGATTGGGGACTGACCGTTGAGGGTTGAGTGATGACAATTGATGTTTGTGGATAGAGATTTGAAGATTGCAGATTGAGTACTGAGTATTGAACACTGTGAATTGATGATATTCTATTGAGGATTGAGGATTGACAACTGATTGTTGAGGACTGTGGGCTGAAAATTGAGGATTCAGGATTGAGGATACAGGATTGATGTTGGAGGACAGAGGATTGAGGATTGAGGATTGAGGATTGATGATTGAAGATTGAAGGTTGAATATTGATGAATGAAGATTGAGGATTGAGGATTGAGGGTTGTGGATTGAGGACGAGGACTGTGGGTTGAGTATTGATGCCTGAGGTCTGAGGATTGAGTATCGAGGATTGAGGATTGAGAATTGAGGATTGAGGATTGAGGATTGAAGATTGAGGATTGGGTATTGAGGATTGAAGATTGAGTATTGTGGATGGAATGTTGAGTATTGAGGATTGAAGATTGAGGATTGAGGATTGAGGATTGAAGATTGAGGACTGAGTGTTGAGGGTGGAGTGATGAGAATTGATGTTTGTGGATTGAGATTTGAAGATTGGAGAGCGGGGATTGAGTATTGAAAACTGTGAATTGAGGATATTCTATTGAGGATTGAGGATAGACAGTTGATTGTCGAGGAATGAGGGCTGAAGATTGAGGATTCAGGATTGAGGATTCGGGATTGAGGTTTGAGGACTGAGGATTGAGGGTTGAGGATTGATGATTGAGGATTGAAGCTTGAGGATTGAGGATTGAGGATGGAGGACTGAAGAGAGAGGACTGAGTGTTGAGGACTGAGTGTTGAGAGTTGATGTTTGAGGATTGAGATTTGATTATTGAATATTTTGGATTGAGTATTCAACCATGGGAATTCAGTATATACTATTGAATGTTGAGAATTGAGGATTGATGGTTGAGTATTGAGGATGGATGGCTGAGGGTTGTGTGTTGAATATTGAGGATTGGGGATTGAGGATTGAGGATTGAGGATTGAGGATTGAGGATTGAGGATTGAGGATTGAGGATTGAGGATTGAAGATTGAGTATTGATGATTGAATATTGAGGATTGAGGATTGAGGTTTGAGGATTGAGGACGAGGACTGACGGCTGAGGATTGAGATTTGAAGATTGAGTATTGAGGATTGAGAATTGAGGATTGAGGATTGAAGATTGAGGATTGAGGATTGAGGATTGAAGATTGAGGACTGAGTGTTGATGGTTGAGTGATGAGAATTGATGATTGTGGATTGAGATTTGAAGATTGAAGAATTGGGATTGAGTATTGAAAACTGTGAGTTGAGGATATTCTATTGAGGATTGAGGATTGACAATTGATTTTTGAGGACTGAGTGTTGAAGATTGAAGATTCAGGATTGAGGATTCGGGATTGAGGTTTGAGGACTGAGGATTGAGGGTCGAGGATTGAGGATTGAGGATTGACCCTTGAGGATTGAGGGTTGAGCATGGAGGATTGAGGATTGAGGATTGCAGATTGAGTATTGGGGATTGACGATTGAAAGTTGGTGATTGAGGATTCACGATTGACGATTGAGGATTGGAAATTGAGGATTGGGGACGGAGTGTTGAGGGTTGAGTTATGAGGATTGATGTTTGTGGATTGAGATTTGAAGATTGCAGATACAGTAATGATTATTGAAAACTGTGAATTGATGATACTCTATTGAGGATTGAGGATTGGCAACTGATTGTTGAGGACTGAGGGCTGAAGATTGAGGATTCAGGATTGAGGATTCAGGATTAAGGTTTGAGGACTGAGGATTGAGGATTGAGGTTTGAGTATCGAGGATTGAATGTTGAGGATTGAGGATTGAGGATTGAGGATTGAGGATTGAAGATTGAGTATTGAGGATTGAAGATTGAGGATTGAGTATTGAGGATAGAGGATTGAGGATTGAGGATTGAGTATGGAGGATTGAAGATTGAGAATAGAGGATTGAGAATTGAGGATTGAGGATTGAAGATTGAGTATTGAGGATTGAAGATTAAGATTGAGGATTGAGGATTGAGGATTGAGGATTGAAGACTGACAATTGAGGATTGAGGATTGAGGATTGAGGATTGAGGATTGAGGATTGAGGATTGAAGATTGAGTATTGAGGATTAAAGATTGAGGATTGTGGATTGACGACTGTGGGTTGAGGATTGGGGACTGAGTGTTGAGGATTGAGTGATGAGAATTGATGTTTGTGGATAGAGATTTGAAGATTGCAGATTGAGTACTGAATATTGAACACTGTGAATTGATGATATTCTATTGAGGATTGAGGATGGACAACTGATTGTTGAGGACTGTGGGCTGAAGATTGAGGATTCAGGATTGAGGACACAGGATTGAGGTTTGAGGACATAGGATTGAGGATTGAGGATTGAGGATTGAAGATTGAGGATTGAGGGTTGAGGATTGAAGATTGAGTATTGAGGATTGAAGGTTGAGGATTGTGGATTGAGGATTGAGGATTGAGGATTGAACATTGAGGATTCGGGACTGACTGTTGAGGGATGAGTGATGAGAATTGATGTTTGTGGATGGAGATTTGACGATTGCAGATTGTGTACTGAGTATTGAAAACTGTGAATTGATGATATTCTATTGAGGATTGAGGATTGACAACTGATTGCTGAGGACTGTGGGCTGAAGATTGAGGATTCAGGATTGAGGATACAGGATTGAGGTTTGAGGGCAGGGGATTGAGGATTGAGGATTGAGGATTGAGGATTGAAGATTGAGGATTGGGTATTGAGGATTGAACATTGAGGATTGAGGATTGAGGATTGACGATTCAGGATTGAGGATTGAAGGTTGAATATTGATGAATGAAGATTGAGGATTGAGGATTGAGTATTGTGGATTGAGGACGAGGCCTGTGGGTTGAGTATTGATGCCTGAGGTCTGAGGATTGAGAATTGAGGATTGCGAACTGAGGATTGAGGATTGGGGATTGAGGATTGCGGATTGAGGATTGAGGATTGTGGATTGAAGATTGAGGATTGGGTATTGAGGATTGAAGAACGAGAAATCAGGATTGAGGATTGAGGATTGAGGATTGAAAATAGAGTATTGAGGATTGAAGATTGACGATTGAGGATTGAGGATTGAGGATTGAGGGTTGAGGATTGAACATTGAGGACTGAGAGTTGAGCGTTGAGTGATGAGAATTGATGTTTGTGGATAGAGTTTTGAAGTTTGCAGATTGAGTATTGAGTATTGAAAACTGTGAATTGAGGATATTCTATTGAGGATTGAGGATTGACTGCTGATTGTTGAGGACTGAAGGCTGAGGATTGAGGATTCAGGGTTGAGGATTCAGGATTGTGGTTTGAGGACTGACGATTGAGGATTGAGGATTGAGGATTGAGGACTGAGGATTGAGGATTGAGGATTGAAGATTGAGGACTGGGTATTGCGGATTGAACATTGAGGGTTGAGGATTGAGGGTTGAGGATTGAGGATTGAGGACTGAAGATAGAATATTGATGATTGAAGATTGAAGATTGAGGATTGAGTGTTGTGGATTGAGGACGAGGACTGAGGGTTGAGTATTGATGTTTGGGGTCTGAGGATTGAGGATTGAGGATTGAGATATGAGGATTGAGGATTGAGGTGTGCAGATTGAGGACTGGGTATTGAGGATTGAAGAATGAGGATTGAGGATTGAAGATTGAGGATTGAGGATTGAATATTGAGTTTTGAGGATTGCAGGTTGAGGATTGAGGATTGAGGATTGAGGATTGAGGATTGAGGATTGAGGATTGAGGATTGAAGATTGAGTATTGAGGATTGAAGATTGAGGATTGAGTATTGAGGATAGAGGATTGAGGATTGAGGATTGAGTATTGAGGATTGAAGATTGAGGATAGAGGATTGAGAATTGAGAATTGAGGATTGAAGATTGAGTATTGAGGATTGAAGATTAAGATTGAGGATTGAGGATTGAGGATCGAGGATTGAAGGTTGAGGATTGGGGACTGAGCATTGAGGGTTGAGTGATGAGAATTGATGTTTGTGTATAGAGATCTGAAGATTGCAGATTGAGTATTGACTATTGAAAACTGTGAATTAAGGACATTCTATTGAGGATTGAGGATTGACAACTGATTGTGTAGGACTCAGGGCTGAAGATTCAGGATTCAGGATTGAGGATTCAGGATCGCGGTTTGAGGACTGAGGATTGAGGATTGAGGACTGAGGACTGAGGATTGAGGGTTGAGAATTGAGGATTGAGGATTGAGGATTGAAGATTGAGGATTGTGTATTGAGGATTGTAGAATGAGGATTGTGGATTGAGGATTGGGGATTGAGGATTGAAAATTGAGTGTTGAGGATTGAAGACTGACAATTGAGGATTGAGGATTGAGGATTGAGGATTGAGGATTGAGGATTGAGGATTGAGGATTGAAGATTGAGTATTGAGGATTAAAGATTGAGGATTGTGGATTGACGACTGAGGATTGAGGATTGGGGACTGAGTGTTGAGGATTGAGTGATGAGAATTGATGTTTGTGGATAGAGTTTTGAAGATTGCAGATTGAGTACTGAATATTGAACACTGTGAATTGATGATATTCTATTGAGGATTGAGGATGGACAACTGATTGTTGAGGACTGTGGGCTGAAGATTGAGGATTCAGGATTGAGGACACAGGATTGAGGTTTGAGGACATAGGATTGAGGATTGAGGATTGAGGATTGAAGATTGAGGACTGAGGGTTGAGGATTGAAGATTGAGTATTGAGGATTGAAGGTTGAGGATTGTGGATTGAGGATTGAGGATTGAGGATTGAACATTGTGGATTGGGGACTGACTGTTGAGGGATGAGTGATGAGAATTGATGTTTGTGGATGGAGATTTGAAGATTGCAGATTGTGTACTGAGTATTGAAAGCTGTGAATTGATGATATTCTATCGAGGGTTGAGGATTGACAACTGATTGCTGAGGACTGTGGGCTGAAGATTGAGGATTCAGGATTGAGGATACAGGATTGAGGTTTGAGGGCAGGGGATTGAGGATTGAGAATTGAGGATTGAGGATTGAAGATTGAGGATTGGGTATTGAGGATTGAACATTGAGGATTGAGGATTGAGGATTGACGATTGAGGATTGAGGATTGAAGGTTGAATATTGATGAATGAAGATTGAGGATTGAGGATTGAGTGTTGTGGATTGAGGACGAGGCCTGTGGGTTGAGTATTGATGCCTGAGGTCTGAGGATTGAGAATTGAGGATTGCGAACTGAGGATTGATGATTTGGGATTGAGGATTGCGGATTGAGGATTGAGGATGAGGGCTGAGGGTTGAGGATTGAGGTTTGAAGACTGAGGACTGAGGACTGAGGGTTGAGAATTGAGGATTGAGGATTGAGGATTGAAGATTGAGGATTGGGTATTGAGGATTGAAGAATGAGGATTGAGGATTGAGGATTGGGGATTGAGGATTGAAAATTGAGTGTTGAGGATTGAAGACTGACGATTGAGGATTGAGGATTGAGGATTGAGGATTGAGGATTGAGGATTGAGGATTGAAGATTGAGGATTGGGTATTGAGGATTGAACATTGAGGATTGAGGATTGAGGATTGACGATTGAGGATTGATGATTGAAGGTTGAATATTGATGAATGAAGTTTGAGGATTGAGGATTGAGTATTGAGGATTGAGGATTGAAGGTTGAGGATTGCGTATTGAGGATTGAAGAATGAGGATTGTGGATTGAGGATTGAGGATTGAGGATTGAAGATTGAGTATTGAGGATTGAAGATTGACAATCGAGGATTGAGAATTGAGGATTGAGGATTGAGGATTGAGGATTGAGGATTGAAGATTGATTATTGAGGATTGAATGTTGAGGATTGTGGATTGAGGACTGAGGATTGAAGATTGAATATTGAGGATTGGGGACTGACCGTTGAGGGTTGAGTGATGACAATTGATGTTTGTGGATAGAGATTTGAAGATTGCAGATTGAGTACTGAGTATTGAACACTGTGAATTGATGATATTCTATTGAGGATTGAGGATTGACAACTGATTGTTGAGGACTGTGGGCTGAAAATTGAGGATTCAGGATTGAGGATACAGGATTGATGTTGGAGGACAGAGGATTGAGGATTGAGGATTGAGGATTGATGATTGAAGATTGAAGGTTGAATATTGATGAATGAAGATTGAGGATTGAGGATTGAGGGTTGTGGATTGAGGACGAGGACTGTGGGTTGAGTATTGATGCCTGAGGTCTGAGGATTGAGTATCGAGGATTGAGGATTGAGAATTGAGGATTGAGGATTGAGGATTGAAGATTGAGGATTGGGTATTGAGGATTGAAGATTGAGTATTGTGGATGGAATGTTGAGTATTGAGGATTGAAGATTGAGGATTGAGGATTGAGGATTGAAGATTGAGGACTGAGTGTTGAGGGTGGAGTGATGAGAATTGATGTTTGTGGATTGAGATTTGAAGATTGGAGAGCGGGGATTGAGTATTGAAAACTGTGAATTGAGGATATTCTATTGAGGATTGAGGATAGACAGTTGATTGTCGAGGAATGAGGGCTGAAGATTGAGGATTCAGGATTGAGGATTCGGGATTGAGGTTTGAGGACTGAGGATTGAGGGTTGAGGATTGATGATTGAGGATTGAAGCTTGAGGATTGAGGATTGAGGATGGAGGACTGAAGAGAGAGGACTGAGTGTTGAGGACTGAGTGTTGAGAGTTGATGTTTGAGGATTGAGATTTGATTATTGAATATTTTGGATTGAGTATTCAACCATGGGAATTCAGTATATACTATTGAATGTTGAGAATTGAGGATTGATGGTTGAGTATTGAGGATGGATGGCTGAGGGTTGTGTGTTGAATATTGAGGATTGGGGATTGAGGATTGAGGATTGAGGATTGAGGATTGAGGATTGAGGATTGAGGATTGAGGATTGAGGATTGAAGATTGAGTATTGATGATTGAATATTGAGGATTGAGGATTGAGGTTTGAGGATTGAGGACGAGGACTGACGGCTGAGGATTGAGATTTGAAGATTGAGTATTGAGGATTGAGAATTGAGGATTGAGGATTGAAGATTGAGGATTGAGGATTGAGGATTGAAGATTGAGGACTGAGTGTTGATGGTTGAGTGATGAGAATTGATGATTGTGGATTGAGATTTGAAGATTGAAGAATTGGGATTGAGTATTGAAAACTGTGAGTTGAGGATATTCTATTGAGGATTGAGGATTGACAATTGATTTTTGAGGACTGAGTGTTGAAGATTGAAGATTCAGGATTGAGGATTCGGGATTGAGGTTTGAGGACTGAGGATTGAGGGTCGAGGATTGAGGATTGAGGATTGACCCTTGAGGATTGAGGGTTGAGCATGGAGGATTGAGGATTGAGGATTGCAGATTGAGTATTGGGGATTGACGATTGAAAGTTGGTGATTGAGGATTCACGATTGACGATTGAGGATTGGAAATTGAGGATTGGGGACGGAGTGTTGAGGGTTGAGTTATGAGGATTGATGTTTGTGGATTGAGATTTGAAGATTGCAGATACAGTAATGATTATTGAAAACTGTGAATTGATGATACTCTATTGAGGATTGAGGATTGGCAACTGATTGTTGAGGACTGAGGGCTGAAGATTGAGGATTCAGGATTGAGGATTCAGGATTAAGGTTTGAGGACTGAGGATTGAGGATTGAGGTTTGAGTATCGAGGATTGAATGTTGAGGATTGAGGATTGAGGATTGAGGATTGAGGATTGAAGATTGAGTATTGAGGATTGAAGATTGAGGATTGAGTATTGAGGATAGAGGATTGAGGATTGAGGATTGAAGATTGAGTATTGAGGATTGAAGATTAAGATTGAGGATTGAGGATTGAGGATTGAGGATTGAAGACTGACAATTGAGGATTGAGGATTGAGGATTGAGGATTGAGGATTGAGGATTGAGGATTGAAGATTGAGTATTGAGGATTAAAGATTGAGGATTGTGGATTGACGACTGTGGGTTGAGGATTGGGGACTGAGTGTTGAGGATTGAGTGATGAGAATTGATGTTTGTGGATAGAGATTTGAAGATTGCAGATTGAGTACTGAATATTGAACACTGTGAATTGATGATATTCTATTGAGGATTGAGGATGGACAACTGATTGTTGAGGACTGTGGGCTGAAGATTGAGGATTCAGGATTGAGGACACAGGATTGAGGTTTGAGGACATAGGATTGAGGATTGAGGATTGAGGATTGAAGATTGAGGATTGAGGGTTGAGGATTGAAGATTGAGTATTGAGGATTGAAGGTTGAGGATTGTGGATTGAGGATTGAGGATTGAGGATTGAACATTGAGGATTCGGGACTGACTGTTGAGGGATGAGTGATGAGAATTGATGTTTGTGGATGGAGATTTGACGATTGCAGATTGTGTACTGAGTATTGAAAACTGTGAATTGATGATATTCTATTGAGGATTGAGGATTGACAACTGATTGCTGAGGACTGTGGGCTGAAGATTGAGGATTCAGGATTGAGGATACAGGATTGAGGTTTGAGGGCAGGGGATTGAGGATTGAGGATTGAGGATTGAGGATTGAAGATTGAGGATTGGGTATTGAGGATTGAACATTGAGGATTGAGGATTGAGGATTGACGATTCAGGATTGAGGATTGAAGGTTGAATATTGATGAATGAAGATTGAGGATTGAGGATTGAGTATTGTGGATTGAGGACGAGGCCTGTGGGTTGAGTATTGATGCCTGAGGTCTGAGGATTGAGAATTGAGGATTGCGAACTGAGGATTGAGGATTGGGGATTGAGGATTGCGGATTGAGGATTGAGGATTGTGGATTGAAGATTGAGGATTGGGTATTGAGGATTGAAGAACGAGAAATGAGGATTGAGGATTGAGGATTGAGGATTGAAAATAGAGTATTGAGGATTGAAGATTGACGATTGAGGATTGAGGATTGAGGATTGAGGGTTGAGGATTGAACATTGAGGACTGAGTGTTGAGCGTTGAGTGATGAGAATTGATGTTTGTGGATAGAGTTTTGAAGTTTGCAGATTGAGTATTGAGTATTGAAAACTGTGAATTGAGGATATTCTATTGAGGATTGAGGATTGACTGCTGATTGTTGAGGACTGAAGGCTGAGGATTGAGGATTCAGGGTTGAGGATTCAGGATTGTGGTTTGAGGACTGACGATTGAGGATTGAGGATTGAGGATTGAGGACTGAGGATTGAGGATTGAGGATTGAAGATTGAGGACTGGGTATTGCGGATTGAACATTGAGGGTTGAGGATTGAGGGTTGAGGATTGAGGATTGAGGACTGAAGATAGAATATTGATGATTGAAGATTGAAGATTGAGGATTGAGTGTTGTGGATTGAGGACGAGGACTGAGGGTTGAGTATTGATGTTTGGGGTCTGAGGATTGAGGATTGAGGATTGAGATATGAGGATTGAGGATTGAGGTGTGCAGATTGAGGACTGGGTATTGAGGATTGAAGAATGAGGATTGAGGATTGAAGATTGAGGATTGAGGATTGAATATTGAGTTTTGAGGATTGCAGGTTGAGGATTGAGGATTGAGGATTGAGGATTGAGGATTGAGGATTGAGGATTGAGGATTGAAGATTGAGTATTGAGGATTGAAGATTGAGGATTGAGTATTGAGGATAGAGGATTGAGGATTGAGGATTGAGTATTGAGGATTGAAGATTGAGGATAGAGGATTGAGAATTGAGAATTGAGGATTGAAGATTGAGTATTGAGGATTGAAGATTAAGATTGAGGATTGAGGATTGAGGATCGAGGATTGAAGGTTGAGGATTGGGGACTGAGCATTGAGGGTTGAGTGATGAGAATTGATGTTTGTGTATAGAGATCTGAAGATTGCAGATTGAGTATTGAGTATTGAAAACTGTGAATTAAGGACATTCTATTGAGGATTGAGGATTGACAACTGATTGTGTAGGACTCAGGGCTGAAGATTCAGGATTCAGGATTGAGGATTCAGGATCGCGGTTTGAGGACTGAGGATTGAGGATTGAGGACTGAGGACTGAGGATTGAGGGTTGAGAATTGAGGATTGAGGATTGAGGATTGAAGATTGAGGATTGTGTATTGAGGATTGTAGAATGAGGATTGTGGATTGAGGATTGGGGATTGAGGATTGAAAATTGAGTGTTGAGGATTGAAGACTGACAATTGAGGATTGAGGATTGAGGATTGAGGATTGAGGATTGAGGATTGAGGATTGAGGATTGAAGATTGAGTATTGAGGATTAAAGATTGAGGATTGTGGATTGACGACTGAGGATTGAGGATTGGGGACTGAGTGTTGAGGATTGAGTGATGAGAATTCATGTTTGTGGATAGAGTTTTGAAGATTGCAGATTGAGTACTGAATATTGAACACTGTGAATTGATGATATTCTATTGAGGATTGAGGATGGACAACTGATTGTTGAGGACTGTGGGCTGAAGATTGAGGATTCAGGATTGAGGACACAGGATTGAGGTTTGAGGACATAGGATTGAGGATTGAGGATTGAGGATTGAAGATTGAGGACTGAGGGTTGAGGATTGAAGATTGAGTATTGAGGATTGAAGGTTGAGGATTGTGGATTGAGGATTGAGGATTGAGGATTGAACATTGTGGATTGGGGACTGACTGTTGAGGGATGAGTGATGAGAATTGATGTTTGTGGATGGAGATTTGAAGATTGCAGATTGTGTACTGAGTATTGAAAGCTGTGAATTGATGATATTCTATCGAGGGTTGAGGATTGACAACTGATTGCTGAGGACTGTGGGCTGAAGATTGAGGATTCAGGATTGAGGATACAGGATTGAGGTTTGAGGGCAGGGGATTGAGGATTGAGAATTGAGGATTGAGGATTGAAGATTGAGGATTGGGTATTGAGGATTGAACATTGAGGATTGAGGATTGAGGATTGACGATTGAGGATTGAGGATTGAAGGTTGAATATTGATGAATGAAGATTGAGGATTGAGGATTGAGTGTTGTGGATTGAGGACGAGGCCTGTGGGTTGAGTATTGATGCCTGAGGTCTGAGGATTGAGAATTGAGGATTGCGAACTGAGGATTGATGATTTGGGATTGAGGATTGCGGATTGAGGATTGAGGATGAGGGCTGAGGGTTGAGGATTGAGGTTTGAAGACTGAGGACTGAGGACTGAGGGTTGAGAATTGAGGATTGAGGATTGAGGATTGAAGATTGAGGATTGGGTATTGAGGATTGAAGAATGAGGATTGAGGATTGAGGATTGGGGATTGAGGATTGAAAATTGAGTGTTGAGGATTGAAGACTGACGATTGAGGATTGAGGATTGAGGATTGAGGATTGAGGATTGAGGATTGAGGATTGAAGATTGAGGATTGGGTATTGAGGATTGAACATTGAGGATTGAGGATTGAGGATTGACGATTGAGGATTGATGATTGAAGGTTGAATATTGATGAATGAAGTTTGAGGATTGAGGATTGAGTGTTGTGGATTAAGGACGAGGACTGTGGGTTGAGTATTGATGCCTGAGGTTTGAGGATTGAGGATTGAGGATTGGGAACTGAGGATTGAGGATTGGGGATTGAGGATTGAGGATTGAGGATTGAGGATGAGGGCTGAGGGTTGAGGATTGAGGTTTGAAGACTGAGGACTGAGGATTGAGGGTTGAGAATTGAGGATTGAGGATTGATGATTGAAGATTGAGGATTGGGTATTGAGGATTGAAGACTGACGATTGAGGATTGAGGATTGAGGATTGAGGATTGAGGATTGAGGATTGAAGGTTGAGTATTGAGGATTGAAGATTGAGGAGTGAGGATTGAGGACTGAGGATTCAGGATTGATGATTGAGGATTGGGGAATGAGTGTTGAGGGTTGAGTGATGAGAATTGATGTTTGTGGATAGATATTTGAAGATTGCAGATTGAGTATTGAGTGTTGAATACTGTGAATTCATGATATTATATTGAGGATTGAGGATTGACAACTGATTGTTTAGGACTGAGGGCTGAAAGTTGAGGATTCAGGATTGAGGATACAGGATTGAGGTTTGAGGACTGAGGATTGAGGTCTGGGGATTGAGGATTGAGGATTGAAGATTGAGAATTGAGGATTGAGGATTGAGGATTGAGGATGAGGGCTGAGGGTTGAGGGTTGAGGTTTGAGGACCGAGGACTGAGGATTGAGGATTGAGAATTGAGGATTGAGGATTGAGGGTTGAAGACTGAGGATTGGGTATTGAGGATTGAAGAATGAGGATTGAGGATTGAGGATTGAGGATTGAGGATTGAGGATTGAGGATTGAGGATTGAAGATTGAGGATTGGGTATTGAGGATTGAACATTGAGGATTGAGGATTGAGGATTGACGATTGAGGATTGATGATTGAAGGTTGAATATTGATGAATGAAGTTTGAGGATTGAGGATTGAGTGTTGTGGATTAAGGACGAGGACTGTGGGTTGAGTATTGATGCCTGAGGTTTGAGGATTGAGGATTGAGGATTGGGAACTGAGGATTGAGGATTGGGGATTGAGGATTGAGGATTGAGAATTGAGGATGAGGGCTGAGGGTTGAGGATTGAGGTTTGAAGACTGAGGACTGAGGATTGAGGGTTGAGAATTGAGGATTGAGGATTGATGATTGAAGATTGAGGATTGGGTATTGAGGATTGAAGACTGACGATTGAGGATTGAGGATTGAGGATTGAGGATTGAGGATTGAGGATTGAAGGTTGAGTATTGAGGATTGAAGATTGAGGAGTGAGGATTGAGGACTGAGGATTCAGGATTGATGATTGAGGATTGGGGAATGAGTGTTGAGGGTTGAGTGATGAGAATTGATGTTTGTGGATAGATATTTGAAGATTGCAGATTGAGTATTGAGTGTTGAATACTGTGAATTCATGATATTATATTGAGGATTGAGGATTGACAACTGATTGTTTAGGACTGAGGGCTGAAAGTTGAGGATTCAGGATTGAGGATACAGGATTGAGGTTTGAGGACTGAGGATTGAGGTCTGGGGATTGAGGATTGAGGATTGAAGATTGAGGATTGAGTATAGAGTGTTGTGGATTGAGGACGAGGACTGAGGGTTGAGTATTGATGTTTGAGGTCTGAGGATTGAGGGTTGATGATAGAGAATTGAGGATTAAGGGTTGAGGATTGAAGATTGAGGATTGGGTATTAAGGATTGAAGAATGAGGATTGAGGATTGAGGATTGAGGATTGAGGATTGAAGATTGAGTATTGAGGATTGAAGTTTGAGGATTGAGGATTGAGTATTGAGGATTGAAGATTGAGGATTGGGTATTGAGGATTGAAGAATGAGGATTGAGGATTGAGGATTGGGGATTGAGGATTGAGGATTGAAGATTGAGGATTGGGGATTGAGGATTGATGATTGAGGATTGGGTATTGAGGATTGAAGAATGAGGATTGAGGATTGAGGATTGGGGATTGAGGATTGAAGATTGAGGATTGAGGATGAGGGCTGAGGGTTGAGGGTTGAGGTTTGAGGACTGAGGACTGAGGATTGAAGATTGAGGATTGGAGACTGAGTGTTGAGGGTTGAGTGATGAGAATTGATGTTTGTGGATAGAGATTTGAAGATTGCAGATTGAGTACTGAGTATTGAAAGCTGTGAATTGATGATATTCTATTGAGGATTGAGGATTGACAACTGATTGTTGAGGACTGTGGGCTGAAGATTGAGGATTCAGGGTTGAGGATACAGAATTGAGGTTTGAGGGCAGGGGATTGAGGATTGAGGATTGAGGATTGAGGATTGACGATTGAGGATTTGGTATTGAGGATTGAACATTGAGGATTGATGATTGAGGATTGACGATTGAGGATTGAGGATTGAAGTTTGAAAATTGATGAATGAAGATTGAGGATTGAGGATTGGGGGTTGTGGATTGAGGACGAGGACTATGGGTTGAGTATTGATGCCTGAGGTCTGAGGATTGACGATTGAGGATTGCGAACTGAGGATTGAGGATTGAGGATTGAAGATTGAGGATTGGGTATTGAGGATTGAAGAATGAGGATTGAGGATTGAGTATTGAGGATTGAGAAATGAAGATTGAGTATTGATGATTGCAGATTGAGGATTGTGGATTGAGGATTGAGGATCGAGGATTGAGGATTGAAGATTGAGTATTGAGGATTGAAGATTGAGGATTGAGAATTGAGGATAGAGGATTGAGAACTGAGGATTGAGGTTTGAGGATTGAAGATTGAGGATTGGGTATTGAGGATTGAAGAATGAGGATTGAAGATTGAGGATTGAGGATTGAGGATTGAAGACTGAGGATTGGGGATTGAGGATTGAAGATTGAGGATTGGGTATTGAGGATTGAAGAATGAGGATTGAGGATTGAGGATTGGGGATTGAGTATTGATGATTGAGGATTGAGGATGAGGGCTGAGGGTTGAGGGTTGAGGTTTGAGGACCGAGGACTGAGGATTGAAGTTTGAGGATTGGGGACTGAGTGTTGAGGGTTGAGTGATGAGAATTGATGTTTGTGGATAGAGATTTGAAGATTGCAGATTGAGTATTGCGTGTTAAAAGCTATGAATTGATGATATTCTATTGAGGATTGAGGATTGACAACTGATTGTTGAGGACTGAGGGCTGAAGATGGAGGATTCAGGATTGAGGATACAGTTTTGAGGTTTGAGGACTGAGGATTGAGGATTGAGGATTGAGGATTGAGGATTGAGGATTGAGGATTGAGAATTGAAGATTGAGGATTGAGGATTGAGGATTGAGGATGCGGTCTGAGGGTTGGGGATGTAGGTTTGAGGTCTGAGGATTGGGTATTGAGGATTGAAGAACGAGGATTGAGGATTGAGGATTGAAGATTGAGGATTGGGTGTTGAGGATTGAACATTGAGGATTGAGGATTGAGTATTGAGGATTGAGGATTGAGGATGGAAGATTGAATATTGATGATTGAAGATTGAGGATCGAGGATTGATTGTTGTGGATTGAGGACGAGGACTGAGTGTTGAGTATTACCGTTTGAGGTCTGAGGATTGAGGATTGAGGATTGAGAATTGAGGATTGAGGATTGAGGATTGAATATTGAGGATTGGGAGTTGGGGATTGAAGAATGAGTATAGAGGATTGAGGATTGAGGATTGAGGATTGAAGATTGAGTATTGAGGATTGAAGACTGAGCCTTGAGGTTTGAAGGTTGAGAATTGAGGATTGAGAATTGAAGATTGAGGATCTGGGACAGAGGATTGAAGATTGAGTATTGAGGATTGAGGATTGAGGATGAGGCCCCAGGCTTGAGGATTGAGGTTTGAGGACAGAGGACTGAGGATTGAGGATTGAGAATTGAGGATTGAGGATTGAGGATTGAGGATTGAGGATTGCGAATTGAGGATTGAGGATTTAGGATTGAAGATTGAGGATTGAAGAACGAGGATTGAGGATTGAGGATTGAAGATTGAGGATTGAGGATTGAGGACTGAGGATTGAGGATTGAGGATTGAAGATTGAGTATTGAGGATTGAAGATTGAGGATTGAGGATTGAGGATTGAGGATTGTGGATTGAAGATTGAGGATTGAGTATTGAGGATTGAGGATTGAGAATTGATGATTGAAGATTGAGCATTGAGGATTGAGTGTTGAGGGTGGAGGACGAGGACTGACGGTTGAGGATTGAGGTTTGAGGATTGAGGGTTGAGGATTGAGTATTGAAGATTGAGGACTGATGATTGAGGATTGAGGTTTGTGGGTTGAGGATTGAGGATTGAGGATTGAGGGTTGTCGGTTGAGGACGAGGAGTGACTTCTGAGGATTGAGGTTTGAGGATTGAGGATTGAGGACTGAGGACTGAGGATTGAGGATTGAGGATGGAGCATTGAGGATTGAAGATTGAGGGCTGGGGACTGAGGACTGAAGATTGAGGATTAGGGATTGATGATTGGGGATTGAGGATCTAGGATTGAAAAATGATTACTGAGGACTCAAGATTGAGGATTGAGGACTGAGGATAGAGAATTGAGAATTGAGAATTGAGGATGAGGACTGAGGGTTGAGGATTTAGGTTTGAGGAATGAGGATTGAGGATTGAGGATTGAGGATTGGTGATTGAGGATTGAGGATTGAGTATTGAAGATTCAGTATTGATGACTGAGGATTGAGGATTGAGGATTGACGATTGAGGAATGAGGCTTGAGGATTGAGGATTGAGGATTGAGGATTGAGGATTGAGGTTTGAGTATTGAAGATTGAGCACTGATGACTGAGGATTGAGGATTGAGGATTGAGGATTGAGGATTGAGGATTGAGGATTGAGGATTGATGATTGAGTATTGGGGATTGAAGATTGAGGATTGAGGATTGAGGATTGAGGATGCGGTCTGAGCGTTGAGGATTGAGGTTTGAGAACTGAGGACTGAGGATTGAGGATTGAGGATGGAGCATTGAGGATTGAAGATTGAGGATTAAGGATTGAGGATTGGGGATTGAGGATCTAGGACTGGAGATTGATTATTGAGGATTGAAGATTGAGGATTGAGGATTCAGGATTGAGAATTGAGAAGTGAGCATGAGGACTGAGGGTTGAGGATTGAGGGTTGAGGTATGAGGATTGGGGATTGAGGATTGAGGATTGAGGACTGAGGATTGAGGATTGAGTATTGAAGATTGAGTATTCATGACTGAGGATTGAGGATTGAGGATTGAGGATTGAGGATGAGGGCTCAGGATTGTGGATTGTGGTTTGAGGATTGAGGATTGAGGATTGAGGATTGAGGATTGAGGATTGAGGATTGAGGATTGAGAATTGAAGATTGAGGATTGAGGATTGAGGATTGAGGATGCGGTCTGAGGGTTGGGGATTGAGGTTTGAGAACTGAGGACTGAGGATTGAGGATTGAGAATTGAGGATTGAGCATTGAGGATTGAAGATCGAGGATTGGATATTGAGGATTGAAGAGTGAGGATTGAGGATTGAAGATTGAGTATGGAGGATTGAAGATTGAGGATAGAGGATTGAGAATTGAGGATTGAGGATTGAAGATTGAGTATTGAGGATTGAAGATTAAGATTGAGGATTGAGGATTGAGGATTGAGGATTGAAGATTGATGATTGGGGACTGAGCATTGAGGGTTGAGTGATGAGAATTGACGTTTGTGTATAGAGATCTGATGATTGCAGATTGAGTATTGAGTATTGAAAACTGTGAATTAAGGACATTCTATTGAGGATTGAGGATTGACAACTGATTGTGTAGGACTCAGGGCTGAAGATTCAGGATTCAGGATTGAGGATTCAGGATCGCGGTTTGAAGACTGAGGATTGAGGGTTGAGGACTGAGGACTGAGGATTGAGGGTTGAGAATTGAGGATTGAGGATTGAGGATTGAAGATTGAGGATTGTGTATTGAGGATTGAAGAATGAGGATTGTGGATTGAGGATTGGGGATTGAGGATTGAAAATTGAGTGTTGAGGATTGAAGACTGACAATTGAGGATTGAGGATTGAGGATTGAGGATTGAGGATTGAGGATTGAGGATTGAAGATTGAGTATTGAGGATTAAAGATTGAGGATTGTGGATTGACGACTGTGGATTGAGGATTGGGGACTGAGTGTTGAGGATTGAGTGATGAGAATTGATGTTTGTGGATAGAGATTTGAAGATTGCAGATTGAGTACTGAATATTGAACACTGTGAATTGATGATATTCTATCGAGGATTGAGGATGGACAACTGATTGTTGAGGACTGTGGGCTGAAGATTGAGGATTCAGGATTGAGGACACAGGATTGAGGTTTGAGGACATAGGATTGAGGATTGAGGATTGAGGATTGAAGATTGAGGATTGAGGGTTGAGGATTGAAGATTGTGTATTGAGGATTGAAGGTTGAGGATTGTGGATTGAGGATTGAGGATTGAGGATTGAACATTGAGGATTCGGGACTGACTGTTGAGGGATGAATGATGAGAATTGATGTTTGTGGATGGAGATTTGAAGATTGCAGATTGTGTACTGAGTATTGAAAACTGTGAATTGATGATATTCTATTGAGGATTGAGGATTGACAACTGATTGCTGAGGACTGTGGGCTGAAGATTGAGGATTCAGGATTGAGGATACAGGATTGAGGTTTGAGGGCAGGGGATTGAGGATTGAGGATTGAGGATTGAGGATTGAAGATTGAGGATTGGGTATTGAGGATTGAACATTGAGGATTGAGGATTGAGGATTGACGATTGAGGATTGAGGATTGAAGGTTGAATATTGATGAATGAAGATTGAGGATTGAGGATTGAGTGTTGTGGATTGAGGACGAGGCCTGTGGGTTGAGTATTGAGGTTTGAAGACTGAGGACTGAGGATTGAGGGTTGAGAATTGATGATTGAAGATTGAGCATTGAGGATTGAGTGTTGAGGGTGGAGGACGAGGACTGACGGTTGAGGATTGAGGTTTGAGGATTGAGGGTTGAGGATTGAGTATTGAAGATTGAGGACTGATGATTGAGGATTGAGGTTTGTGGGTTGAGGATTGAGGATTGAGGATTGAGGGTTGTCGGTTGAGGACGAGGAGTGACTTCTGAGGATTGAGGTTTGAGGATTGAGGATTGAGGACTGAGGACTGAGGATTGAGGATTGAGGATGGAGCATTGAGGATTGAAGATTGAGGGCTGGGGACTGAGGACTGAAGATTGAGGATTAGGGATTGATGATTGGGGATTGAGGATCTAGGATTGAAAAATGATTACTGAGGACTCAAGATTGAGGATTGAGGACTGAGGATAGAGAATTGAGAATTGAGAATTGAGGATGAGGACTGAGGGTTGAGGATTTAGGTTTGAGGAATGAGGATTGAGGATTGAGGATTGAGGATTGGGGATTGAGGATTGAGGATTGAGTATTGAAGATTCAGTATTGATGACTGAGGATTGAGGATTGAGGATTGACGATTGAGGAATGAGGATTGAGGATTGAGGATTGAGGATTGAGGATTGAGGATTGAGGTTTGAGTATTGAAGATTGAGCACTGATGACTGAGGATTGAGGATTGAGGATTGAGGATTGAGGATTGAGGATTGAGGATTGAGGATTGATGATTGAGTATTGGGGATTGAAGATTGAGGATTGAGGATTGAGGATTGAGGATGCGGTCTGGGCGTTGAGGATTGAGGTTTGAGAACTGAGGACTGAGGATTGAGGATTGAGGATGGAGCATTGAGGATTGAAGATTGAGGATTAAGGATTGAGGATTGGGGATTGAGGATCTAGGACTGGAGATTGATTATTGAGGATTGAAGATTGAGGATTGTGGATTCAGGATTGAGAATTGAGAAGTGAGCATGAGGACTGAGGGTTGAGGATTGAGGGTTGAGGTATGAGGATTGGGGATTGAGGATTGAGGATTGAGGACTGAGGATTGAGGATTGAGTATTGAAGATTGAGTATTCATGACTGAGGATTGAGGATTGAGGATTGAGGATTGAGGATGAGGGCTCAGGATTGTGGATTGTGGTTTGAGGATTGAGGATTGAGGATTGAGGATTGAGGATTGAGGATTGAGGATTGAGGATTGAGAATTGAAGATTGAGGATTGAGGATTGAGGATTGAGGATGCGGTCTGAGGGTTGGGGATTGAGGTTTGAGAACTGAGGACTGAGGATTGAGGATTGAGAATTGAGGATTGAGCATTGAGGATTGAAGATCGAGGATTGGGTATTGAGGATTGAAGAGTGAGGATTGAGGATTGAAGATTGAGTATGGAGGATTGAAGATTGAGGATAGAGGATTGAGAATTGAGGATTGAGGATTGAAGATTGAGTATTGAGGATTGAAGATTAAGATTGAGGATTGAGGATTGAGGATTGAGGATTGAAGATTGATGATTGGGGACTGAGCATTGAGGGTTGAGTGATGAGAATTGACGTTTGTGTATAGAGATCTGATGATTGCAGATTGAGTATTGAGTATTGAAAACTGTGAATTAAGGACATTCTATTGAGGATTGAGGATTGACAACTGAATGTGTAGGACTCAGGGCTGAAGATTCAGGATTCAGGATTGAGGATTCAGGATCGCGGTTTGAAGACTGAGGATTGAGGGTTGAGGACTGAGGACTGAGGATTGAGGGTTGAGAATTGAGGATTGAGGATTGAGGATTGAAGATTGAGGATTGTGTATTGAGGATTGAAGAATGAGGATTGTGGATTGAGGATTGGGGATTGAGGATTGAAAATTGAGTGTTGAGGATTGAAGACTGACAATTGAGGATTGAGGATTGAGGATTGAGGATTGAGGATTGAGGATTGAGGATTGAAGATTGAGTATTGAGGATTAAAGATTGAGGATTGTGGATTGACGACTGTGGATTGAGGATTGGGGACTGAGTGTTGAGGATTGAGTGATGAGAATTGATGTTTGTGGATAGAGATTTGAAGATTGCAGATTGAGTACTGAATATTGAACACTGTGAATTGATGATATTCTATCGAGGATTGAGGATGGACAACTGATTGTTGAGGACTGTGGGCTGAAGATTGAGGATTCAGGATTGAGGACACAGGATTGAGGTTTGAGGACATAGGATTGAGGATTGAGGATTGAGGATTGAAGATTGAGGATTGAGGGTTGAGGATTGAAGATTGTGTATTGAGGATTGAAGGTTGAGGATTGTGGATTGAGGATTGAGGATTGAGGATTGAACATTGAGGATTCGGGACTGACTGTTGAGGGATGAATGATGAGAATTGATGTTTGTGGATGGAGATTTGAAGATTGCAGATTGTGTACTGAGTATTGAAAACTGTGAATTGATGATATTCTATTGAGGATTGAGGATTGACAACTGATTGCTGAGGACTGTGGGCTGAAGATTGAGGATTCAGGATTGAGGATACAGGATTGAGGTTTGAGGGCAGGGGATTGAGGATTGAGGATTGAGGATTGAGGATTAAAGATTGAGGATTGGGTATTGAGGATTGAACATTGAGGATTGAGGATTGAGGATTGACGATTGAGGATTGAGGATTGAAGGTTGAATATTGATGAATGAAGATTGAGGATTGAGGATTGAGTGTTGTGGATTGAGGACGAGGCCTGTGGGTTGAGTATTGATGCCTGAGGTCTGAGGATTGAGAATTGAGGATTGTGAACTGAGGATTGAGGATTGGGGATTGAGGATTGCGGATTGGGGATTGAGGATGAGGGCTGAGGGTTGAGGATTGAGGTTTGAAGGCTGAGGACTGAGGATTGAGGGTTGAGAATTGAGGATTGAGGATTGAGGATTGAAGATTGAGGATTGGGTATTGAGGATTGAAGAATGAGGATTGAGGATTGAGGATTGGGGATTGAGAATTGAAAATTGAGTGTTGAGGATTGAAGACTGACGATTGAGGATTGAGGATTGAGGATTGAGGATTGAGGATTGAGGATTGAGGAGTGAGGATTGAGGACTGAGGATTCAGGATTGATGATTGAGGATTGGGGAATGAGTGTTGAGGGTTGAGTGATGAGAATTGATGTTTGTGGATAGATATTTGAAGATTGCAGATTGAGTATTGAGGGTTGAATACTGTGAATTCATGATATTATATTGAGGATTGAGGATTGACAACTGATTGTTTAGGACTGAGGGCTGAAAGTTGAGGATTCAGGATTGAGGATACAGGATTGAGGTTTGAGGACTGAGGATTGAGGTCTGAGGATTGAGGATTGAGGATTGAAGATTGAGTATTGAGTATAGAGTGTTGTGGATTGAGGACGAGGACTGAGGGTTGAGTATTGATGTTTGAGGTCTGAGGATTGAGGGTTGATGATAGAGAATTGAGGATTAAGGATTGAGGATTGAAGATTGAGGATTGGGTATTAAGGATTGAAGAATGAGGATTGAGGATTGAGGATTGAGGATTGAGGATTGAAGATTGAGTATTGAGGATTGAAGTTTGAGGATTGAGGATTGAGTATTGAGGATTGAAGGTTGAGGATTGGGTATTGAGGATTGAAGAATGAGGATTGAGTATTGAGGATTGGGGATTGAGGATTGAGGATTGAAGATTGAGGATTGGGGATTGAGGATTGATGATTGAGGATTGGGTATTGAGGATTGAAGAATGAGGATTGAGGATTGAGGATTGGGGATTGAGGATTGAAGATTGAGGATTGAGGATGATATGGCTGAGGGTTGAGGGTTGAGGTTTGAGGACTGAGGACTGAGGATTGAAGATTGAGGATTGGGGACTGAGTGTTGAGGGTTGAGTGATGAGAATTGATGTTTGTGGATAGAGATTTGAAGATTGCAGATTGAGTACTGAGTATTGAAAGCTGTGAATTGATGATATTCTATTGAGGATTGAGGATTGACAACTGATTGTTGAGGACTGTGGGCTGAAGATTGAGGATTCAGGCTTGAGGATACAGGATTGAGGTTTGAGGGCAGGGGATTGAGGATTGAGGATTGAGGATTGAGGATTGACGATTGAGGATTTGGTATTGATGATTGAACATTGAGGATTGATGACTGAGGATTGACGATTGAGGATTGAGGATTGAAGGTTGAAAATTGATGAATGAAGATTGAGGATTGAGGATTGGGGGTTGTGGATTGAGGACGAGGACTGTGGGTTGAGTATTGATGCCTGAGGTCTGAGGATTGACGATTGAGGATTGCGAACTGAGGATTGAGGATTGAGGATTTAAGATTGAGGATTGGGTATTGAGGATTGAAGAACGAGGATTGAGGATTGAGTATTGAGGATTGTGGATTGAGGATTGAGGATCGAGGATTGAGGATTGAAGATTGAGTATTGAGGATTGAGGATTGAGGATGGAAGATTGAATATTGATGATTGAAGATTGAGGATCGAGGATTGATTGTTGTGGATTGAGGACGAGGACTGAGTGTTGAGTATTACCGTTTGAGGTCTGAGGATTGAGGATTGAGGATTGAGAATTGAGGATTGAGGATTGAGGATTGAATATTGATGATTGGGAGTTGGGGATTGAAGAATGAGTATAGAGGATTGAGGATTGAGGATTGAGGACTGAAGATTGAGTATTGAGGATTGAAGATTGAGGATTGAGGATTGAGGATTGAGGATTGTGGATTGAAGATTGAGGATTGAGTATTGAGGATTGAGGATTGAGAATTGATGATTGAAGATTGAGCATTGAGGATTGAGTGTTGAGGGTGGAGGACGAGGTCTGACGGTTGAGGATTGAGGTTTGAGGATTGAGGGTTGAGGATTGTGTATTGAAGATTGAGGACTGATGATTGAGGATTGAGGTTTGTGGGTTGAGGATTGAGGATTGAGGATTGAGGGTTGTGGGTTGAGGACGAGGAGTGACTTCTGAGGATTGAGGTTTGAGGATTGAGGATTGAGGACTGAGGACTGAGGATTGAGGATTGAGGATGGAGCATTGAGGATTGAAGATTGAGCGCTGGGGACTGAGGACTGAAGATTGAGGATTAGGGATTGATGATTGGGGATTGAGGATCTAGGATTGAAAAATGATTACTGAGGATTCAAGATTGAGGATTGAGGACTGAGGATAGAGAATTGAGAATTGAGAATTGAGGATGAGGACTGAGGGTTGAGGATTTAGGTTTGAGGAATGAGGATTGAGGATTGAGGATTGAGGATTGGGGATTGAGGATTGAGGATTGAGTATTGAAGATTCAGTATTGATGACTGAGGATTGAGGATTGAGGATTGACGATTGAGGAATGAGGATTGAGGATTGAGGATTGAGGATTGAGGATTGAGGATTGAGGTTTGAGTATTGAAGATTGAGCACTGATGACTGAGGATTGAGGATTGAGGATGGAGCATTGAGGATTGAAGATTGAGGATTAAGGATTGAGGATTGGGGATTGAGGATCTAGGACTGGAGATTGATTATTGAGGATTGAAGATTGAGGATTGAGGATTCAGGATTGAGAATTGAGAAGTGAGCATGAGGACTGAGGGTTGAGGATTGAGGGTTGAGGTATGAGGATTGGGGATTGAGGATTGAGGATTGAGGACTGAGGATTGAGGATTGAGTATTGAAGATTGAGTATTGATGACTGAGGATTGAGGATTGAGGATTGAGGATTGAGGATGAGGGCTGAGGGTTGAGGATTGAGGTTTAAGGACTGAGGACTGAGGATTGAGGATTGAGAATTGAGGATTGAGGAACGAGGATTGAGGATTGAGGATTGGGTATTGAGGATTGAAGAATTAGGAGTGAGGATTGAGGATTGAGGATTGAGGATTGAAGAGTGAGTATTGAGGATTGAAGATTGACGATTGAGGATTGTGGATTGAGCATTGAGGATTGAACATTGAGGACTGAGTGTTGAGGGTTGAGTGATGAGAATTGATGTTTGTGGATAGAGATTTGAAGATTGCAGTATGAGTACTGAGTATTGAACACTGTGAGTTGATGATATTCTATTGAGGATTGAGGATGGACAACTGATTGTTGAGGACTGTGGGCTGAAGATTGAGGATTCAGGATTGAGGACACAGGATTGAGGCTTGAGGACAGAGGATTGAGGATTGTGGAGTGAGGATTGAGGATTGAAGATTGAGTATTGAGTGCTGAGGATTGAAGATTGAGTATTGAGGATTGAAGGTTGAGGATTGTGGATTGTGGATTGAGGATTGAGGATTGAACATTGAGGATTGGGGACTGACTGTTGAGGGATGAGTGATGAGAGTTGATGTTTGTGGATGGAGATTTGAAGATTGCAAATTGTGTACTGACTATTGAAAACTGTGAATTGATGATATTCTATTGAGGATTGAGGTTTGACAACTGATTGCTGAGGACTGTGTGCTGAAGATTGAGGATTCAGGATTGAGGATACAGGATTGAGGTTTGAGGGCAGGGGATGAGGATTGAGGATTGAGGATTGAGGATTGAAGATTGAGGATTGGGTATTGAGGATTGAACATTGAGGATTGAGGATTGAGGATTGAGGATTGAGGATTGAGGATTGAGGATTGAGGATTGAGGATTGAGAATTGAAGATTGAGGATTGAGGATTGAGGATTGAGGATGCGGTCTGAGGGTTGGGGATTGAGGTTTGAGAACTGAGGACTGAGGATTGAGGATTGAGAATTGAGGATTGAGCATTGAGGATTGAAGATCGAGGATTGGGTATTGAGGATTGAAGAGTGAGGATTGAGGATTGAGGATTGAGGAATGAGGATTGAAGATTGAGTATTGAGGATATAAGATTGACGATTGAGTATTGAGGGTTGAGGATTGTGGATTGAAGATTGAGTATTGAGGATTGAAGATTGAGGATCGAGGATTGAGTGTTGTGGATTGAGGACGAGGACTGAGGTTTGAGTATTGATGTTTGGGGTCTGAGGATTGAGGATTGAGAATTGAGGATTGAGGATTGACGATTGAAGATTGAGGATTGGGTATTGAGGATTGAAGAATGTGGATTGAGGATTGAGGATTGAGGATCGAGGATTGAAGATTGAGCCTTGAGGATTGAAGATTGAGGATTGAGGATAGAGAATTGAAGATTGAGGATCTGGGACAGAGGATTGAAGATTGAGTATTGAGGATTGAGGATTGAGGATGAGGCCCCAGGCTTGAGGATTGAGGTTTGAGGACAGAGGACTGAGGATTGAGGATTGAGAATTGAGGATTGAGGATTGAGGATTGAGGATTGAGGATTGCGAATTGAGGATTGAGGATTTAGGATTGCAGATTGAGGATTGGGTATTGAGGATTGAAGAACGAGGATTGAGGATTGAGGATTGAAGGTTGAGGATTGGGTATTGAGGATTGAACATTGAGGATTGAGGATTGAGTATTGAGGATTGAGGATTGAGGATCGAAGATTGAATATTGATGATTGAAGGTTGAGGATCGAGGATTGATTGTTGTGGATTGAGGACGAGGACCGAGTGTTGAGTATTACCGTTTGAGGTCTGAGGATTGAGGATTGAGGATTGAGAATTGAGGATTGAGGATTGAGGATTGAATATTGAGGATTGGGTGCTGGGGATAGAAGAATGAGTATAGAGGATTGAGGATTGAGGATTGAGGATTGAAGATTGAGTATTGAGGATTGAAGATTGAGGATTGAGGATTGAGGATTGACGATTGAGGATTGAGGATTGAGGATTGAAGATTGAGTATTGAGGATTGACGATTGAGGATTGAGGATTGAGGATTGAGGATTGAGGATTGAAGATTGAGGATTGAGTATTGAGGATTGAGGATTGAGAATTGATGATTGAAGATTGAGCATTGGGGATTGAGTGTTGAGGGCTGAGGACGAGGACTGACGGTTGAGGATTGAGGTTTGAGGATTGAGGGTTGAGGATTGAGGATTGAAGATTGAGGTCTGATGATTGACGATTGAGGTTTGTGGGTTGAGGATTGAGGATTGAGGATTGAGGGTTGTGGGTTGAGGACGAGGAGTGGCGGCTGAGGATTGAGGTTTGAGGATTGAGGATTGAGGACTGAGGGCTGAGGATTGAGGATTGAGGATGGAGCATTGAGGATTGAAGGTTGAGGGCTGGGGACTGAGGACTGAAGATTGAGGATTAGGGATTGATGATTGGGGATTGAGGATTGAGGATTGAGTATTGAATATTCAGTATTGATGACTGAGGATTGAGGATTGAGGATTGACGATTGAGGATTGAGTATTGAGGATTGATGATTGAGGATTGAGGATTGAAGATTGAGTTTTGAGGATTGAAGGTTGAGGATTGAGGATTGAGGATTGATGATTGACGACTGAGTGCTGAGGGTTGAGTGATGAGAATTGATGTTTGTGGATTGAGATTTGAAGATTGAAGAATGGGGATTGAGTATTGAAAACAGTGAATTGAGGATATTCTATTGAGGATTGAGGATAAACAATTGATTGTTGAGGACTGAGGGCTGAAGATTGAGGATTCAGGATTGAGGATTCGGGATTGAGGTTTGAGGACCGAGGATTGAGGGTAGAGGATTGAGGATTGAGGATTGACGCTTGAGGATTGAGGATTGAGAATGGAGGATTGAAGAGAGAGGATTGAGTGTTGAGGATTGAGAGTTGAGAATTGATGTTTTAGGATTGAGATTTGATTATTGAGTATTGTGGATTGAGTATTGAACCATGAAAATTTAGGATTTTCTGTTGAGTATTGAGAATTGAGGATTGATGGTTGTGGATTGTGTGTTGAATATTGAGGATTGAGGATTGAGGAATGAGGATTGAGGATTGAGGATTGAAGATTGAGTATTGATGATTGAAGATTGAGGATTGAGGATTGAGGATTAAGAATTGAGAATTGAAGATGATGACTGAGGGTTGACGTTTGAGGTTTGAGGAATGAGGATTGAGGATTGAGGATTGAGGATTGAGGATTGAGGATTGAGGTTTGAGTATTGAAGATTGAGTACTGATGACTGAGGATTGAGGATTGAGGATTGAGGATTGAGGATTGAGGATTGAGGATTGAGGATTGATGATTGAGTATTGGGGATTGAAGATTGAGGATTGAGGATTGAGGATTCAGGGTGCGGTCTGAGGGTTGAGGATTGAGGTTTGAGAACTGAGGACTGAGGATTGAGGATTGAGGATTGAGGTTTGAGTATTGAAGATTGAGTACTGATGACTGAGGATTGAGAATTGAGGATTGAGGATTGAGGATTGAGGGTTGACGATTGAGGATTGATGATTGAGTATTGGGGATTGAAGATTGAGGATTGAGGATTGAGGATTGAGGATGCGGTCTGAGGGTTGAGGATTGAGGTTTGAGAACTGAGGACTGAGGATTGAGGATTGAGGATTGAGGAATCAGAACAGAGGATTGAGGATTGAGGATGGAGCATTGAGGATTGAAGATTGAGGATTAAGGATTGAGGATTGGGGATTGAGGATCTAGGACTGGAGATTGATTATTGATGATTGAAGATTGAGGATTGAGGATTCAGGATTGAGAATTGAGAAGTGAGCATGAGGACTGAGGGTTGAGGATTGAGGTTTGGGGAATGAGGATTGAGGATTGAGGATTGAGGATTGAGGATTGAAGATTGAGTACTGATGATTGAAGATTGAGGATTGAGGATTGAGGGTTGAGTATTGAGGACGAGGACTGACGGTTGAGTGTTGGGGTTTGAGGATTGAGGATTGAGGATTCAGAACTGAGGATTGAGGATTGAGGATGGAGCATTGAGGATTGAAGGTTGAGGACTGGGGACTGAGGATTGAAGATTGAGGATTAAGGATTGAGGATTGGGGATTGAGGATCTAGGATTGGAGATTGATTATTGAGGATTGAAGATTGAGGATTGAGGATTCAGGATTGAGAATTGAGAAGTGAGTATGAGGACTGAGGGTTGAGGATTGAGGTTTGAGGAATGAGGACTGAGGATTGAGAATTGAGGATTGAGGCCTGAGGATTGAGGATTGAGTATTGAAGATTGAGTATTGATGACTGAGGATTGAGGATTGAGGATTGAGAATTGAGGATGAGGGCTAAGGGTTGAGGATTGAGGTTTAAGGACTGAGGACTGAGGATTGAGGATTTAGAATTGAGGATTGAGGGACGAGGATTGAAGATTGAGGATTGGGTATTGAGTATTGAAGAATTAGGATTGAGGATTGAGGATTGAGGGTTGAGGATTGAAGATTGAGTATTGAGGACTGAAGATTGACGATTGAGGATTGTGGATTGAGCATTGAGGATTGAACATTGAGGACTGAGTGTTGAGGGTTGAGTGATGAGAATTGGTGTTTGTGGATATAGGTTTGAAGATTGCAGATCGAGTATTGAGTATTGAAAGCTGTGAATTGAGGATATTCTATTGAGGATTGAGGATTGACAACAGATTGCTGAGGACTGAGGTCTGAAGATTGAGGATTCAGAATTGAGGCTTGAGGACTGAGGATGGAGAATTGAGGATTGGGGATTGAGGATTGAGTATTTTGGATTGAGGATGAGGGCTGAGGGTTGAGGATTGAGGATTGAGGATTGAGGATTGAGGATTGAGGATTGAGGATTGAGGATTGAGTATTGTGGATTGAGGATGAGGGCTGAGGGTTGAGGATTGAGGATTGAGGATTGAGAATTGAGAATTGAGAATTGAGGATGAGGACTGAGGGTTGAGGATTGAGGTTTGAGGAACGAGGACTGAGGGTTGAGGATTGAGGAGTGGGGATTGACGATTGAGAGTCGAAGATTGAGGATTGATGACTGAGGATTGAGGATTGATGATTGAAGATTGGGTGTTGAGGATTGAAGATTGAGGTTTGAGGATTGAGGATTGAGAATTGAGCATTGAGGATTGAGGATTGAAGATTGAGGATTGGGTATTGAGGATTGAAGACTGAGTATTGAGGATTAAAGATTGACGATTGAGGATTGAGGATTGAGGATTGAGGATGAGGTCTGGGGGCTGAGGATTGAGGTTTGAAGACGGAGGACTGAGGATTGAGGATTGAGGATTGAGGATGAGGGCTGAGGGTTGAGGATTGTGGTTTGAGGACTGAGGACTGAGGATTGAGGATTGACAATTGAGGATTGAGGATTGAGGATTGATGATTGAGGATTGGGTATTGCGGATTGAAGAATGAGGATTGAGGATTGAGGATCGAGGATTCAGGACTGACGATTGAGTATTGAGGACCGAAGACTGACGATTGAGAATTGAGGATTGCGGATTGAGGATTGAGGATTGAAGATTGAGTGTTGAGGATTGAAAGTTGAGGATTGAGGATTGAGCGTTGAGGAGTGAGGATTGAGGATTGAAGATTGAGGATTGGGGACGGAGTGTTGAGGGATGAGTGATGAGAATTGATGTTTGTGAATAGAGATTTCAAGATTGCAGATTGAGTATTGAGTATTGAAAACTGTGAATTGATGATATTCTATTGAGGATTGGGGATTGACAGCTGATTGTTGAGGACTGAGGGCTGAAGGTTGAGGATTGAGGGTTGAGGATTCAGGACTGACGTTGGAGGACTGAGGATTGAGGATTGAGTATTGAGGATTGAGGATTGAGGATTGAGGATTGAAGAGTGAGGATTGGGTATTGCGGATTGAAGATTGAGGATTGAGGATTGAGGATTGAAGATTGAGGATTGAGGATAGAGGATTGAGGATTGAGGATTGAGGATTGAAGATTGAATATTGACGATTGAAGATTGAGGATTGAGGATTGAGGTTTCTGGATTGAGGAAGAGGCCTGCGGGTTGAGTATTGATGCCTGAGGTCTGAGGATTGAGAATTGAGAATTGCGAACTGAGGATTGAGGATTGGGGATTGAGGATTGCGGGTTGAGGATTGAGTGTTGAGGGTTGAGGACGAGGACTGACGGTTGAGGATTGACGTTTGAGGATTGAGGGTTGAGGATTGAGTATTGAAGATTGAGGACTGATGATTGAGGATTGAGGTTTGTGGGTTGAGGATTGAGGATTGAGGATTGAGGATTGAGGATTGAGGATGCGGTCTGAGGGTTGAGGATTGAGGTTTGAGAACTGAGGACTGAGGATTGAGGATTGAGGATGGAGCATTGAGGATTGAAGATTGAGGATTAAGGATTGAGGATTGGGGATTGAGGATCTAGGACTGGAGATTGATTATTGAGGATTGAAGATTGAGGATTGAGGATTGAGGATTGAGAATTGAGAAGTGAGCATGAGGACTGAGGGTTGAGGATTGAGTATTGAGGATTGAAGATTGAGGATTGGGTATTGAGGATTGAAGAATGAGGATTGAGGATTGAGGATTGGGGATTGAGGATTGAGGATTGAAGAATGAGGATTGAGGATTGAGGATTGGGGATTGAGGATTGAAGATTGAGGATTGAGGATGAGGGCTGAGGGTTGAGGGTTGAGGTTTGAGGATTGACGATTGAGGATTTGGTATTGAGGATTGAACATTGAGGATTGATGATTGAGAATTGACGATTGAGGATTGAGGATTGAAGGTTGAATATTGATGAATGAAGATTGAGGATTGAGGATTGAGTGTTGTGGATTGAGGACGAGGCCTGTGGGTTGAGTATTGATGCCTGAGGTTTGAGGATTGAGAATTGAGGATTGCGAACTGAGGATTGAGGATTGGGGATTGAGGATTGCGGATTGAGGATTGAGGATTGTGGATTGAAGATTGAGGATTGGGTGTTGAGGATTGAAGAACGAGGAATGAGGATTGAGGATTGAGGATTGAGGATTGAAAATAGAGTAGTGAGGATTGAAGATTGACGATTGAGGTTTGAGGATTGAGGATTGAGGATTGAACATTGAGGAC
This sequence comes from Calliopsis andreniformis, assembly GCF_051401765.1. NCBI lineage: Eukaryota > Metazoa > Arthropoda > Insecta > Hymenoptera > Andrenidae > Calliopsis > Calliopsis andreniformis. The sequence goes on along the minus strand of NW_027480554.1, from coordinate 101,894 downwards.
TGAGTGTTGAGCGTTGAGTGATGAGAATTGATGTTTGTGGATAGAGGTTTGAAGTTTGCAGATTGAGTATTGAGTATTGAAAACTGTGAATTGAGGATATTCTATTGAGGATTGAGGATTGACTGCTGATTGTTGAGGACTGAAGGCTGAGGATTGAGGATTCAGGATTGAGGATTCAGGATTGTGGTTTGAGGACTGACGATTGAGGATTGAGGATTGAGGATTGAGGACTGAGGATTGAGGATTGAGGATTGAAGATTGAGGACTGGGTATAGCGGATTGAACATTGAGGGTTGAGGATTGAGGATTCAGGATTGAGGATTGAGGACTGAAGATAGAATATTGATGATTGAAGATTGAAGATTGAGGATTGAGTGTTGTGGATTGAGGACGAGGACTGAGGGTTGAGTATTGACGTTTGGGGTCTGAGGATTGAGGATTGAGGATTGAGATTTGAGGATTGAGGATTGAGGTATGCAGATTGAGGACTGGGTATTGAGGATTGAAGAATGAGGATTGAGGATTGAAGATTGAGGATTGAGGATTGAATATTGAGTATTGAGGATTGAGGGTTGAGGATTGAGGATTGAGGATTGAGGATTGTGGATTGAGGATTGAGGATTGAGGATTGAAGATTGAGTATTGAGGATTGAAGATTGAGGATTGAGTATTGAGGATGGAGGATTGAGGATTGAAGATTGAGTATTGAGGATTGAAGATTGAGGATAGAGGATTGAGAATTGAGAATTGAGGATTGAAGATTGAGTATTGAGGATGGAAGATTAAGATTGAGGATTTAGGATTGAGGATTGAGGATTGAGAACTGAGGATTGAGGTTTGAGGTTTGAAGATTGAGGATTGGGTATTGAGGATTGAAGAATGAGGATTGAAGATTGAGGATTGAGGATTGAGGATTGAAGACTGAGGATTGGGGATTGAGGATTGAAGATTGAGGATTGGGTATTGAGGATTGAAGAATGAGGATTGAGGATTGAGGATTGGGGATTGAGTATTGATGATTGAGGATTGAGGATGAGGGCTGAGGGTTGAGGGTTGAGGTTTGAGGACCGAGGACTGAGGATTGAAGTTTGAGGATTGGGGACTGAGTGTTGAGGGTTGAGTGATGAGAATTGATGTTTGTGGATAGAGATTTGAAGATTGCAGATTGAGTATTGCGTGTCAAAAGCTGTGAATTGATGATATTCTATTGAGGATTGAGGATTGACAACTGATTGTTGAGGACTGAGGGCTGAAGATGTAGGATTCAGGATTGAGGATACAGTTTTGAGGTTTGAGGACTGAGGATTGAGGATTGAGGATTGAGGATTGAGGATTGAGGATTGAGGATTGAGAATTGAAGATTGAGGATTGAGGATTGAGGATTGAGGATGCGGTCTGAGGGTTGGGGATGTAGGTTTGAGGTCTGAGGATTGAGGATTGAGGATTGGGAATTGAGGATTGAGGATTGACGATTGAAGATTGAGGATTGGGTATTGAGGATTGAGGATTGAGGATCGAAGATTGAATATCGATGATTGAAGATTGAGGATCGAGGATTGATTGTTGTGGATTGAGAACGAGGACTGAGTGTTGAGTATTACCGTTTGAGGATTGAGCATTGAGAATTGAGGATTGAGGATTGAGGATTGAGGATTGAGGATTGCGAATTGAGGATTGAGGATTTAGGATTGAAGATTGAGGATTGTGTATTGAGGATTGAAGAACGAGTATTGAGGATTGAGGATTGGAGATTGAGGATTGAGGATTGAGGATTGAGGATTGAGGATTGAGGATTGAAGATTGAGTATTGAGGATTGAAGATTGAGGATTGAGGATTGAGGATTGAGGATTGTGGATTGAAGATTGAGGAATGAGTATTGAGGATTGAGGATTGAGAATTGATGATTGAAGATTGAGCATTGAGGATTGAGTGTTGAGGGTTGAGGACGAGGACTGACGGTTGAGGATTGAGGTTTGAGGATTGAGGGTTGAGGATTGAGTATTGAAGATTGAGGACTGATGATTGAGGATTGAGGTTTGTGGGTTGAGGATTGAGGATTGAGGATTGAGGATTGAGGATGCGGTCTGAGGGTTGAGGATTGAGGTTTGAGAACTGAGGACTGAGGATTGAGGATTGAGGATGGAGCATTGAGGATTGAAGATTGAGGATTAAGGATTGAGGATTGGGGATTGAGGATCTAGGACTGGAGATTGATTATTGAGGATTGAAGATTGACGATTGAGGATTCAGGATTGAGAATTGAGAAGTGAGCATGAGGACTGAGGGTTGAGGATTGAGGGTTGAGGTATGAGGATTGGGGATTGAGAATTGAGGATTGAGGACTGAGGATTGAGGATTGAGTATTGAAGATTGAGTATTGATGACTGAGGATTGAGGATTGAGGATTGAGGATTGAGGATGAGCGCTGAGGGTTGAGGATTGAGGTTTAAGAACTGAGGACTGAGGATTGAGGATTGAGAATTGAGGATTGAGGAACGAGGATTGAAGGTTGAGGATTGGGTATTGAGGATTGAAGAATTAGGATTGAGGATTGAGGATTGAGGATTGAGGATTGAAGAGTGAGTATTGAGGATTGAAGATTGACGATTGAGGATTGTGGATTGAGCATTGAGGATTGAACATTGAGGACTGAGTGCTGAGGGTTGAGTGATGAGAATTGATGTTTGTGGATAGAGATTTGAAGATTGCAGTTTGAGTACTGAGTATTGAACACTGTGAGTTGATGATATTCTATTGAGGATTGAGGATGGACAACTGATTGTTGAGGACTGTGGCCTGAAGATTGAGGATTCAGGATTGAGGACACAGGATTGAGGTTTGAGGACAGAGGATTGAGGCTTGTGGATTGAGGATTGAGGATTGAAGATTGAGTATTGAGTGTTGAGGATTGAAGATTGAGTATTGAGGATTGAAGGTTGAGGATTGTGGATTGTGGATTGAGGATTGAGGATTGAACATTGAGGATTGGGGACTGACTGTTGAGGGATGAGTGATGAGAATTGATGTTTGTGGATGGAGATTTGAAGATTGCAAATTGTGTACTGACTATTGAAATCTGTGAATTCATGATATTCTATTGAGGATTGAGGATTGACAACTGATTGCTGAGGACTGTGTGCTGAAGATTGAGGATTCAGGATTGAGGATACAGGATTGAGGTTTGAGGGCAGGGGATGAGGATTGAGGATTGAGGATTGAGGATTGAAGATTGAGGATTGGGTATTGAGGATTGAACATTGAGGATTGAGGATTGAGGATTGAGGATTGAGGATTGAGGATTGAGAATTGAGGATTGAGGATTGAGGATTGAATATTGAGGATTGGGTGCTGGGGATTGAAGAATGAGTATAGAGGATTGAGGATTGAGTATTGAGGATTGAAGATTGAGTATTGAGGATTGAAGATTGAGGATTGAGGATTGAGGATTGACGATTGAGGATTGAGGATGGAGGATTGAAGATTGAGTATTGAGGATTGAAGATTGAGGATTGAGGATTGAGGATTGAGGATTGAGGATTGAGGATTGAAGATTGAGGATTGAGTATTGAGGATTGAGGATTGAGAATTGATGATTGAAGATTGAGCATTGGGGATTGAGTGTTGAGAGCTGAGGACGAGGACTGACGGTTGAGGATTGAGGATTGAGGATTGAGGGTTGAGGATTGAGGATTGAAGATTGAGGTCTGATGATTGACGATTGAGGTTTGTGGGTTGAGGATTGAGGATTGAGGATTGAGGATTGAGGGTTGTGGGTTGAGGACGAGGAGTGGCGGCTGAGGATTGAGGTTTGAGGATTGAGGATTGAGGACTGAGTGCTGAGGATTGAGGATTGAGGATGGAGCATTGAGGATTGAAGATTGAGGGCTGGGGACTGAGGACTGAAGATTGAGGATTAGGGATTGATGATTGGGGAGTGAGGACCTAGGATTGAAAAATGATTAATGAGGATTGAAGATTGAGGATTGAGGACTGAGGATAGAGAATTGAGAATTGAGAATTGAGGATGAGGTCTGAGGGTTGAGGATTGAGGTTTGAGGAATGAGGATTGAGGATTGAGGATTGAGGATTGGGGATTGAGGATTGAGGATTGAGGATTGAACATTGAGGATTGGGGACTGACTGTTGAGGGATGAGTGATGAGAATTGATGTTTGTGGATGGAGATTTGAAGATTGCAAATTGTGTACTGACTATTGAAATCTGTGAATTCATGATATTCTATTGAGGATTGAGGATTGACAACTGATTGCTGAGGACTGTGTGCTGAAGATTGAGGATTCAGGATTGAGGATACAGGATTGAGGTTTGAGGGCAGGGGATGAGGATTGAGGATTGAGGATTGAGGATTGAAGATTGAGGATTGGGTATTGAGGATTGAACATTGAGGATTGAGGATTGAGGATTGAGGATTGAGGATTGAGGATTGAGAATTGAGGATTGGGGATTGAGGATTGCCGATTGAGGATTGAGGATGAGGGCTGAGGGTTGAGGATTGAGGTTTGAAGACTGAGGACTGGGGATTGAGGGTTGAGAATTGAGGATTGAGGATTGAGGATTGAAGATTGAGGATTGGGTATTGAGGATTGAAGAATGAGGATTGAGGATTGAGGATTGGGGATTGAGGATTGAAAATTGAGTGTTGAGGATTGAAGACTGACGATTGAGGGTTGAGGATTGAGGATTGAGGATTGAGGATTGAGGATTGAGGATTGAAGATTGAGGATTGGGTATTGAGGATTGAACATTGAGGATTGAGGATTGAGGATTGACGATTGAGGATTGATGATTGAAGGCTGAATATTGATGAATGAAGGTTGAGGATTGAGGATTGAGTGTTGTGGATTGAGGACGAGGACTGTGGGTTGAGTATTGATGCCTGAGGTTTGAGGATTGAGGATTGAGGATTGGGAACTGAGGATTGAGGATTGGGGATTGAGGATTGAGGATTGAGGATTGAGGATGAGGGCTGAGGGTTGAGGATTGAGGTTTGAAGACTGAGGACTGAGGATTGAGGGTTGAGAATTGAGGATTGAGGATTGATGATTGAAGATTGAGGATTGGGTATTGAGGATTGAAGACTGACGATTGAGGATTGAGGATTGAGGATTGAGGATTGAGGATTGAGTATTGAAGGTTGAGTATTGAGAATTGAAGATTGAGGAGTGAGGATTGAGGACTGAGGATTGAGGTCTGAGTATTGAGGATTGAGGATTGAAGATTGAGGATTGAGTATAGAGTGTTGTGGATTGAGGACGAGGACTGAGGGTTGAGTATTGATGTTTGAGGTCTGAGGATTGAGGGTTGATGATAGAGAATTGAGGATTAAGGATTGAGGATTGAAGATTGAGGATTGGGTATTGAGGATTGAAGAATGAGGATTGAGGATTGAGGATTGAGGATTGAGGATTGAAGATTAAGTATTGAGGATTGAAGTTTGAGGATTGAGGATTGATTATTGAGGATTGAAGATTGAGGATTGGGTATTGAGGATTGAAGAATGAGGATTGAGAATTGAGGATTGGGGATTGAGGATTGAGGATTGAAGATTGAGGATTGGGGATTGAGGATTGATGATTGAGGATTGGGTATTGAGGATTGAAGAATGAGGATTGAGGATTGAGGATTGGGGATTGAGGATTGAAGATTGAGGATTGAGGATGAGGGCTGAGGGTTGAGGGTTGAGGTTTGAGGACTGAGGACTGAGGATTGAAGATTGAGGATTGGGGACTGACTGTTGAGGGATGAGTGATGAGAATTGATGTTTGTGGATGGTGATTTGTAGATTGCAGATTGTGTACTGAGTATTGAAAACTGTGAATTGATGATATTCTATTGAGGATTGAGGATTGACAACTGATTGCTGAGGACTGTGGGCTGAAGATTGAGGATTCAGGATTGAGGATACAGGATTGAGGTTTGAGGGCAGGGGATTGAGGATTGAGGGTTGAGGATTGAGGATTGAAGATTGAGGATTGGGTATTGAGGATTGAACATTGAGGATTGAGGATTGAGGATTGACGATTGAGGATTGGGTATTGAGGATTGAAGAACGAGGATTGAGGATTGAGGATTGAAGATTGAGGATTGGGTATTGAGGATTGAACATTGAGGATTGAAGATTGAGTATTGATGATTGAAGATTGAGGATTGAGGATTGAGGATTAAGAATTGAGAATTGAAGATGATGACTGAGGGTTGACGTTTGAGGTTTGAGGAATGAGGATTGAGGATTGAGGATTGAGGATTGAGGATTGAGGATTGAGGTTTGAGTATTGAAGATTGAGTACTGATGACTGAGGATTGAGGATTGAGGATTGAGGATTGAGGATTGAGGATTGAGGATTGAGGATTGATGATTGAGTATTGGGGATTGAAGATTGAGGATTGAGGATTGAGGATTGAGGATGCGGTCTGAGGGTTGAGGATTGAGGTTTGAGAACTGAGGACTGAGGATTGAGGATTGAGGATTGAGGTTTGAGTATTGAAGATTGAGTACTGATGACTGAGGATTGAGAATTGAGGATTGAGGATTGAGGATTGAGGATTGACGATTGAGGATTGATGATTGAGTATTGGGGATTGAAGATTGAGGATTGAGGATTGAGGATTGAGGATGCGGTCTGAGGGTTGAGGATTGAGGTTTGAGAACTGAGGACTGAGGATTGAGGATTGAGGATTGAGGAATCAGAACAGAGGATTGAGGATTGAGGATGGAGCATTGAGGATTGAAGATTGAGGATTAAGGATTGAGGATTGGGGATTGAGGATCTAGGACTGGAGATTGATTATTGAGGATTGAAGATTGAGGATTGAGGATTCAGGATTGAGAATTGAGAAGTGAGCATGAGGACTGAGGGTTGAGGATTGAGGTTTGGGGAATGAGGATTGAGGATTGAGGATTGAGGATTGAGGATTGAAGATTGAGTACTGATGATTGAAGATTGAGGATTGAGGATTGAGGGTTGAGTATTGAGGACGAGGACTGACGGTTGAGTGTTGGGGTTTGAGGATTGAGGATTGAGGATTCAGAACTGAGGATTGAGGATTGAGGATGGAGCATTGAGGATTGAAGGTTGAGGACTGGGGACTGAGGATTGAAGATTGAGGATTAAGGATTGAGGATTGGGGATTGAGGATCTAGGATTGGAGATTGATTATTGAGGATTGATGATTGAGGATTGAGGATTCAGGATTGAGAATTGAGAAGTGAGGATGAGGACTGAGGGTTGAGGATTGAGGTTTGAGGAATGAGGACTGAGGATTGAGAATTGAGGATTGAGGACTGAGGGTTGAGGATTGAGGTTTGAGGAACGAGGACTGAGGGTTGAGGGTTGAGGAGTGGGGTTGACGATTGAGAGTCGAAGATTGAGGATTGATGACTGAGGATTGAGGATTGATGATTGAAGATTGGGTGTTGAGGATTGAGGATTGAGGTTTGAGGATTGAGGATTGAGAATTGAGCATTGAGGATTGAGGATTGAAGATTGAGGATTGGGTATTGAGGATTGAAGATTGAGTATTGAGGATTAAAGATTGACGATTGAGGATTGAGGATTGAGGATTGAGGATGAGGTCTGGGGGCTGAGGATTGAGGTTTGAAGACGGAGGACTGAGGATTGAGGATTGAGGATTGAGGATGTGGGCTGAGGGTTGAGGATTGTGGTTTGAGGACTGAGGACTGAGGATTGAGGATTGACAATTGAGGATTGAGGATTGAGGATTGATGATTGAGGATTGGGTATTGTGGATTGAAGAATGAGGATTGAGGATTGAGGGTTGAGGATTCAGGACTGACGATTGAGTATTGAGGACCAAAGACTGACGACTGAGAATTGAGGATTGCGGATTGAGGATTGAGGATTGAAGATTGAGTGTTGAGGATTGAAAGTTGAGGATTGAGGATTGAGCGTTGAGGAGTGAGGATTGAGGATTGAAGATTGAGGATTGGGGACGGAGTGTTGAGGGATGAGTGATGAGAATTGATGTTTGTGAATAGAGATTTCAAGATTGCAGATTGAGTATTGAGTATTGAAAACTGTGAATTGATGATATTCTATTGAGGATTGGGGATTGACAGCTGATTGTTGAGGACTGAGGGCTGAAGGTTGAGGATCGAGGGTTGAGGATTCAGGACTGACGTTGGAGGACTGAGGATTGAGGATTGAGGATTGATGATTGAGGATTGAGGATTGAGGATTGAAGAGTGAGGATTGGGTATTGCGGATTGAAGATTGAGGATTGAGGATTGACGATTGAGGATTGAGGATTGAAGGTTGAATATTGATGAATGAAGACTGAGGATTGAGAATTGAGGATAGAGGATTGAGGATTGAAGATTGAGGATTGAGGATAGAGGATTGAGGATTGAGGATTGAGGATTGAAGATTGAATATTGACGATTGAAGATTGAGGATTGAGGATTGAGGTTTCTGGATTGAGGACGAGGCCTGTTGGTTGAGTATTGATGCCTGAGGTCTGAGGATTGAGAATTGAGGATTGCGAACTGAGGATTGAGGATTGGGGATTGAGGATTGCGGATTGAGGATTCAGGATGAGGGCTGAGGGTTGAGGATTGAGGTTTGAAGACTGAGGACTGAGGATTGAGGGTTGAGAATTGAGGATTGAGGATTGAGGATTGAAGATTGAGGATTGGGTATTGAGGATTGAAGAATGAGGATTGAGGATTGAGGATTGGGGATTGAGGATTGAAAATTGAATGTTGAGGATTGAAGACTGACGATTGAGGGTTGAGGATTGAGGATTGAGGATTGAGGATTGAGGATTGAGGGTTGAAGATTGAGGATTGGGTATTGAGGATTGAACATTGAGGATTGAGGATTGAGGATTGACGATTGAGGATTGATGATTGAAGGCTGAATATTGATGAATGAAGGTTGAGGATTGAGGATTGAGTGTTGTGGATTGAGGACGAGGACTGTGGGTCGAGTATTGATGCCTGAGGTTTGAGGATTGAGGATTGAGGATTGGGAACTGAGGATTGAGGATTGGGGATTGAGGATTGAGGATTGAGGATTGAGGATGAGGGCTGAGGGTTGAGGATTGATGTTTGAAGACTGAGGACTGAGGATTGAGGGTTGAGAATTGAGGATTGAGGATTGATGATTCAAGATTGAGGATTGGGTATTGAGGATTGAAGACTGACGATTGAGGATTGAGGATTGAGGATTGAGGATTGAGGATTGAGGATTGAGGATTGAAGGTTGAGTATTGAGGATTGAAGAACGAGGATTGAGGATTGAGGATTGAAGATTGAGGATTGGGTATTGAGGATTGAACATTGAGGATTGAAGATTGAGTATTGATGATTGAAGATTGAGGATTGAGGATTGAGGATTAAGAATTGAGAATTGAAGATGATGACTGAGGGTTGACGTTTGAGGTTTGAGGAATGAGGATTGAGGATTGAGGATTGAGGATTGAGGATTGAGGATTGAGGTTTGAGTATTGAAGATTGAGTACTGATGACTGAGGATTGAGGATTGAGGATTGAGGATTGAGGATTGAGGATTGAGGATTGAGGATTGATGATTGAGTATTGGGGATTGAAGATTGAGGATTGAGGATTGAGGATTGAGGATGCGGTCTGAGGGTTGAGGATTGAGGTTTGAGAACTGAGGACTGAGGATTGAGGATTGAGGATTGAGGTTTGAGTATTGAAGATTGAGTACTGATGACTGAGGATTGAGAATTGAGGATTGAGGATTGAGGATTGAGGATTGACGATTGAGGATTGATGATTGAGTATTGGGGATTGAAGATTGAGGATTGAGGATTGAGGATTGAGGATGCGGTCTGAGGGTTGAGGATTGAGGTTTGAGAACTGAGGACTGAGGATTGAGGATTGAGGATTGAGGAATCAGAACAGAGGATTGAGGATTGAGGATGGAGCATTGAGGATTGAAGATTGAGGATTAAGGATTGAGGATTGGGGATTGAGGATCTAGGACTGGAGATTGATTATTGAGGATTGAAGATTGAGGATTGAGGATTCAGGATTGAGAATTGAGAAGTGAGCATGAGGACTGAGGGTTGAGGATTGAGGTTTGGGGAATGAGGATTGAGGATTGAGGATTGAGGATTGAGGATTGAAGATTGAGTACTGATGATTGAAGATTGAGGATTGAGGATTGAGGGTTGAGTATTGAGGACGAGGACTGACGGTTGAGTGTTGGGGTTTGAGGATTGAGGATTGAGGATTCAGAACTGAGGATTGAGGATTGAGGATGGAGCATTGAGGATTGAAGGTTGAGGACTGGGGACTGAGGATTGAAGATTGAGGATTAAGGATTGAGGATTGGGGATTGAGGATCTAGGATTGGAGATTGATTATTGAGGATTGATGATTGAGGATTGAGGATTCAGGATTGAGAATTGAGAAGTGAGGATGAGGACTGAGGGTTGAGGATTGAGGTTTGAGGAATGAGGACTGAGGATTGAGAATTGAGGATTGAGGACTGAGGGTTGAGGATTGAGGTTTGAGGAACGAGGACTGAGGGTTGAGGGTTGAGGAGTGGGGTTGACGATTGAGAGTCGAAGATTGAGGATTGATGACTGAGGATTGAGGATTGATGATTGAAGATTGGGTGTTGAGGATTGAGGATTGAGGTTTGAGGATTGAGGATTGAGAATTGAGCATTGAGGATTGAGGATTGAAGATTGAGGATTGGGTATTGAGGATTGAAGATTGAGTATTGAGGATTAAAGATTGACGATTGAGGATTGAGGATTGAGGATTGAGGATGAGGTCTGGGGGCTGAGGATTGAGGTTTGAAGACGGAGGACTGAGGATTGAGGATTGAGGATTGAGGATGTGGGCTGAGGGTTGAGGATTGTGGTTTGAGGACTGAGGACTGAGGATTGAGGATTGACAATTGAGGATTGAGGATTGAGGATTGATGATTGAGGATTGGGTATTGTGGATTGAAGAATGAGGATTGAGGATTGAGGGTTGAGGATTCAGGACTGACGATTGAGTATTGAGGACCAAAGACTGACGACTGAGAATTGAGGATTGCGGATTGAGGATTGAGGATTGAAGATTGAGTGTTGAGGATTGAAAGTTGAGGATTGAGGATTGAGCGTTGAGGAGTGAGGATTGAGGATTGAAGATTGAGGATTGGGGACGGAGTGTTGAGGGATGAGTGATGAGAATTGATGTTTGTGAATAGAGATTTCAAGATTGCAGATTGAGTATTGAGTATTGAAAACTGTGAATTGATGATATTCTATTGAGGATTGGGGATTGACAGCTGATTGTTGAGGACTGAGGGCTGAAGGTTGAGGATCGAGGGTTGAGGATTCAGGACTGACGTTGGAGGACTGAGGATTGAGGATTGAGGATTGATGATTGAGGATTGAGGATTGAGGATTGAAGAGTGAGGATTGGGTATTGCGGATTGAAGATTGAGGATTGAGGATTGACGATTGAGGATTGAGGATTGAAGGTTGAATATTGATGAATGAAGACTGAGGATTGAGAATTGAGGATAGAGGATTGAGGATTGAAGATTGAGGATTGAGGATAGAGGATTGAGGATTGAGGATTGAGGATTGAAGATTGAATATTGACGATTGAAGATTGAGGATTGAGGATTGAGGTTTCTGGATTGAGGACGAGGCCTGTTGGTTGAGTATTGATGCCTGAGGTCTGAGGATTGAGAATTGAGGATTGCGAACTGAGGATTGAGGATTGGGGATTGAGGATTGCGGATTGAGGATTCAGGATGAGGGCTGAGGGTTGAGGATTGAGGTTTGAAGACTGAGGACTGAGGATTGAGGGTTGAGAATTGAGGATTGAGGATTGAGGATTGAAGATTGAGGATTGGGTATTGAGGATTGAAGAATGAGGATTGAGGATTGAGGATTGGGGATTGAGGATTGAAAATTGAATGTTGAGGATTGAAGACTGACGATTGAGGGTTGAGGATTGAGGATTGAGGATTGAGGATTGAGGATTGAGGGTTGAAGATTGAGGATTGGGTATTGAGGATTGAACATTGAGGATTGAGGATTGAGGATTGACGATTGAGGATTGATGATTGAAGGCTGAATATTGATGAATGAAGGTTGAGGATTGAGGATTGAGTGTTGTGGATTGAGGACGAGGACTGTGGGTCGAGTATTGATGCCTGAGGTTTGAGGATTGAGGATTGAGGATTGGGAACTGAGGATTGAGGATTGGGGATTGAGGATTGAGGATTGAGGATTGAGGATGAGGGCTGAGGGTTGAGGATTGATGTTTGAAGACTGAGGACTGAGGATTGAGGGTTGAGAATTGAGGATTGAGGATTGATGATTCAAGATTGAGGATTGGGTATTGAGGATTGAAGACTGACGATTGAGGATTGAGGATTGAGGATTGAGGATTGAGGATTGAGGATTGAGGATTGAAGGTTGAGTATTGATGATTGAAGATTGAGGAGTGAGAATTGAGGACTGAGGATTCAGGATTGATGATTGAGGATTGGGGAATGAGTGTTGAGGGTTGAGTGATGAGAATTGATGTTTGTGGATAGATATTTGAAGATTGCAGATTGAGTATTGAGTGTTGAATACTGTGAATTCATGATATTATATAGAGGATTGAGGATTGACAACTGATTGTTTAGGACTGAGGGCTGAAAGTTGAGGATTCTGGGAAGAGGATACAGGATTGAGGTTTGAGGACTGAGGATTGAGGTCTGAGGATTGAGGATTGAGGATTGAAGATTGAGGATTGAGTATAGAGTGTTGTGGATTGAGGACGAGGTCTGAGGGTCGAGTATTGATGTTTGAGGTCTGAGGATTGAGGGTTGATGATAGAGAATTGAGGATTACGGATTGAGGATTGAAGATTGAGGATTGGGTATTGAGGATTGAAGAATGAGGATTGAGGATTGAGGATTGAGGATTGAGGATTGAAGATTAAGTATTGAGGATTGAAGTTTGAGGATTGAGGATTGATTATTGAGGATTGAAGATTGAGGATTGGGTATTGAGGATTGAAGAATGAGGATTGAGAATTGAGGATTGGGGATTGAGGATTGAGGATTGAAGATTGAGGATTGGGGATTGAGGATTGATGATTGAGGATTGGGTATTGAGGATTGAAGAATGAGGATTGAGGATTGAGGATTGGGGATTGAGGATTGAAGATTGAGGATTGAGTATAGAGTGTTGTGGATTGAGGACGAGGACTGAGGGTTGAGTATTGATGTTTGAGGTCTGAGGATTGAGGGTTGATGATAGAGAATTGAGGATTAAGGATTGAGGATTGAAGATTGAGGATTGGGTATTAAGGATTGAAGAATGAGGATTGAGGATTGAGGATTGAGGATTGAGGATTGAAGATTGAGTATTGAGGATTGAAGTTTGAGGATTGAGGATTGACTATTGAGGATTGAAGATTGAGGATTGGGTATTGAGGATTGAAGAATGAGGATTGAGGATTGAGGATTGGGGATTGAGGATTGAGGATTGAAGATTGAGGATTGGGGATTGAGGATTGATGATTGAGGATTGGGTATTGAGGATTGAAGAATGATGATTGAGGATTGAGGATTGGGGATTGAGGATTGAAGATTGAGGATTGAGGATGAGGGCTGAGGGTTGAGGGTTGAGGTTTGAGGACTGAGGACTGAGGATTGAAGATTGAGGATTGGGGACTGAGTGTTGAGGGTTGAGTGATGAGAATTGATGTTTGTGGATAGAGATTTGAAGATTGCAGATTGAGTACTGAGTATTGAAAGCTGTGAATTGATGATATTCTATGGAGGATTGAGGATTGACAACTGATTGTTGAGGACTGTGGGCTGAAGATTGAGGATTCAGGGTTGAGGATACAGGATTGAGGTTTGAGGGCAGGGGATTGAGGATTGAGGATTGAGGATTGAGGATTGACGATTGAGGATTTGGTATTGAGGATTGAACATTGAGGATTGATGATTGAGGATTGACGATTGAGGATTGAGGGTTGAAGGTTGAAAATTGATGAATGAAGATTGAGGATTGAGGATTGGGTGTTGTGGATTGAGGACGAGGACTATGGGTTGAGTATTGATGCCTGAGGTCTGAGGATTGACGATTGAGGATTGCGAACTGAGGATTGAGGTTTGAGGATTGAAGATTGAGGATTGGGTATTGAGGATTGAAGAATGAGGATTGAGGATTGAGTATTGAGGATTGAGAAATGAAGATTGAGTATTGATGATTGCAGATTGAGGATTGTGGATTGAGGATTGAGGATCGAGGATTGAGGATTGAAGATTGAGTATTGAGGATTGAAGATTGAGGATTGAGAATTGAGGATAGAGGATTGAGGATTGAGGATTGAAGATTGAAGATTGGGTATTGAGGATTGAAGAATGAGGATTGAGGATTGAGGATTGGGGATTGAGGATTGAAAATTGAGTGTTGAGGATTGAAGACTGACGATTGAGGGTTGAGGATTGAGGATTGAGGATTGAGGATTGAGGATTGAGGATTGAAGATTGAGGATTGGGTATTGAGGATTGAACATTGAGGATTGAGGATTGAGGATTGACGATTGAGGATTGATGATTGAAGGCTGAATATTGATGAATGAAGGTTGAGGATTGAGGATTGAGTGTTGTGGATTGAGGACGAGGACTGTGGGTTGAGTATTGATGCCTGAGGTTTGAGGATTGAGGATTGAGGATTGGGAACTGAGGATTGAGGATTGGGGATTGAGGATTGAGGATTGAGGATTGAGGATGAGGGCTGAGGGTTGAGGATTGAGGTTTGAAGACTGAGGACTGAGGATTGAGGGTTGAGAATTGAGGATTGAGGATTGATGATTGAAGATTGAGGATTGGGTATTGAGGATTGAAGACTGACGATTGAGGATTGAGGATTGAGGATTGAGGATTGAGGATTGAGTATTGAAGGTTGAGTATTGAGAATTGAAGATTGAGGAGTGAGGATTGAGGACTGAGGATTGAGGTCTGAGTATTGAGGATTGAGGATTGAAGATTGAGGATTGAGTATAGAGTGTTGTGGATTGAGGACGAGGACTGAGGGTTGAGTATTGATGTTTGAGGTCTGAGGATTGAGGGTTGATGATAGAGAATTGAGGATTAAGGATTGAGGATTGAAGATTGAGGATTGGGTATTGAGGATTGAAGAATGAGGATTGAGGATTGAGGATTGAGGATTGAGGATTGAAGATTAAGTATTGAGGATTGAAGTTTGAGGATTGAGGATTGATTATTGAGGATTGAAGATTGAGGATTGGGTATTGAGGATTGAAGAATGAGGATTGAGAATTGAGGATTGGGGATTGAGGATTGAGGATTGAAGATTGAGGATTGGGGATTGAGGATTGATGATTGAGGATTGGGTATTGAGGATTGAAGAATGAGGATTGAGGATTGAGGATTGGGGATTGAGGATTGAAGATTGAGGATTGAGGATGAGGGCTGAGGGTTGAGGGTTGAGGTTTGAGGACTGAGGACTGAGGATTGAAGATTGAGGATTGGGGACTGACTGTTGAGGGATGAGTGATGAGAATTGATGTTTGTGGATGGTGATTTGTAGATTGCAGATTGTGTACTGAGTATTGAAAACTGTGAATTGATGATATTCTATTGAGGATTGAGGATTGACAACTGATTGCTGAGGACTGTGGGCTGAAGATTGAGGATTCAGGATTGAGGATACAGGATTGAGGTTTGAGGGCAGGGGATTGAGGATTGAGGGTTGAGGATTGAGGATTGAAGATTGAGGATTGGGTATTGAGGATTGAACATTGAGGATTGAGGATTGAGGATTGACGATTGAGGATTGGGTATTGAGGATTGAAGAACGAGGATTGAGGATTGAGGATTGAAGATTGAGGATTGGGTATTGAGGATTGAACATTGAGGATTGAAGATTGAGTATTGATGATTGAAGATTGAGGATTGAGGATTGAGGATTAAGAATTGAGAATTGAAGATGATGACTGAGGGTTGACGTTTGAGGTTTGAGGAATGAGGATTGAGGATTGAGGATTGAGGATTGAGGATTGAGGATTGAGGTTTGAGTATTGAAGATTGAGTACTGATGACTGAGGATTGAGGATTGAGGATTGAGGATTGAGGATTGAGGATTGAGGATTGAGGATTGATGATTGAGTATTGGGGATTGAAGATTGAGGATTGAGGATTGAGGATTGAGGATGCGGTCTGAGGGTTGAGGATTGAGGTTTGAGAACTGAGGACTGAGGATTGAGGATTGAGGATTGAGGTTTGAGTATTGAAGATTGAGTACTGATGACTGAGGATTGAGAATTGAGGATTGAGGATTGAGGATTGAGGATTGACGATTGAGGATTGATGATTGAGTATTGGGGATTGAAGATTGAGGATTGAGGATTGAGGATTGAGGATGCGGTCTGAGGGTTGAGGATTGAGGTTTGAGAACTGAGGACTGAGGATTGAGGATTGAGGATTGAGGAATCAGAACAGAGGATTGAGGATTGAGGATGGAGCATTGAGGATTGAAGATTGAGGATTAAGGATTGAGGATTGGGGATTGAGGATCTAGGACTGGAGATTGGTTATTGAGGATTGAAGATTGAGGATTGAGGATTCAGGATTGAGAATTGAGAAGTGAGCATGAGGACTGAGGGTTGAGGATTGAGGTTTGGGGAATGAGGATTGAGGATTGAGGATTGAGGATTGAGGATTGAAGATTGAGTACTGATGATTGAAGATTGAGGATTGAGGATTGAGGGTTGAGTATTGAGGACGAGGACTGACGGTTGAGTGTTGGGGTTTGAGGATTGAGGATTGAGGATTCAGAACTGAGGATTGAGGATTGAGGATGGAGCATTGAGGATTGAAGGTTGAGGACTGGGGACTGAGGATTGAAGATTGAGGATTAAGGATTGAGGATTGGGGATTGAGGATCTAGGATTGGAGATTGATTATTGAGGATTGAAGATTGAGGATTGAGGATTCAGGATTGAGAATTGAGAAGTGAGGATGAGGACTGAGGGTTGAGGATTGAGGTTTGAGGAATGAGGACTGAGGATTGAGAATTGAGGATTGAGGACTGAGGGTTGAGGATTGAGGTTTGAGGAACGAGGACTGAGGGTTGAGGGTTGAGGAGTGGGGTTGACGATTGAGAGTCGAAGATTGAGGATTGATGACTGAGGATTGAGGATTGATGATTGAAGATTGGGTGTTGAGGATTGAAGATTGAGGTTTGAGGATTGAGGATTGAGAATTGAGCATTGAGGATTGAGGATTGAAGATTGAGGATTGGGTATTGAGGATTGAAGATTGAGTATTGAGGATTAAAGATTGACGATTGAGGATTGAGGATTGAGGATTGAGGATGAGGTCTGGGGGCTGAGGATTGAGGTTTGAAGACGGAGGACTGAGGATTGAGGATTGAGGATTGAGGATGTGGGCTGAGGGTTGAGGATTGTGGTTTGAGGACTGAGGACTGAGGATTGAGGATTGACAATTGAGGATTGAGGATTGAGGATTGATGATTGAGGATTGGGTATTGTGGATTGAAGAATGAGGATTGAGGATTGAGGGTTGAGGATTCAGGACTGACGATTGAGTATTGAGGACCAAAGACTGACGACTGAGAATTGAGGATTGCGGATTGAGGATTGAGGATTGAAGATTGAGTGTTGAGGATTGAAAGTTGAGGATTGAGGATTGAGCGTTGAGGAGTGAGGATTGAGGATTGAAGATTGAGGATTGGGGACGGAGTGTTGAGGGATGAGTGATGAGAATTGATGTTTGTGAATAGAGATTTCAAGATTGCAGATTGAGTATTGAGTATTGAAAACTGTGAATTGATGATATTCTATTGAGGATTGGGGATTGACAGCTGATTGTTGAGGACTGAGGGCTGAAGGTTGAGGATCGAGGGTTGAGGATTCAGGACTGACGTTGGAGGACTGAGGATTGAGGATTGAGGATTGATGATTGAGGATTGAGGATTGAGGATTGAAGAGTGAGGATTGGGTATTGCGGATTGAAGATTGAGGATTGAGGATTGACGATTGAGGATTGAGGATTGAAGGTTGAATATTGATGAATGAAGACTGAGGATTGAGAATTGAGGATAGAGGATTGAGGATTGAAGATTGAGGATTGAGGATAGAGGATTGAGGATTGAGGATTGAGGATTGAAGATTGAATATTGACGATTGAAGATTGAGGATTAAGGATTGAGGTTTCTGGATTGAGGACGAGGCCTGTTGGTTGAGTATTGATGCCTGAGGTCTGAGGATTGAGAATTGAGGATTGCGAACTGAGGATTGAGGATTGGGGATTGAGGATTGCGGATTGAGGATTGAGGATGAGGGCTGAGGGTTGAGGATTGAGGTTTGAAGACTGAGGACTGAGGATTGAGGGTTGAGAATTGAGGATTGAGGATTGAGGATTGAAGATTGAGGATTGGGTATTGAGGATTGAAGAATGAGGATTGAGGATTGAGGATTGGGGATTGAGGATTGAAAATTGAATGTTGAGGATTGAAGACTGACGATTGAGGGTTGAGGATTGAGGATTGAGGATTGAGGATTGAGGATTGAGGGTTGAAGATTGAGGATTGGGTATTGAGGATTGAACATTGAGGATTGAGGATTGAGGATTGACGATTGAGGATTGATGATTGAAGGCTGAATATTGATGAATGAAGGTTGAGGATTGAGGATTGAGTGTTGTGGATTGAGGACGAGGACTGTGGGTTGAGTATTGATGCCTGAGGTTTGAGGATTGAGGATTGAGGATTGGGAACTGAGGATTGAGGATTGGGGATTGAGGATTGAGGATTGAGGATTGAGGATGAGGGCTGAGGGTTGAGGATTGATGTTTGAAGACTGAGGACTGAGGATTGAGGGTTGAGAATTGAGGATTGAGGATTGATGATTCAAGATTGAGGATTGGGTATTGAGGATTGAAGACTGACGATTGAGGATTGAGGATTGAGGATTGAGGATTGAGGATTGAGGATTGAGGATTGAAGGTTGAGTATTGAGGATTGAAGATTGAGGAGTGAGGATTGAGGACTGAGGATTCAGGATTGATGATTGAGGATTGGGGAATGAGTGTTGAGGGTTGAGTGATGAGAATTGATGTTTGTGGATAGATATTTGAAGATTGCAGATTGAGTATTGAGTGTTGAATACTGTGAATTCATGATATTATATAGAGGATTGAGGATTGACAACTGATTGTTTAGGACTGAGGGCTGAAAGTTGAGGATTCTGGGAAGAGGATACAGGATTGAGGTTTGAGGACTGAGGATTGAGGTCTGAGGATTGAGGATTGAGGATTGAAGATTGAGGATTGAGTATAGAGTGTTGTGGATTGAGGACGAGGTCTGAGGGTCGAGTATTGATGTTTGAGGTCTGAGGATTGAGGGTTGATGATAGAGAATTGAGGATTATGGATTGAGGATTGAAGATTGAGGATTGGGTATTGAGGATTGAAGAATGAGGATTGAGGATTGAGGATTGAGGATTGAGGATTGAAGATTAAGTATTGAGGATTGAAGTTTGAGGATTGAGGATTGATTATTGAGGATTGAAGATTGAGGATTGGGTATTGAGGATTGAAGAATGAGGATTGAGAATTGAGGATTGGGGATTGAGGATTGAGGATTGAAGATTGAGGATTGGGGATTGAGGATTGATGATTGAGGATTGGGTATTGAGGATTGAAGAATGAGGATTGAGGATTGAGGATTGGGGATTGAGGATTGAAGATTGAGGATTGAGTATAGAGTGTTGTGGATTGAGGACGAGGACTGAGGGTTGAGTATTGATGTTTGAGGTCTGAGGATTGAGGGTTGATGATAGAGAATTGAGGATTAAGGATTGAGGATTGAAGATTGAGGATTGGGTATTAAGGATTGAAGAATGAGGATTGAGGATTGAGGATTGAGGATTGAGGATTGAAGATTGAGTATTGAGGATTGAAGTTTGAGGATTGAGGATTGACTATTGAGGATTGAAGATTGAGGATTGGGTATTGAGGATTGAAGAATGAGGATTGAG
This sequence comes from Calliopsis andreniformis, assembly GCF_051401765.1. Classification (NCBI taxonomy): domain Eukaryota; kingdom Metazoa; phylum Arthropoda; class Insecta; order Hymenoptera; family Andrenidae; genus Calliopsis; species Calliopsis andreniformis. The sequence goes on along the minus strand of NW_027480554.1, from coordinate 81,847 downwards.
GATTGAGGATTGGGGATTGAGGATTGAGGATTGAAGATTGAGGATTGGGGATTGAGGATTGATGATTGAGGATTGGGTATTGAGGATTGAAGAATGATGATTGAGGATTGAGGATTGGGGATTGAGGATTGAAGATTGAGGATTGAGGATGAGGGCTGAGGGTTGAGGGTTGAGGTTTGAGGACTGAGGACTGAGGATTGAAGATTGAGGATTGGGGACTGAGTGTTGAGGGTTGAGTGATGAGAATTGATGTTTGTGGATAGAGATTTGAAGATTGCAGATTGAGTACTGAGTATTGAAAGCTGTGAATTGATGATATTCTATGGAGGATTGAGGATTGACAACTGATTGTTGAGGACTGTGGGCTGAAGATTGAGGATTCAGGGTTGAGGATACAGGATTGAGGTTTGAGGGCAGGGGATTGAGGATTGAGGATTGAGGATTGAGGATTGACGATTGAGGATTTGGTATTGAGGATTGAACATTGAGGATTGATGATTGAGGATTGACGATTGAGGATTGAGGGTTGAAGGTTGAAAATTGATGAATGAAGATTGAGGATTGAGGATTGGGTGTTGTGGATTGAGGACGAGGACTATGGGTTGAGTATTGATGCCTGAGGTCTGAGGATTGACGATTGAGGATTGCGAACTGAGGATTGAGGTTTGAGGATTGAAGATTGAGGATTGGGTATTGAGGATTGAAGAATGAGGATTGAGGATTGAGTATTGAGGATTGAGAAATGAAGATTGAGTATTGATGATTGCAGATTGAGGATTGTGGATTGAGGATTGAGGATCGAGGATTGAGGATTGAAGATTGAGTATTGAGGATTGAAGATTGAGGATTGAGAATTGAGGATAGAGGATTGAGAACTGAGGATTGAGGTTTGAGGATTGAAGATTGAGGGTTGGGTATTGAGGATTGAAGAATGAGGATTGAAGATTGAGGATTGAGGATTGAGGATTGAAGACTGAGGATTGGGGATTGAGGATTGAAGATTGAGGATTGGGTATTGAGGATTCAAGAATGAGGATTGAGGATTGAGGATTGGGGATTGAGTATTGATGATTGAGGATTGAGGATGAGGGCTGAGGGTTGAGGGTTGAGGTTTGAGGACCGAGGACTGAGGATTGAAGTTTGAGGATTGGGGACTGAGTGTTGAGGGTTGAGTGATGAGAATTGATGTTCGTGGATAGAGATTTGAAGATTGCAGATTGAGCATTGCGTGTTAAAAGCTGTGAATTGATGATATTCTATTGAGGATTGAGGATTGACAACTGATTGTTGAGGACTGAGGGCTGAAGATGGAGGATTCAGGATTGAGGATACAGTTTTGAGGTTTGAGGACTGAGGATTGAGGATTGAGGATTGAGGATTGTGGATTGATGATTGAGGATTGAGAATTGAAGATTGAGGATTGAGGATTGAGGATTGAGGATGCGGTCTGAGGGTTGGGGATGTAGGTTTGAGGTCTGAGGATTGAGGATTGAGGATTGGGAATTGAGGATTGAGGATTGACGATTGAAGATTGAGGATTGGGTATTGAGGATTGAAGAATGAGGATTGAGGATTGAGGATTGAGGATTGAGGATTGAAGATTGAGACTTGAGGTTTGAAGGTTGAGAATTGAGGATTGAGAATTGAAGATTGAGGATCTGGGACAGAGGATTGAAGATTGAGTATTGAGGATTGAGGATTGAGGATGAGGCCCCAGGCTTGAGGATTGAGGTTTGAGGACAGAGGACTGAGGATTGAGGATTGAGAATTGAGGATTGAGGTTTGAGGATTGAGGATTGAGGATTGCGAATTGAGGATTGAGGATTTAGGATTGAAGATTGAGGATTGGGTATTGAGGATTGAAGTACGAGGATTGAGGATTGAGGATTGAAGATTGAGGATTGGGTGTTGAGGATTGAACATTGAGGATTGAGGATTGAGTATTGAGGATTGAGGATTGATGATCGAAGATTGAATATCGATGATTGAAGATTGAGGATCGAGGATTGATTGTTGTGGATTGAGGACGAGGACTGAGTGTTGAGTATTACCGTTTGAGGTCTGAGGATTGAGGATTGAGGATTGAGAATTGAGGATTGAGGATTGAGGGTTGAATATTGAGGATTGGGAGTTGGGGATTGAAGAATGAGTATAGAGGATTGAGGATTGAGGATTGAGGATTGAAGATTGAGTATTGAGGATTGGAGACTGAGCCTTGAGGTTTGAAGGTTGAGAATTGAGGATTGAGAATTGAAGATTGAGGATCTGGGACAGACGATTGAAGATTGAGTATTGAGGATTGAGGATTGAGGATGAGGCCCCAGGCTTGAGGATTGAGGTTTGAGGACAGAGGACTGAGGATTGAGGATTGAGAATTGAGGATTGAGGATTGAGGATTGAGGATTGAGGATTGAGGATTGCGAATTGAGGATTGAGGATTTATGATTGAAGATTGAGGATTGTGTATTGAGGATTGAAGAACGAGGATTGAGGATTGAGGATTGAGGATTGAAGATTGAGGATTGAGGATTGACGATTGAGGATTGAGGATTGAGGATTGAAGATTGAGTATTGAGGATTGAAGATTGAGGGTTGAGGATTGAGGATTGAGGATTGTGGATTGAAGATTGAGGATTGAGTATTGAGGATTGAGGATTGAGAATTGATGATTGAAGATTGAGCATTGAGGATTGAGTGTTGAGGGTTGTGGACGAGGACTGACGGTTGAGGATTGAGGTTTGAGGATTGAGGGTTGAGGATTGAGTATTGAAGATTGAGGACTGATGATTGAGGATTGAGGTTTGTGGGTTGAGGATTGAGGATTGAGGATTGAGGGTTGTGGGTTGAGGACGAGTAGTGACTTCTGAGGATTGAGGTTTGAGGATTGAGGACTCAGGACTTAGGACTGAGGATTGAGGATTGAGGATGGAGCATTGAGGATTGAAGATTGAGGGCTGGGGACTGAGGACTGAAGATTGAGGATTATTGATTGATGATTGGGGATTGAGGATCTAGGATTGAAAAATGATTACTGAGGATTCAAGATTGAGGATTGAGGACTGAGGATAGAGAATTGAGGATTGAGGATTGAGGATTGAGGATTGAAGATTGAGGATTGGGTATTGAGGATGGAACATTGAGGATTGAGGATTGAGGATTGACGATTGAGGATTGAGGATTGAAGGTTGAATATTGATGAATGAAGATTGAGGATTGAGGATTGAGTGTTGTGGATTGAGGACGAGGCCTGTGGGTTGAGTATTGATGCCTGAGGTATGAGGATTGAGAATTGAGGATTGCGAAATGAGGATTGAGGATTGGGGATTGAGGATTGCGGATTGAGGATTGAGGATTGTGGATTGAAGATTGAGGATTGGGTATTGAGGATTGAAGAACGAGGAATGAGGATTGAGGATTGAGGATTGAGGATTGAAAATAGAGTAGTGAGGATTGAAGATTGACGATTGAGGTTTGAGCATTGAGGATTGAGGATTGAACATTGAGGACTGAGTGTTGAGCGTTGAGTGATGAGAATTGATGTTTGTGGATAGAGGTTTGAAGTTTGCAGATTGAGTATTGAGTATTGAAAACTGTGAATTGAGGATATTCTATTGAGGATTGAGGATTGACTGCTGATTGTTGAGGACTGAAGGCTGAGGATTGAGGATTCAGGATTGAGGATTCAGGATTGTGGTTTGAGGACTGACGATTGAGGATTGAGGATTGAGGATTGAGGACTGAGGATTGAGGATTGAGGATTGAAGATTGAGGACTGGGTATTGCGGATTGAACATTGAGGGTTGAGGATTGAGGATTGAGGATTGAGGATTGAGGACTGAAGGTAGAATATTGATGATTGAAGATTGAAGATTGAGGATTGAGTGTTGTGGATTGAGGACGAGGACTGAGGGTTGAGTATTGATGTTTGGGGTCTGAGGATTGAGGATTGAGGATTGAGATTTGAGGATTGAGGATTGAGGATGAGGGCTGAGGTTTGAGGGTTGATGTTTGACGACTGAGGACTGAGGATTGAAGATTGAGGATTGGGGACGGACTGTTGAGGGTTGAGTGATGAGAATTGATGTTTGTGGATAGAGATTTGAAGATTGCAGATTGAGTTTGAGTGTTAAAAACTGTGAATTGATGATATTCTATTGATGATTGAGGATTGACAACTGATTGATGAGGACTGAGGGCTGAAGATGGAGGATTCAGGATTGAGGATACAGGGTTGAGTTTTGAGGACTGAGGATTGAGGATTGAGGATTGAGGATTGAGGGTTGAGGATTGAGGGTTGAGGATTGAGGGTTGTGGATTGAGGACGAGGACTGAGGGTTGAGTTTTGATGTTTGAGGTCTGAGGATTGAGGATTGAGGATTGAGGATAGAGAATTGAGTATTGAGGATTGAGGATTGAAGATTGAGGATTGGGTATTGAGGATTGAAGAATGAGGATTGAGGATTGAGGATTGAGGATTGAGGATTGAAGATTGAGTATTGAGGATTGAAGTTTGAGGATTGAGGATTGTGTATTGAAGATTGAGGATTTGGGACTGAGGATTGAAGGTTGAGGATTGAGGATTGAGGATTGAGGATTGAGGATTGAGGATTGAGGATTGAGGATTGAGGATTGAAGATTGAGGATTGGGTATTGAGGATTTAAGAATGAGGATTGAGGATTGAGGATTGATGATTGAGGATTGAGGATTGAGTATTGAGGATTCAAGATTGGCGATTGAGGATTGAGGATTGAGGATTGAGGGTTGACGATTGAGGACTGAGGATTGAAGATTGAGTATTGAGGATTGAAAATTGAGGATAGAGGATTGAGAATTGAGGATTGAGGATTGAGGATTGAAGATTGAGGATTGGGTATTGAGGATTTAAGAATGAGGATTGAGGATTGAGGATTGAGGATTGAGGATTGAGGATTGAGTATTGAGGATTCAAGATTGGCGATTGAGGATTGAGGATTGAGGATTGAGGGTTGAGGATTGAGGACTGAGGATTGAAGATTGAGTATTGAGGATTGAAAATTGAGGATAGAGGATTGAGAATTGAGGATTGAGGATTGAAGATTGAATATTGATGATTGAAGATTGAGGATTGAGGATTGAGGTTTCTGGATTGAGGACGAGGACTGAGGGTTGAATATTGACGTTTGAGGTCTGAGGATTGAGGATTGAGGATTGAGGATTGAGAACTGAGGATTGAGGTTTGAGGATTGAAGATTGAGAATTGGGTATTGAGGATTGAAGAGTGAGGATTGAGGATTGAGGATTGAGGATTGAGGATTGAGGATTGAGGATTGGGGATTGAGGATTGAAGATTGAGGATTGGGTATTGGGGATTGAGGATTGAGGATTGAGGATTGAGGATGAGGGCTGAGGGTTGAGGGTTGAGGTTTGAGGACTGAGGACTGAGGATTGAAGATTGAGGATTGGGGACGGAGTGTTGAGGGTTGAGTGATGAGAATTGATGTTTGTGGATAGAGATTTGAAGATTGCAGATTGAGTATTGAGTGTTAAAAACTGTGAATTGATGATATTCTATTGAGGATTGAGGATTGACAACTGATTGTTGAGGACTGAGGGCTGAAGATGGAGGATTCAGGATTGAGGATACAGGATTGAGGTTTGAGGACTGAGCATTGAGGATTGAGGATTGAGGATTGAGGATTGAGTATTGAGGATTGAGAATTGAAGATTGAGAACTGAGGATTGAGGGTTGTGGATTGAGGACGAGGACTGAGGGTTCAGTTTTGATGTTTGAGGTCTGAGGATTGAGGATTGAGGATAGAGAATTGAGTATTGAGGATTGAGGATTGAAGATTGAGGATTGGGTATTGAGGATTGAGGAATGAGGATTGAGGATTGAGGATTGAGGATTGAGGATTGAAGATTGAGTATTGAGGATTGAAGTTTGAGGACTGAGGATTGTGTATTGAAGATTGAGGATTTGGGACTGAGGACTGAAGATTGAGGATTGAGGATTGAGGATTGAGGATTGAGGATTGAGGATTGAGGATTGAGGATTGAGGATTGAGGATTGAAGATTGAGGATTGGGTATTGAGGACTGAAGAATGAGGATTGAGGATTGAGGATTGAGGATTGAGGATTGAGGATTGAGTATTGAGGATTGAAGATTGGCGATTGAGGATTGAGGATTGAGGATTGAGGGTTGAGGATTGAGGATTGAGGATTGAAGATTGAGTATTGAGGATTGAAAATTGAGGATAGAGGATTGAGAATTGAGGATTGAGGATTGAAGATTGAGTATTGAGGTTTGAAGATTAAGATTGAGGATTGAGGATTGAGGATTGAGGATTGAAGATTGAGGATTGGTGACTGAGCATTGAGGGTTGAGTGATGAGAATTGATGTTTGTGTATAGAGATCTGAAGATTGCAGATTGAGTATTGAGTATTGAAAACTGTGAATTAAGGACATTCTCTTGAGGATTGAGGATTGACAACTGATTGTGTAGGACTCAGGGCTGAAGATTGAGGATTAAGGATTGAGGATTCAGGATCGCGGTTTGAGGACTGAGGATTGAGGATTGAGGATTGAGGATTGAGGATTGAGAATGGAGGATTGAAGAGAGAGGACTGAGTGTTGAGGACTGTGTGCTGAGAATTGATGTTTGAGGATTGAGGTCTGATTATTGTATATTTTTGATTGAGTATTCAACCATGAGAATTCAGTATATTCTATTGAGTGTTGAGAATTGAGGATTGATGGTTGAGTATTGAGGATTGAGGATTGAAGATTGAGGATTGGGTATTGAGGATTGAAGATTGAGTATTGAGGATTAAAGATTGACGATTGAGGATTGAGGATTGAGGATTGAGGATGAGGTCTGGGGGCTGAGGATTGAGGTTTGAAGACGGAGGACTGAGGATTGAGGATTGAGGATTGAGGATGTGGGCTGAGGGTTGAGGATTGTGGTTTGAGGACTGAGGACTGAGGATTGAGGATTGACAATTGAGGATTGAGGATTGAGGATTGATGATTGAGGATTGGGTATTGTGGATTGAAGAATGAGGATTGAGGATTGAGGGTTGAGGATTCAGGACTGACGATTGAGTATTGAGGACCAAAGACTGACGACTGAGAATTGAGGATTGCGGATTGAGGATTGAGGATTGAAGATTGAGTGTTGAGGATTGAAAGTTGAGGATTGAGGATTGAGCGTTGAGGAGTGAGGATTGAGGATTGAAGATTGAGGATTGGGGACGGAGTGTTGAGGGATGAGTGATGAGAATTGATGTTTGTGAATAGAGATTTCAAGATTGCAGATTGAGTATTGAGTATTGAAAACTGTGAATTGATGATATTCTATTGAGGATTGGGGATTGACAGCTGATTGTTGAGGACTGAGGGCTGAAGGTTGAGGATCGAGGGTTGAGGATTCAGGACTGACGTTGGAGGACTGAGGATTGAGGATTGAGGATTGATGATTGAGGATTGAGGATTGAGGATTGAAGAGTGAGGATTGGGTATTGCGGATTGAAGATTGAGGATTGAGGATTGACGATTGAGGATTGAGGATTGAAGGTTGAATATTGATGAATGAAGACTGAGGATTGAGAATTGAGGATAGAGGATTGAGGATTGAAGATTGAGGATTGAGGATAGAGGATTGAGGATTGAGGATTGAGGATTGAAGATTGAATATTGACGATTGAAGATTGAGGATTGAGGATTGAGGTTTCTGGATTGAGGACGAGGCCTGTTGGTTGAGTATTGATGCCTGAGGTCTGAGGATTGAGAATTGAGGATTGCGAACTGAGGATTGAGGATTGGGGATTGAGGATTGCGGATTGAGGATTCAGGATGAGGGCTGAGGGTTGAGGATTGAGGTTTGAAGACTGAGGACTGAGGATTGAGGGTTGAGAATTGAGGATTGAGGATTGAGGATTGAAGATTGAGGATTGGGTATTGAGGATTGAAGAATGAGGATTGAGGATTGAGGATTGGGGATTGAGGATTGAAAATTGAATGTTGAGGATTGAAGACTGACGATTGAGGGTTGAGGATTGAGGATTGAGGATTGAGGATTGAGGATTGAGGGTTGAAGATTGAGGATTGGGTATTGAGGATTGAACATTGAGGATTGAGGATTGAGGATTGACGATTGAGGATTGATGATTGAAGGCTGAATATTGATGAATGAAGGTTGAGGATTGAGGATTGAGTGTTGTGGATTGAGGACGAGGACTGTGGGTCGAGTATTGATGCCTGAGGTTTGAGGATTGAGGATTGAGGATTGGGAACTGAGGATTGAGGATTGGGGATTGAGGATTGAGGATTGAGGATTGAGGATGAGGGCTGAGGGTTGAGGATTGATGTTTGAAGACTGAGGACTGAGGATTGAGGGTTGAGAATTGAGGATTGAGGATTGATGATTCAAGATTGAGGATTGGGTATTGAGGATTGAAGACTGACGATTGAGGATTGAGGATTGAGGATTGAGGATTGAGGATTGAGGATTGAGGATTGAAGGTTGAGTATTGATGATTGAAGATTGAGGAGTGAGGATTGAGGACTGAGGATTCAGGATTGATGATTGAGGATTGGGGAATGAGTGTTGAGGGTTGAGTGATGAGAATTGATGTTTGTGGATAGATATTTGAAGATTGCAGATTGAGTATTGAGTGTTGAATACTGTGAATTCATGATATTATATAGAGGATTGAGGATTGACAACTGATTGTTTAGGACTGAGGGCTGAAAGTTGAGGATTCTGGGAAGAGGATACAGGATTGAGGTTTGAGGACTGAGGATTGAGGTCTGAGGATTGAGGATTGAGGATTGAAGATTGAGGATTGAGTATAGAGTGTTGTGGATTGAGGACGAGGTCTGAGGGTCGAGTATTGATGTTTGAGGTCTGAGGATTGAGGGTTGATGATAGAGAATTGAGGATTACGGATTGAGGATTGAAGATTGAGGATTGGGTATTGAGGATTGAAGAATGAGGATTGAGGATTGAGGATTGAGGATTGAGGATTGAAGATTAAGTATTGAGGATTGAAGTTTGAGGATTGAGGATTGATTATTGAGGATTGAAGATTGAGGATTGGGTATTGAGGATTGAAGAATGAGGATTGAGAATTGAGGATTGGGGATTGAGGATTGAGGATTGAAGATTGAGGATTGGGGATTGAGGATTGATGATTGAGGATTGGGTATTGAGGATTGAAGAATGAGGATTGAGGATTGAGGATTGGGGATTGAGGATTGAAGATTGAGGATTGAGTATAGAGTGTTGTGGATTGAGGACGAGGACTGAGGGTTGAGTATTGATGTTTGAGGTCTGAGGATTGAGGGTTGATGATAGAGAATTGAGGATTAAGGATTGAGGATTGAAGATTGAGGATTGGGTATTAAGGATTGAAGAATGAGGATTGAGGATTGAGGATTGAGGATTGAGGATTGAAGATTGAGTATTGAGGATTGAAGTTTGAGGATTGAGGATTGACTATTGAGGATTGAAGATTGAGGATTGGGTATTGAGGATTGAAGAATGAGGATTGAGGATTGAGGATTGGGGATTGAGGATTGAGGATTGAAGATTGAGGATTGGGGATTGAGGATTGATGATTGAGGATTGGGTATTGAGGATTGAAGAATGATGATTGAGGATTGAGGATTGGGGATTGAGGATTGAAGATTGAGGATTGAGGATGAGGGCTGAGGGTTGAGGGTTGAGGTTTGAGGACTGAGGACTGAGGATTGAAGATTGAGGATTGGGGACTGAGTGTTGAGGGTTGAGTGATGAGAATTGATGTTTGTGGATAGAGATTTGAAGATTGCAGATTGAGTACTGAGTATTGAAAGCTGTGAATTGATGATATTCTATGGAGGATTGAGGATTGACAACTGATTGTTGAGGACTGTGGGCTGAAGATTGAGGATTCAGGGTTGAGGATACAGGATTGAGGTTTGAGGGCAGGGGATTGAGGATTGAGGATTGAGGATTGAGGATTGACGATTGAGGATTTGGTATTGAGGATTGAACATTGAGGATTGATGATTGAGGATTGACGATTGAGGATTGAGGGTTGAAGGTTGAAAATTGATGAATGAAGATTGAGGATTGAGGATTGGGTGTTGTGGATTGAGGACGAGGACTATGGGTTGAGTATTGATGCCTGAGGTCTGAGGATTGACGATTGAGGATTGCGAACTGAGGATTGAGGTTTGAGGATTGAAGATTGAGGATTGGGTATTGAGGATTGAAGAATGAGGATTGAGGATTGAGTATTGAGGATTGAGAAATGAAGATTGAGTATTGATGATTGCAGATTGAGGATTGTGGATTGAGGATTGAGGATCGAGGATTGAGGATTGAAGATTGAGTATTGAGGATTGAAGATTGAGGATTGAGAATTGAGGATAGAGGATTGAGGATTGAGGATTGAAGATTGAAGATTGGGTATTGAGGATTGAAGAATGAGGATTGAGGATTGAGGATTGGGGATTGAGGATTGAAAATTGAGTGTTGAGGATTGAAGACTGACGATTGAGGGTTGAGGATTGAGGATTGAGGATTGAGGATTGAGGATTGAGGATTGAAGATTGAGGATTGGGTATTGAGGATTGAACATTGAGGATTGAGGATTGAGGATTGACGATTGAGGATTGATGATTGAAGGCTGAATATTGATGAATGAAGGTTGAGGATTGAGGATTGAGTGTTGTGGATTGAGGACGAGGACTGTGGGTTGAGTATTGATGCCTGAGGTTTGAGGATTGAGGATTGAGGATTGGGAACTGAGGATTGAGGATTGGGGATTGAGGATTGAGGATTGAGGATTGAGGATGAGGGCTGAGGGTTGAGGATTGAGGTTTGAAGACTGAGGACTGAGGATTGAGGGTTGAGAATTGAGGATTGAGGATTGATGATTGAAGATTGAGGATTGGGTATTGAGGATTGAAGACTGACGATTGAGGATTGAGGATTGAGGATTGAGGATTGAGGATTGAGTATTGAAGGTTGAGTATTGAGAATTGAAGATTGAGGAGTGAGGATTGAGGACTGAGGATTGAGGTCTGAGTATTGAGGATTGAGGATTGAAGATTGAGGATTGAGTATAGAGTGTTGTGGATTGAGGACGAGGACTGAGGGTTGAGTATTGATGTTTGAGGTCTGAGGATTGAGGGTTGATGATAGAGAATTGAGGATTAAGGATTGAGGATTGAAGATTGAGGATTGGGTATTGAGGATTGAAGAATGAGGATTGAGGATTGAGGATTGAGGATTGAGGATTGAAGATTAAGTATTGAGGATTGAAGTTTGAGGATTGAGGATTGATTATTGAGGATTGAAGATTGAGGATTGGGTATTGAGGATTGAAGAATGAGGATTGAGAATTGAGGATTGGGGATTGAGGATTGAGGATTGAAGATTGAGGATTGGGGATTGAGGATTGATGATTGAGGATTGGGTATTGAGGATTGAAGAATGAGGATTGAGGATTGAGGATTGGGGATTGAGGATTGAAGATTGAGGATTGAGGATGAGGGCTGAGGGTTGAGGGTTGAGGTTTGAGGACTGAGGACTGAGGATTGAAGATTGAGGATTGGGGACTGACTGTTGAGGGATGAGTGATGAGAATTGATGTTTGTGGATGGTGATTTGTAGATTGCAGATTGTGTACTGAGTATTGAAAACTGTGAATTGATGATATTCTATTGAGGATTGAGGATTGACAACTGATTGCTGAGGACTGTGGGCTGAAGATTGAGGATTCAGGATTGAGGATACAGGATTGAGGTTTGAGGGCAGGGGATTGAGGATTGAGGGTTGAGGATTGAGGATTGAAGATTGAGGATTGGGTATTGAGGATTGAACATTGAGGATTGAGGATTGAGGATTGACGATTGAGGATTGGGTATTGAGGATTGAAGAACGAGGATTGAGGATTGAGGATTGAAGATTGAGGATTGGGTATTGAGGATTGAACATTGAGGATTGAAGATTGAGTATTGATGATTGAAGATTGAGGATTGAGGATTGAGGATTAAGAATTGAGAATTGAAGATGATGACTGAGGGTTGACGTTTGAGGTTTGAGGAATGAGGATTGAGGATTGAGGATTGAGGATTGAGGATTGAGGATTGAGGTTTGAGTATTGAAGATTGAGTACTGATGACTGAGGATTGAGGATTGAGGATTGAGGATTGAGGATTGAGGATTGAGGATTGAGGATTGATGATTGAGTATTGGGGATTGAAGATTGAGGATTGAGGATTGAGGATTGAGGATGCGGTCTGAGGGTTGAGGATTGAGGTTTGAGAACTGAGGACTGAGGATTGAGGATTGAGGATTGAGGTTTGAGTATTGAAGATTGAGTACTGATGACTGAGGATTGAGAATTGAGGATTGAGGATTGAGGATTGAGGATTGACGATTGAGGATTGATGATTGAGTATTGGGGATTGAAGATTGAGGATTGAGGATTGAGGATTGAGGATGCGGTCTGAGGGTTGAGGATTGAGGTTTGAGAACTGAGGACTGAGGATTGAGGATTGAGGATTGAGGAATCAGAACAGAGGATTGAGGATTGAGGATGGAGCATTGAGGATTGAAGATTGAGGATTAAGGATTGAGGATTGGGGATTGAGGATCTAGGACTGGAGATTGGTTATTGAGGATTGAAGATTGAGGATTGAGGATTCAGGATTGAGAATTGAGAAGTGAGCATGAGGACTGAGGGTTGAGGATTGAGGTTTGGGGAATGAGGATTGAGGATTGAGGATTGAGGATTGAGGATTGAAGATTGAGTACTGATGATTGAAGATTGAGGATTGAGGATTGAGGGTTGAGTATTGAGGACGAGGACTGACGGTTGAGTGTTGGGGTTTGAGGATTGAGGATTGAGGATTCAGAACTGAGGATTGAGGATTGAGGATGGAGCATTGAGGATTGAAGGTTGAGGACTGGGGACTGAGGATTGAAGATTGAGGATTAAGGATTGAGGATTGGGGATTGAGGATCTAGGATTGGAGATTGATTATTGAGGATTGAAGATTGAGGATTGAGGATTCAGGATTGAGAATTGAGAAGTGAGGATGAGGACTGAGGGTTGAGGATTGAGGTTTGAGGAATGAGGACTGAGGATTGAGAATTGAGGATTGAGGACTGAGGGTTGAGGATTGAGGTTTGAGGAACGAGGACTGAGGGTTGAGGGTTGAGGAGTGGGGTTGACGATTGAGAGTCGAAGATTGAGGATTGATGACTGAGGATTGAGGATTGATGATTGAAGATTGGGTGTTGAGGATTGAAGATTGAGGTTTGAGGATTGAGGATTGAGAATTGAGCATTGAGGATTGAGGATTGAAGATTGAGGATTGGGTATTGAGGATTGAAGATTGAGTATTGAGGATTAAAGATTGACGATTGAGGATTGAGGATTGAGGATTGAGGATGAGGTCTGGGGGCTGAGGATTGAGGTTTGAAGACGGAGGACTGAGGATTGAGGATTGAGGATTGAGGATGTGGGCTGAGGGTTGAGGATTGTGGTTTGAGGACTGAGGACTGAGGATTGAGGATTGACAATTGAGGATTGAGGATTGAGGATTGATGATTGAGGATTGGGTATTGTGGATTGAAGAATGAGGATTGAGGATTGAGGGTTGAGGATTCAGGACTGACGATTGAGTATTGAGGACCAAAGACTGACGACTGAGAATTGAGGATTGCGGATTGAGGATTGAGGATTGAAGATTGAGTGTTGAGGATTGAAAGTTGAGGATTGAGGATTGAGCGTTGAGGAGTGAGGATTGAGGATTGAAGATTGAGGATTGGGGACGGAGTGTTGAGGGATGAGTGATGAGAATTGATGTTTGTGAATAGAGATTTCAAGATTGCAGATTGAGTATTGAGTATTGAAAACTGTGAATTGATGATATTCTATTGAGGATTGGGGATTGACAGCTGATTGTTGAGGACTGAGGGCTGAAGGTTGAGGATCGAGGGTTGAGGATTCAGGACTGACGTTGGAGGACTGAGGATTGAGGATTGAGGATTGATGATTGAGGATTGAGGATTGAGGATTGAAGAGTGAGGATTGGGTATTGCGGATTGAAGATTGAGGATTGAGGATTGACGATTGAGGATTGAGGATTGAAGGTTGAATATTGATGAATGAAGACTGAGGATTGAGAATTGAGGATAGAGGATTGAGGATTGAAGATTGAGGATTGAGGATAGAGGATTGAGGATTGAGGATTGAGGATTGAAGATTGAATATTGACGATTGAAGATTGAGGATTAAGGATTGAGGTTTCTGGATTGAGGACGAGGCCTGTTGGTTGAGTATTGATGCCTGAGGTCTGAGGATTGAGAATTGAGGATTGCGAACTGAGGATTGAGGATTGGGGATTGAGGATTGCGGATTGAGGATTGAGGATGAGGGCTGAGGGTTGAGGATTGAGGTTTGAAGACTGAGGACTGAGGATTGAGGGTTGAGAATTGAGGATTGAGGATTGAGGATTGAAGATTGAGGATTGGGTATTGAGGATTGAAGAATGAGGATTGAGGATTGAGGATTGGGGATTGAGGATTGAAAATTGAATGTTGAGGATTGAAGACTGACGATTGAGGGTTGAGGATTGAGGATTGAGGATTGAGGATTGAGGATTGAGGGTTGAAGATTGAGGATTGGGTATTGAGGATTGAACATTGAGGATTGAGGATTGAGGATTGACGATTGAGGATTGATGATTGAAGGCTGAATATTGATGAATGAAGGTTGAGGATTGAGGATTGAGTGTTGTGGATTGAGGACGAGGACTGTGGGTTGAGTATTGATGCCTGAGGTTTGAGGATTGAGGATTGAGGATTGGGAACTGAGGATTGAGGATTGGGGATTGAGGATTGAGGATTGAGGATTGAGGATGAGGGCTGAGGGTTGAGGATTGATGTTTGAAGACTGAGGACTGAGGATTGAGGGTTGAGAATTGAGGATTGAGGATTGATGATTCAAGATTGAGGATTGGGTATTGAGGATTGAAGACTGACGATTGAGGATTGAGGATTGAGGATTGAGGATTGAGGATTGAGGATTGAGGATTGAAGGTTGAGTATTGAGGATTGAAGATTGAGGAGTGAGGATTGAGGACTGAGGATTCAGGATTGATGATTGAGGATTGGGGAATGAGTGTTGAGGGTTGAGTGATGAGAATTGATGTTTGTGGATAGATATTTGAAGATTGCAGATTGAGTATTGAGTGTTGAATACTGTGAATTCATGATATTATATAGAGGATTGAGGATTGACAACTGATTGTTTAGGACTGAGGGCTGAAAGTTGAGGATTCTGGGAAGAGGATACAGGATTGAGGTTTGAGGACTGAGGATTGAGGTCTGAGGATTGAGGATTGAGGATTGAAGATTGAGGATTGAGTATAGAGTGTTGTGGATTGAGGACGAGGTCTGAGGGTCGAGTATTGATGTTTGAGGTCTGAGGATTGAGGGTTGATGATAGAGAATTGAGGATTATGGATTGAGGATTGAAGATTGAGGATTGGGTATTGAGGATTGAAGAATGAGGATTGAGGATTGAGGATTGAGGATTGAGGATTGAAGATTAAGTATTGAGGATTGAAGTTTGAGGATTGAGGATTGATTATTGAGGATTGAAGATTGAGGATTGGGTATTGAGGATTGAAGAATGAGGATTGAGAATTGAGGATTGGGGATTGAGGATTGAGGATTGAAGATTGAGGATTGGGGATTGAGGATTGATGATTGAGGATTGGGTATTGAGGATTGAAGAATGAGGATTGAGGATTGAGGATTGGGGATTGAGGATTGAAGATTGAGGATTGAGGATGAGGGCTGAGGGTTGAGGGTTGAGGTTTGAGGACTGAGGACTGAGGATTGAAGATTGAGGATTGGGGACTGAGTGTTGAGGGTTGAGTGATGAGAATTGATGTTTGTGGATAGAGATTTGAAGATTGCAGATTGAGTACTGAGTATTGAAAGCTGTGAATTGATGATATTCTATGGAGGATTGAGGATTGACAACTGATTGTTGAGGACTGTGGGCTGAAGATTGAGGATTCAGGGTTGAGGATACAGGATTGAGGTTTGAGGGCAGGGGATTGAGGATTGAGGATTGAGGATTGAGGATTGACGATTGAGGATTTGGTATTGAGGATTGAACATTGAGGATTGATGATTGAGGATTGACGATTGAGGATTGAGGGTTGAAGGTTGAAAATTGATGAATGAAGATTGAGGATTGAGGATTGGGTGTTGTGGATTGAGGACGAGGACTATGGGTTGAGTATTGATGCCTGAGGTCTGAGGATTGACGATTGAGGATTGCGAACTGAGGATTGAGGTTTGAGGATTGAAGATTGAGGATTGGGTATTGAGGATTGAAGAATGAGGATTGAGGATTGAGTATTGAGGATTGAGAAATGAAGATTGAGTATTGATGATTGCAGATTGAGGATTGTGGATTGAGGATTGAGGATCGAGGATTGAGGATTGAAGATTGAGTATTGAGGATTGAAGATTGAGGATTGAGAATTGAGGATAGAGGATTGAGAACTGAGGATTGAGGTTTGAGGATTGAAGATTGAGGGTTGGGTATTGAGGATTGAAGAATGAGGATTGAAGATTGAGGATTGAGGATTGAGGATTGAAGACTGAGGATTGGGGATTGAGGATTGAAGATTGAGGATTGGGTATTGAGGATTCAAGAATGAGGATTGAGGATTGAGGATTGGGGATTGAGTATTGATGATTGAGGATTGAGGATGAGGGCTGAGGGTTGAGGGTTGAGGTTTGAGGACCGAGGACTGAGGATTGAAGTTTGAGGATTGGGGACTGAGTGTTGAGGGTTGAGTGATGAGAATTGATGTTCGTGGATAGAGATTTGAAGATTGCAGATTGAGCATTGCGTGTTAAAAGCTGTGAATTGATGATATTCTATTGATGATTGAGGATTGACAACTGATTGATGAGGACTGAGGGCTGAAGATGGAGGATTCAGGATTGAGGATACAGGGTTGAGTTTTGAGGACTGAGGATTGAGGATTGAGGATTGAGGATTGAGGGTTGAGGATTGAGGGTTGTGGATTGAGGACGAGGACTGAGGGTTGAGTTTTGATGTTTGAGGTCTGAGGATTGAGGATTGAGGATTGAGGATAGAGAATTGAGTATTGAGGATTGAGGATTGAAGATTGAGGATTGGGTATTGAGGATTGAAGAATGAGGATTGAGGATTGAGGATTGAGGATTGAGGATTGAAGATTGAGTATTGAGGATTGAAGTTTGAGGATTGAGGATTGTGTATTGAAGATTGAGGATTTGGGACTGAGGATTGAAGGTTGAGGATTGAGGATTGAGGATTGAGGATTGAGGATTGAGGATTGAGGATTGAGGATTGAGGATTGAAGATTGAGGATTGGGTATTGAGGATTTAAGAATGAGGATTGAGGATTGAGGATTGATGATTGAGGATTGAGGATTGAGTATTGAGGATTCAAGATTGGCGATTGAGGATTGAGGATTGAGGATTGAGGGTTGACGATTGAGGACTGAGGATTGAAGATTGAGTATTGAGGATTGAAAATTGAGGATAGAGGATTGAGAATTGAGGATTGAGGATTGAGGATTGAAGATTGAGGATTGGGTATTGAGGATTTAAGAATGAGGATTGAGGATTGAGGATTGAGGATTGAGGATTGAGGATTGAGTATTGAGGATTCAAGATTGGCGATTGAGGATTGAGGATTGAGGATTGAGGGTTGAGGATTGAGGACTGAGGATTGAAGATTGAGTATTGAGGATTGAAAATTGAGGATAGAGGATTGAGAATTGAGGATTGAGGATTGAAGATTGAATATTGATGATTGAAGATTGAGGATTGAGGATTGAGGTTTCTGGATTGAGGACGAGGACTGAGGGTTGAATATTGACGTTTGAGGTCTGAGGATTGAGGATTGAGGATTGAGGATTGAGAACTGAGGATTGAGGTTTGAGGATTGAAGATTGAGAATTGGGTATTGAGGATTGAAGAGTGAGGATTGAGGATTGAGGATTGAGGATTGAGGATTGAGGATTGAGGATTGGGGATTGAGGATTGAAGATTGAGGATTGGGTATTGGGGATTGAGGATTGAGGATTGAGGATTGAGGATGAGGGCTGAGGGTTGAGGGTTGAGGTTTGAGGACTGAGGACTGAGGATTGAAGATTGAGGATTGGGGACGGAGTGTTGAGGGTTGAGTGATGAGAATTGATGTTTGTGGATAGAGATTTGAAGATTGCAGATTGAGTATTGAGTGTTAAAAACTGTGAATTGATGATATTCTATTGAGGATTGAGGATTGACAACTGATTGTTGAGGACTGAGGGCTGAAGATGGAGGATTCAGGATTGAGGATACAGGATTGAGGTTTGAGGACTGAGCATTGAGGATTGAGGATTGAGGATTGAGGATTGAGTATTGAGGATTGAGAATTGAAGATTGAGAACTGAGGATTGAGGGTTGTGGATTGAGGACGAGGACTGATGGTTCAGTTTTGATGTTTGAGGTCTGAGGATTGAGGATTGAGGATAGAGAATTGAGTATTGAGGATTGAGGATTGAAGATTGAGGATTGGGTATTGAGGATTGAGGAATGAGGATTGAGGATTGAGGATTGAGGATTGAGGATTGAAGATTGAGTATTGAGGATTGAAGTTTGAGGACTGAGGATTGTGTATTGAAGATTGAGGATTTGGGACTGAGGACTGAAGATTGAGGATTGAGGATTGAGGATTGAGGATTGAGGATTGAGGATTGAGGATTGAGGATTGAGGATTGAGGATTGAAGATTGAGGATTGGGTATTGAGGACTGAAGAATGAGGATTGAGGATTGAGGATTGAGGATTGAGGATTGAGGATTGAGTATTGAGGATTGAAGATTGGCGATTGAGGATTGAGGATTGAGGATTGAGGGTTGAGGATTGAGGATTGAGGATTGAAGATTGAGTATTGAGGATTGAAAATTGAGGATAGAGGATTGAGAATTGAGGATTGAGGATTGAAGATTGAGTATTGAGGTTTGAAGATTAAGATTGAGGATTGAGGATTGAGGATTGAGGATTGAAGATTGAGGATTGGTGACTGAGCATTGAGGGTTGAGTGATGAGAATTGATGTTTGTGTATAGAGATCTGAAGATTGCAGATTGAGTATTGAGTATTGAAAACTGTGAATTAAGGACATTCTCTTGAGGATTGAGGATTGACAACTGATTGTGTAGGACTCAGGGCTGAAGATTGAGGATTAAGGATTGAGGATTCAGGATCGCGGTTTGAGGACTGAGGATTGAGGATTGAGGATTGAGGATTGAGGATTGAGAATGGAGGATTGAAGAGAGAGGACTGAGTGTTGAGGACTGTGTGCTGAGAATTGATGTTTGAGGATTGAGGTCTGATTATTGTATATTTTTGATTGAGTATTCAACCATGAGAATTCAGTATATTCTATTGAGTGTTGAGAATTGAGGATTGATGGTTGAGTATTGAGGATGGATGGCTGAGGGTTGTGTGTTGAATATTGAGGATTGAGGATTGAGGATTGAGGATTGAGGATTGAGGATTGAAGATTGAGTATTGATGATTGAATATTGAGGATTGAGGATTGAGGTTTGAGGATTGAGTATTGAGGATTGAGAATTGAGGGTTGAGGATTGAAGATTGTGTATTGAGGATTGAAGATTGAGGATTGAGGATTGAGGATTGAAGATTGAGGACTGAGTGTTGATGGTTGAGTGATGAGAATTGATGTTTGTGGATTGAGATTTGAAGATTGAAGAATTGGGATTGAGTATTGAAAAATGTGAATTGAGGATATTGTATTGAGGATTGAGGATTGACAATTGAGTTTTGAGGGCTGCGTGTTGAAGATTTAGGATACAGGATTGAGGAATCGGGATTGAGGTTTGAGGACTGTGGATTGACGGTTGAGGATTGAGGATTGAGGATTGGCTCTTGAGGATTGAGTGTTGAGCATGGAGGATTGAGGATTGAGGATTGCAGATTGAGTATTGAGGATTGAGGATTGAAAATTGAGGATTGAGGATTGAGGATTGACGATTGAGGATTGGAGATTGAGGATTGGGGACGGAGTGTAGAGGGTTGAGTTATGAGAATTGATGTTTGTGGATAGAGATTTGAAGATTGCAGATTGAGTATTGAGTATTGAAATCTGTGAATTGATGATATTCTATTGAGGATTAAGGATTGACAACTGATTGCTGAGGACTGTGTGCTGAAGATTGAGGATTCAGGATTGAGGATACAGGATTGAGGTTTGAGGGCAGGGGATTGAGGATTGAGGATTGAGGATTGAAGATTGAGGGTTGGGTATTGAGGATTGAACATTGAGGATTGAGGATTGAGGGTTGACGATGAGGATTGAGGATTGAAGGTTGAATATTGATGAATGAAGGTTGAGGATTGAGGATTGAGGGTTGTGGATTGAGGACGAGGACTGTGGGTTGAGTATTGATGCCTGAGGTCTGAGGATTGAGGATTGAGGATTGCGAACTGAGGATTGAGTATTGGGGATAGTGGATTGAGGATTGAGGATTGAGGATGAGGGCTGAGGGTTGAGGATTGAGGCTTGAGGACTGAGGACTGAGGACTGAGGATTGAGGGTTGAGAATTGAGGAATGAGGTTTGACGATTGAAGATTGAGGATTGGGTATTGAGGATTGAAGAATGAGGATTGAGGATTGAGGATTGGGGATTGAGGATTGAAAATTGAGTGTTGAGGATTGAAGACTGACGATTGAGGATTGAGGATTGAGGATTGAGGATTGAGGATTGAGGATTGAGGATTGAAGACTGAGTATTGAGGATTGAAGATTGAGGATTGAGGATTGAGGACTGAGGATTCAGGATTGAAGATTGAGGATAGGGGAATGAGCGTTGAGGCTTGAGTGATGAGAATTGATGTTTGTGGATAGATATTTGACGACTGCAGATTGAGTATTGAGTGTTGAAAACTGTGAATTCATGATACTATATTGAGGATTGAGGATTGACAACTGATTGTTGAGGACTGAGGGCTGAAAGTTGAGGATTCAGGATTGAGGATACAGGATTGAGGTTTGAGGACTGAGGATTGAGGTCTGAGGATTGAGGATTGAGGATTGAAGATTGAGGATTGAGTATAGAGTGTTGTGGATTGAGGACGTGGACTGAGGGTTGAGTATTGATGTTTGAGGTCTGAGGATTGAGGATTGATGACAGAGAATTGAGGATTAAGGATTGAGGATTGAAGATTGAGGATTGGGTATTGAGGATTGAAGAATGAGTATTGAGGATTGAGGATTGAGGATTGAGGATTGAAGATTGAGTATTGAGGATTGAAGTTTGAGGATTGAGGATTGAGTATTGAAGATTGATTATTTGGGACTCAGGATTGAAGATTGTGGATTGAGGATTGAGGATTGAGGATTGAGGATTGAGGATTGAGGATTGAGGATTGAGGATTGAGGATTGAGGATTGTGTTTTGAGAACTGTGGATTGAGGTTTGAGGATTGAAGATTGAGGATTGGGTATTGAGGATTGAAGAATGAGGATTGAGGATTGAGGATTGAGGATTGAGGATTGAGGATTGAAGATTGAGGATTGGGGATTGAGGATTGATGATTGAGGATTGGGTATTGAGGATTGAAGAATGAGGATTGAGGATTGAGTGTTGTGGATTGAGGACGAGGACTGAGGGTTGAGTTCTGATGTTTGAGGTATGAGGATTGAGGATTGACGATAGAGAATTGAGGATTGAGGATTGAGGATTGAAGATTGAGTATTGATGATTGAATATTGAGGATTGAAGATTGAGGTTTGAGGATTGAGGACGAGGACTGACGGTTGATAATTGAGATTTGAGGATTGAGTATTGAGGATTGAGAATTGAGGATTGAGGATTGAAGGTTGAGTATTGAAGATTGAAGATTGTGGATTGAGGATTGAGGATTGAGGTCTGAGTGTTGATGGTTGAGTGATGAGAATTGATGTTTGTGGATTGAGATTTGAAGATTGAAGAATTGGGATTGAGTATTGAAAACTGTGAATTGAGGATATTCTATTGAGGATTGAGGATTGACAATTGATTTTTGAGGACTGAGTGTTGAAGATTGAGGATTCAGGATTGAGGATTCGGGATTGAGGTTTGAGGACTGAGGATTGAGGGTTGAGGATTGAGGATCGAGGATTGACCCTTGAGGATTGAGGGCTGAGCATGGAGGATTGAGGATTGAGGATTGCAGATTGGGTATTAAGGATTGAGGATTGAAAATTGGGGATTGAGGATTGAGGATTGACGATTGAGGTTTGGAAATTGAGGGTTGGGGACGGAGTGTTGAGGGTTGAGATATGAGAATTGATGCTTGTGGATTGAGATTTCAAGATTGCAGATTGAGTATTGAGTATTGAAAACTGAGAATTGATGATATTCTATTGAGGATTGAAGATTGACAACTGATTGTTGAGGACTGAGGGCTGAAGATTGAGGATTCAGGATTGAGGTTTCAGGATTAAGGTTTGAGGACTGAGGATTGAGGGTTGAGGATTGAGTATCGAGGATTGAATGTTGAGGATTGAGGATAGAGCATTGAGGATTGAGGATGAGGGCTGACGGTTGAGGATTGAGGTTTGAGGACTGAGGACTGAGGATTGAGTATTGAGAATTGAGGATTGAGGATTGAGGATTGAAGATTGAGGATTGAGGATTGAGGATTGAAGATTGAGGATTGGGTGTTGAGGATTGAACATTGAGGATTGAGGATTGAGGATTGAGGATTGAGGATTGAGGATTGAAGGTTGAATATTGATGAATGAAGATTGAGGATTGAGGATTGAGTGTTGTGGATTGAGGACGAGGACTGTGGGTTGAGTATTGATGCCTGAGGTCTGAGGATTGAGGATTGAGGATTGCGAACTGAGGATTGAGGATTGAGGATTGAAGATTGAGGATTGGGTATTGACGATTGAAGAATGAGGATTGAGGATTGAGTATTGAGGACTGAGGATTGAAGGTTGAGTATTGATGATTGAAGATTGAGGATTGTGGATTGAGGATTGAGGATTGAGGATTGAAGATTGAGTATTGAGGATTGAAGATTGAGGATTGAGAATTGAGGATTGAGGATTGAGGATTGAAGATTGAGGATTGGGTATTGATGATTGAAGAATGAGGATTGATGATTGAGTATTGAGGATTGAGGATTGAAGATTGAGTATTGAGGGTTGAGGATTGAAGATTGAGAATTGGGTGTTGAGGATTGAAGAGTGAGGATTGAGGATTGAGGATTGAGGATTGAGTATTGAAGATTGAGGATTGGGGACTGAGGATTGAAGATTGAGGATTGGGTATTGGGGATTGAAGAATGAGGATTGAGGATTGAGGATTGGGGATTGAGGATTGAGGATTGAGGATTGAGGATGAGGGCTGAGGGTTGAGGGTTGAGGTTTGAGGACTGAGGACTGAGGATTGAAGGTTGAGGATTGGGGACGGAGTGTTGAGGGTTGAGTGATGAGAAATGATGTTTGTGGATAGAGATTTGAAGATTGCAGATTGAGTATTGAGTGTTAAAAACTGTGAGTCGATGATATTCTATTGAGGATAGAGGATTGACAACTGATTGTTGAGGACTGAGGGCTGAAGATGGAGGATTCAGGATTGAGGATACAGGGTTGAGTTTTGAGGACTGAGGATTGAGGATTCAGGATTGTGGATTGAGGATTGAGGATTGAGGATTGAGAAATGAAGATTGAGGATTGAGGATTGAGGGTTGTGGATTGAGGACGAGGACTGAGGGTTGAGCTTTGATGTTTGAGGTCTGAGGATTGAGGATTGAGGATAGAGAATTGAGTATTGAGGATTGAGGATTGAAGACTGAGGATTGGGTATTGAGGATTGAAGAATGAGGATTGAGGATTGAGGATTGAGGATTGAGGATTGAAGATTGAGTATTGAGGATTGAAGTTTGAGGATTGAGGATTGTGTATTGAAGATTGAGGATTTGGGACTGAGGATTGAAGATTGAGGATTGAGGATTGAGGATTGAGGATTGAGGATGGAGGATTGAGGATTGAGGATTGAGGATTGAAGATTGAGGATTGAGGATTGAAGATTGAGGATTGGGTATTGAGGATTGAAGAATGAGGATTGAGGATTGAGGATTGAGGATTGAGGATTGAGGATTGAGGATTGAGGGTTGTGGATTGAGGACGAGGACTGAGGGTTGAGTTCTGATGTTTGAGGTCTGAGGATTGAGGTTTGAGGATAGAGAATTGAGGATTGAGGATTGAGGATTGAAGATTGAGTATTGATGATTGAATATTGAGGATTGAGGATTGAGGTTTGAGGATTGAGGACGAGGACTGACGGTTGATAATTGAGATTTGAGGATTGAGTATTGAGGATTGAGAATTGAGGATTGAGGATTGAAGGTTGAGTATTGAAGATTGAAGATTGTGGATTGAGGATTGAGGATTGAGGGTTGAGGATTGAAGATTGATGCTTGAGGATTGAGGATTGAGGATTGAGGATTGAGGATTGAAGGTTGAATATTGATGAATGAATATTGAGGATTGAGGATTGAGGGTTGTGGACTGAGGACGAGGACTGTGGGTTGAGTATTGATGCCTAAGGTCTGAGGATTGACGATTGAGGATTGCGAACTGAGGATTGAGGATTGAGGATTGAAGATTGAAGATTGAGTATTGAGGATTGATGATTGAGGATTGAGAATTTGAGGATAGTGGATTGAGGATTGAAGATTGAGGATTGAGGATTGAGGATTCAGGATTGAGAATTGAAGATTGAGGATTGAGGATTGAGGGTTGTGGATTGAGGATTGAGGATTGAGGATTGAAGATTGATGATTGAGGATTGAGGTCTGAGGATTGAGGATTGAGGATAGAGAATTGAGGATTGAGGATTGAGGATTGAAGATTGAGGATTGGGTATTGAGGATTGAAGAATGAGAATTGAGGATTGAGGATTGAGGATTGAAGATTGAGTATTGAGGATTGAAGTTTGAGGATTGAGGATTGTGTATTGAAGATTGAGGATTTGGCACTGAGGATTGAAGATTGAGTATTGAGGATTGAGGATTGAGGATTGAGGATTGAGGATTGAGGATTGAGGATTGAGAATTGAAGATTGAGGATTGAGGATTGAGGGTTGTGGATTGAGGACGAGGACTGAGGGTTGAGTTCTGATGTTTGAGGTCTGAGGATTGAGGATTTAGGATAGAGAATTGAGGATTGAGGATTGAGGATTGAAGATTGAGTATTGATGATTGAATATTGAGGATTGAGGATTGAGGTTTGAGGATTGAGGACGAGGACTGACGGTTGATAATTGACATTTGAGGATTGAGTATTGAGGATTGAGAATTGAGGATTGAGGATTGAAGGTTGAGTATTGAAGATTGAAGATTGTGGATTGAGGATTGAGGATTGAGGACTGAGTGTTGATGGTTGAGTGATGAGAATTGATGTTTGTGGATTGAGATTTGAAGATTGAAGAATTGGGATTGAGTATTGAAAACTGTGAATTGAGGATATTCTATTGAGGATAGAGGATTGACAACTGATTGTTGAGGACTGAGGGATGAAGATGGAGGATTCAGGATTGAGGATACAGGGTTGAGTTTTGAGGACTGAGGATTGAGGATTCAGGATTGTGGATTGAGGATTGAGGATTGAGGATTGAGAAATGAAGATTGAGGATTGAGGATTGAGGGTTGTGGATTGAGGACGAGGACTGAGGGTTGAGCTTTGATGTTTGAGGTCTGAGGATTGAGGATTGAGGATAGACAATTGAGTATTGAAGATTGAGGATTGAAGACTGAGGATTGGGTATTGAGGATTGAAGAATGAGGATTGAGGATTGAGGATTGAGGATTGAGGATTGAAGATTGAGTATTGAGGATTGAAGTTTGAGGATTGAGGATTGTGTATTGAAGATTGAGGATTTGGGACTGAGGATTGAAGATTGAGGATTGAGGATTGAGGATTGAGGATTGAGGATGGAGGATTGAGGATTGAGGATTGAGGATTGAAGATTGAGGATTGAGGATTGAAGATTGAGGATTGGGTATTGAGGATTGAAGAATGAGGATTGAGGATTGAGGATTGAGGATTGAGGATTGAGGATTGAGTATTGAGGATTTAAGATTGGCGATTGAGGATTGAGGATTGAGGATTGAGGGTTGAGGATTGAGGATTGAGGATTGAAGATTGAGTATTGAGGATTGAAAATTGAGGATAGAGGATTGAGAATTGAGGATTGAGGATTGAAGACTGAGTATTGAGGTTTGAAGATTAAGATTGAGGATTGAGGATTGAGGATTGAGGATTGAAGATTGAGGATTGGGGACTGAGCATTGAGGGTTGCGTGATGAGAATTGATGTTTGTGTATAGAGATCTGAAGATTGCAGATTGAGTATTGAGTATTGAAAACTGTGAATTAAGGACATTCTATTGAGGATTGAGGATTGACAACTGATTGTGTAGGACTCAGGGCTGAAGATTGAGGATTAAGGATTGAGGATTCAGGATCGCGGTTTGAGGACTGAGGATTGAGGATTGAGGATTGAGGATTGAGGATTGAGGATGGAGGATTGAAGAGAGAGGACTGAGTGTTGAGGACTGAGTGCTGAGAGTTGATGTTTGAGGATTGAGATCTGATTATTGTATATTTTTGATTGAGTATTCAACCATGAGAATTCAGTATATTCTATTGAGTGTTGAGAATTGAGGATTGATGGTTGAGTATTGAGGATGGATGGCTGAGGGTTGTGTGTTGAATATTGAGGATTGAGGATTGAGGATTGAGGATAGAGGATTGAGGATTGAGGATTGAGGATTGAGGATTGAAGATTGAGGATTGAGGATTGAAGAATGAGCATTGAGGATTGAGGATTGAGGATTGAGGATTGAAGATTGAGTATTGAGGATTGAAGTTTGAGGATTGAGGATTGAGGATTGAGGATTGAAGATTTAGTATTGAGGATTGAAAATTGAGGATAGAGGATTGAGAATTGAGGATTGAGGATTGAAGATTGAGTATTGAGGATTGAAGATTAAGATTGAGGATTGAGTATTGAGGATTGAGGATTGAAGATTGAGTATTGATGATTGAAGATTGAGGATCGTGGATTGAGGATTGAGGATTGAGGATTGAAGATTGAGTATTGAGGATTGAAGATTGAGGATTGAGAATTCAGGATTGAGGATTGAGGATTGAAGGTTGAGGATTGAGGATTGAGGATTGAGGATTGAGGATTGAGGATTGAGGATTGAAGATTGAATATTGGTGATTGAAGATTGAGGATTGAGGATTGAGGTTTCTGGATTGAGGACGAGGACTGAGGGTTGAATATTGACGTTTGAGGTCTGAGGATTGAGGATTGAGGATTGAGGATTGAGAACTGAGGATTGAGGTTTGAGGATTGAAGATTGAGAATTGGGTATTGAGGATTGAAGAGTGAGGATTGAGGATTGAGGATTGAGGATTCAGTATTGAAGATTGAGGATTGGGGATTGAGGATTGAATATGAGGGCTGAGGGTTGAGGGTTGATGTTTGAGGACTGAGGACTGAGGATTGAAGATTGAGGATTGGGGACGGAGTGTTGAGGGTTGAGTGATGAGAATTGATGTTTGTGGATAGAGATTTGAAGATTGCAGATTGAGTATTGAGAGTTAAAAACTGTGAATTGATGATATTCTATTGAGGATTGAGGATTGACAACTGATTGTTGAGGACTGAGGGCTGAAGATGGAGGATTCAGGATTGAGGATACAGGGTTGAGGTTTGAGGACTGAGGATTGAGGATTGAGGATTTAAGAATGAGGATTGAGGATTGAGGATTGAGGATTGAGGATTGAGGATTGAGTATTGAGGATTCAAGATTGGCGATTGAGGATTGAGGATTGAGGATTGAGGGTTGAGGATTGAGGACTGAGGATTGAAGATTGAGTATTGAGGATTGAAAATTGAGGATAGAGGATTGACAATTGAGGATTGAGGATTGAAGATTGAGTATTGAGGATTGAAGATTAAGATTGAGGATTGAGTATTGAGGATTGAGGATTGAAGATTGAGTATTGATGATTGAAGATTGAGGATTGTGGATTGAGGATTGAGGATTGAGGATTGAAGATTGAGTATTGAGGATTGAAGATTGAGGATTGAGAATTCAGGATTGAGGATTGAGGATTGAAGATTGAGTATTGAGGATTGAAGTTTGAGGACTGAGGATTGTGTATTGAAGATTGAGGATTTGGGACTGAGGACTGAAGATTGAGGATTGAGGATTGAGGATTGAGGATTGAGGATTGAGGATTGAGGATTGAGGATTGAGGATTGAGGATTGAAGATTGAGGATTGGGTATTGAGGACTGAAGAATGAGGATTGAGGATTGAGGATTGAGGATTGAGGATTGAGGATTGAGTATTGAGGATTGAAGATTGGCGATTGAGGATTGAGGATTGAGGATTGAGGGTTGAGGATTGAGGATTGAGGATTGAAGATTGAGTATTGAGGATTGAAAATTGAGGATAGAGGATTGAGAATTGAGGATTGAGGATTGAAGATTGAGTATTGAGGTTTGAAGATTAAGATTGAGGATTGAGGATTGAGGATTGAGGATTGAAGATTGAGGATTGGTGACTGAGCATTGAGGGTTGAGTGATGAGAATTGATGTTTGTGTATAGAGATCTGAAGATTGCAGATTGAGTATTGAGTATTGAAAACTGTGAATTAAGGACATTCTCTTGAGGATTGAGGATTGACAACTGATTGTGTAGGACTCAGGGCTGAAGATTGAGGATTAAGGATTGAGGATTCAGGATCGCGGTTTGAGGACTGAGGATTGAGGATTGAGGATTGAGGATTGAGGATTGAGAATGGAGGATTGAAGAGAGAGGACTGAGTGTTGAGGACTGTGTGCTGAGAATTGATGTTTGAGGATTGAGGTCTGATTATTGTATATTTTTGATTGAGTATTCAACCATGAGAATTCAGTATATTCTATTGAGTGTTGAGAATTGAGGATTGATGGTTGAGTATTGAGGATGGATGGCTGAGGGTTGTGTGTTGAATATTGAGGATTGAGGATTGAGGATTGAGGATTGAGGATTGAGGATTGAAGATTGAGTATTGATGATTGAATATTGAGGATTGAGGATTGAGGTTTGAGGATTGAGTATTGAGGATTGAGAATTGAGGGTTGAGGATTGAAGATTGTGTATTGAGGATTGAAGATTGAGGATTGAGGATTGAGGATTGAAGATTGAGGACTGAGTGTTGATGGTTGAGTGATGAGAATTGATGTTTGTGGATTGAGATTTGAAGATTGAAGAATTGGGATTGAGTATTGAAAAATGTGAATTGAGGATATTGTATTGAGGATTGAGGATTGACAATTGAGTTTTGAGGGCTGCGTGTTGAAGATTTAGGATACAGGATTGAGGAATCGGGATTGAGGTTTGAGGACTGTGGATTGACGGTTGAGGATTGAGGATTGAGGATTGGCTCTTGAGGATTGAGTGTTGAGCATGGAGGATTGAGGATTGAGGATTGCAGATTGAGTATTGAGGATTGAGGATTGAAAATTGAGGATTGAGGATTGAGGATTGACGATTGAGGATTGGAGATTGAGGATTGGGGACGGAGTGTAGAGGGTTGAGTTATGAGAATTGATGTTTGTGGATAGAGATTTGAAGATTGCAGATTGAGTATTGAGTATTGAAATCTGTGAATTGATGATATTCTATTGAGGATTAAGGATTGACAACTGATTGCTGAGGACTGTGTGCTGAAGATTGAGGATTCAGGATTGAGGATACAGGATTGAGGTTTGAGGGCAGGGGATTGAGGATTGAGGATTGAGGATTGAAGATTGAGGGTTGGGTATTGAGGATTGAACATTGAGGATTGAGGATTGAGGGTTGACGATGAGGATTGAGGATTGAAGGTTGAATATTGATGAATGAAGGTTGAGGATTGAGGATTGAGGGTTGTGGATTGAGGACGAGGACTGTGGGTTGAGTATTGATGCCTGAGGTCTGAGGATTGAGGATTGAGGATTGCGAACTGAGGATTGAGTATTGGGGATAGTGGATTGAGGATTGAGGATTGAGGATGAGGGCTGAGGGTTGAGGATTGAGGCTTGAGGACTGAGGACTGAGGACTGAGGATTGAGGGTTGAGAATTGAGGAATGAGGTTTGACGATTGAAGATTGAGGATTGGGTATTGAGGATTGAAGAATGAGGATTGAGGATTGAGGATTGGGGATTGAGGATTGAAAATTGAGTGTTGAGGATTGAAGACTGACGATTGAGGATTGAGGATTGAGGATTGAGGATTGAGGATTGAGGATTGAGGATTGAAGACTGAGTATTGAGGATTGAAGATTGAGGATTGAGGATTGAGGACTGAGGATTCAGGATTGAAGATTGAGGATAGGGGAATGAGCGTTGAGGCTTGAGTGATGAGAATTGATGTTTGTGGATAGATATTTGACGACTGCAGATTGAGTATTGAGTGTTGAAAACTGTGAATTCATGATACTATATTGAGGATTGAGGATTGACAACTGATTGTTGAGGACTGAGGGCTGAAAGTTGAGGATTCAGGATTGAGGATACAGGATTGAGGTTTGAGGACTGAGGATTGAGGTCTGAGGATTGAGGATTGAGGATTGAAGATTGAGGATTGAGTATAGAGTGTTGTGGATTGAGGACGTGGACTGAGGGTTGAGTATTGATGTTTGAGGTCTGAGGATTGAGGATTGATGACAGAGAATTGAGGATTAAGGATTGAGGATTGAAGATTGAGGATTGGGTATTGAGGATTGAAGAATGAGTATTGAGGATTGAGGATTGAGGATTGAGGATTGAAGATTGAGTATTGAGGATTGAAGTTTGAGGATTGAGGATTGAGTATTGAAGATTGATTATTTGGGACTCAGGATTGAAGATTGTGGATTGAGGATTGAGGATTGAGGATTGAGGATTGAGGATTGAGGATTGAGGATTGAGGATTGAGGATTGAGGATTGTGTTTTGAGAACTGTGGATTGAGGTTTGAGGATTGAAGATTGAGGATTGGGTATTGAGGATTGAAGAATGAGGATTGAGGATTGAGGATTGAGGATTGAGGATTGAGGATTGAAGATTGAGGATTGGGGATTGAGGATTGATGATTGAGGATTGGGTATTGAGGATTGAAGAATGAGGATTGCGGATTGAGTGTTGTGGATTGAGGACGAGGACTGAGGGTTGAGTTCTGATGTTTGAGGTATGAGGATTGAGGATTGACGATAGAGAATTGAGGATTGAGGATTGAGGATTGAAGATTGAGTATTGATGATTGAATATTGAGGATTGAAGATTGAGGTTTGAGGATTGAGGACGAGGACTGACGGTTGATAATTGAGATTTGAGGATTGAGTATTGAGGATTGAGAATTGAGGATTGAGGATTGAAGGTTGAGTATTGAAGATTGAAGATTGTGGATTGAGGATTGAGGATTGAGGTCTGAGTGTTGATGGTTGAGTGATGAGAATTGATGTTTGTGGATTGAGATTTGAAGATTGAAGAATTGGGATTGAGTATTGAAAACTGTGAATTGAGGATATTCTATTGAGGATTGAGGATTGACAATTGATTTTTGAGGACTGAGTGTTGAAGATTGAGGATTCAGGATTGAGGATTCGGGATTGAGGTTTGAGGACTGAGGATTGAGGGTTGAGGATTGAGGATCGAGGATTGACCCTTGAGGATTGAGGGCTGAGCATGGAGGATTGAGGATTGAGGATTGCAGATTGGGTATTAAGGATTGAGGATTGAAAATTGGGGATTGAGGATTGAGGATTGACGATTGAGGTTTGGAAATTGAGGGTTGGGGACGGAGTGTTGAGGGTTGAGATATGAGAATTGATGCTTGTGGATTGAGATTTCAAGATTGCAGATTGAGTATTGAGTATTGAAAACTGAGAATTGATGATATTCTATTGAGGATTGAAGATTGACAACTGATTGTTGAGGACTGAGGGCTGAAGATTGAGGATTCAGGATTGAGGTTTCAGGATTAAGGTTTGAGGACTGAGGATTGAGGGTTGAGGATTGAGTATCGAGGATTGAATGTTGAGGATTGAGGATAGAGCATTGAGGATTGAGGATGAGGGCTGACGGTTGAGGATTGAGGTTTGAGGACTGAGGACTGAGGATTGAGTATTGAGAATTGAGGATTGAGGATTGAGGATTGAAGATTGAGGATTGAGGATTGAGGATTGAAGATTGAGGATTGGGTGTTGAGGATTGAACATTGAGGATTGAGGATTGAGGATTGAGGATTGAGGATTGAGGATTGAAGGTTGAATATTGATGAATGAAGATTGAGGATTGAGGATTGAGTGTTGTGGATTGAGGACGAGGACTGTGGGTTGAGTATTGATGCCTGAGGTCTGAGGATTGAGGATTGAGGATTGCGAACTGAGGATTGAGGATTGAGGATTGAAGATTGAGGATTGGGTATTGACGATTGAAGAATGAGGATTGAGGATTGAGTATTGAGGACTGAGGATTGAAGGTTGAGTATTGATGATTGAAGATTGAGGATTGTGGATTGAGGATTGAGGATTGAGGATTGAAGATTGAGTATTGAGGATTGAAGATTGAGGATTGAGAATTGAGGATTGAGGATTGAGGATTGAAGATTGAGGATTGGGTATTGATGATTGAAGAATGAGGATTGATGATTGAGTATTGAGGATTGAGGATTGAAGATTGAGTATTGAGGGTTGAGGATTGAAGATTGAGAATTGGGTGTTGAGGATTGAAGAGTGAGGATTGAGGATTGAGGATTGAGGATTGAGTATTGAAGATTGAGGATTGGGGACTGAGGATTGAAGATTGAGGATTGGGTATTGGGGATTGAAGAATGAGGATTGAGGATTGAGGATTGGGGATTGAGGATTGAGGATTGAGGATTGAGGATGAGGGCTGAGGGTTGAGGGTTGAGGTTTGAGGACTGAGGACTGAGGATTGAAGGTTGAGGATTGGGGACGGAGTGTTGAGGGTTGAGTGATGAGAAATGATGTTTGTGGATAGAGATTTGAAGATTGCAGATTGAGTATTGAGTGTTAAAAACTGTGAGTCGATGATATTCTATTGAGGATAGAGGATTGACAACTGATTGTTGAGGACTGAGGGCTGAAGATGGAGGATTCAGGATTGAGGATACAGGGTTGAGTTTTGAGGACTGAGGATTGAGGATTCAGGATTGTGGATTGAGGATTGAGGATTGAGGATTGAGAAATGAAGATTGAGGATTGAGGATTGAGGGTTGTGGATTGAGGACGAGGACTGAGGGTTGAGCTTTGATGTTTGAGGTCTGAGGATTGAGGATTGAGGATAGAGAATTGAGTATTGAGGATTGAGGATTGAAGACTGAGGATTGGGTATTGAGGATTGAAGAATGAGGATTGAGGATTGAGGATTGAGGATTGAGGATTGAAGATTGAGTATTGAGGATTGAAGTTTGAGGATTGAGGATTGTGTATTGAAGATTGAGGATTTGGGACTGAGGATTGAAGATTGAGGATTGAGGATTGAGGATTGAGGATTGAGGATGGAGGATTGAGGATTGAGGATTGAGGATTGAAGATTGAGGATTGAGGATTGAAGATTGAGGATTGGGTATTGAGGATTGAAGAATGAGGATTGAGGATTGAGGATTGAGGATTGAGGATTGAGGATTGAGGATTGAGGGTTGTGGATTGAGGACGAGGACTGAGGGTTGAGTTCTGATGTTTGAGGTCTGAGGATTGAGGTTTGAGGATAGAGAATTGAGGATTGAGGATTGAGGATTGAAGATTGAGTATTGATGATTGAATATTGAGGATTGAGGATTGAGGTTTGAGGATTGAGGACGAGGACTGACGGTTGATAATTGAGATTTGAGGATTGAGTATTGAGGATTGAGAATTGAGGATTGAGGATTGAAGGTTGAGTATTGAAGATTGAAGATTGTGGATTGAGGATTGAGGATTGAGGGTTGAGGATTGAAGATTGATGCTTGAGGATTGAGGATTGAGGATTGAGGATTGAGGATTGAAGGTTGAATATTGATGAATGAATATTGAGGATTGAGGATTGAGGGTTGTGGACTGAGGACGAGGACTGTGGGTTGAGTATTGATGCCTAAGGTCTGAGGATTGACGATTGAGGATTGCGAACTGAGGATTGAGGATTGAGGATTGAAGATTGAAGATTGAGTATTGAGGATTGATGATTGAGGATTGAGAACTTGAGGATAGTGGATTGAGGATTGAAGATTGAGGATTGAGGATTGAGGATTCAGGATTGAGAATTGAAGATTGAGGATTGAGGATTGAGGGTTGTGGATTGAGGATTGAGGATTGAGGATTGAAGATTGATGATTGAGGATTGAGGTCTGAGGATTGAGGATTGAGGATAGAGAATTGAGGATTGAGGATTGAGGATTGAAGATTGAGGATTGGGTATTGAGGATTGAAGAATGAGAATTGAGGATTGAGGATTGAGGATTGAAGATTGAGTATTGAGGATTGAAGTTTGAGGATTGAGGATTGTGTATTGAAGATTGAGGATTTGGCACTGAGGATTGAAGATTGAGTATTGAGGATTGAGGATTGAGGATTGAGGATTGAGGATTGAGGATTGAGGATTGAGAATTGAAGATTGAGGATTGAGGATTGAGGGTTGTGGATTGAGGACGAGGACTGAGGGTTGAGTTCTGATGTTTGAGGTCTGAGGATTGAGGATTTAGGATAGAGAATTGAGGATTGAGGATTGAGGATTGAAGATTGAGTATTGATGATTGAATATTGAGGATTGAGGATTGAGGTTTGAGGATTGAGGACGAGGACTGACGGTTGATAATTGAGATTTGAGGATTGAGTATTGAGGATTGAGAATTGAGGATTGAGGATTGAAGGTTGAGTATTGAAGATTGAAGATTGTGGATTGAGGATTGAGGATTGAGGACTGAGTGTTGATGGTTGAGTGATGAGAATTGATGTTTGTGGATTGAGATTTGAAGATTGAAGAATTGGGATTGAGTATTGAAAACTGTGAATTGAGGATATTCTATTGAGGATAGAGGATTGACAACTGATTGTTGAGGACTGAGGGATGAAGATGGAGGATTCAGGATTGAGGATACAGGGTTGAGTTTTGAGGACTGAGGATTGAGGATTCAGGATTGTGGATTGAGGATTGAGGATTGAGGATTGAGAAATGAAGATTGAGGATTGAGGATTGAGGGTTGTGGATTGAGGACGAGGACTGAGGGTTGAGCTTTGATGTTTGAGGTCTGAGGATTGAGGATTGAGGATAGACAATTGAGTATTGAAGATTGAGGATTGAAGACTGAGGATTGGGTATTGAGGATTGAAGAATGAGGATTGAGGATTGAGGATTGAGGATTGAGGATTGAAGATTGAGTATTGAGGATTGAAGTTTGAGGATTGAGGATTGTGTATTGAAGATTGAGGATTTGGGACTGAGGATTGAAGATTGAGGATTGAGGATTGAGGATTGAGGATTGAGGATGGAGGATTGAGGATTGAGGATTGAGGATTGAAGATTGAGGATTGAGGATTGAAGATTGAGGATTGGGTATTGAGGATTGAAGAATGAGGATTGAGGATTGAGGATTGAGGATTGAGGATTGAGGATTGAGTATTGAGGATTTAAGATTGGCGATTGAGGATTGAGGATTGAGGATTGAGGGTTGAGGATTGAGGATTGAGGATTGAAGATTGAGTATTGAGGATTGAAAATTGAGGATAGAGGATTGAGAATTGAGGATTGAGGATTGAAGACTGAGTATTGAGGTTTGAAGATTAAGATTGAGGATTGAGGATTGAGGATTGAGGATTGAAGATTGAGGATTGGGGACTGAGCATTGAGGGTTGCGTGATGAGAATTGATGTTTGTGTATAGAGATCTGAAGATTGCAGATTGAGTATTGAGTATTGAAAACTGTGAATTAAGGACATTCTATTGAGGATTGAGGATTGACAACTGATTGTGTAGGACTCAGGGCTGAAGATTGAGGATTAAGGATTGAGGATTCAGGATCGCGGTTTGAGGACTGAGGATTGAGGATTGAGGATTGAGGATTGAGGATTGAGGATGGAGGATTGAAGAGAGAGGACTGAGTGTTGAGGACTGAGTGCTGAGAGTTGATGTTTGAGGATTGAGATCTGATTATTGTATATTTTTGATTGAGTATTCAACCATGAGAATTCAGTATATTCTATTGAGTGTTGAGAATTGAGGATTGATGGTTGAGTATTGAGGATGGATGGCTGAGGGTTGTGTGTTGAATATTGAGGATTGAGGATTGAGGATTGAGGATAGAGGATTGAGGATTGAGGATTGAGGATTGAGGATTGAAGATTGAGGATTGAGGATTGAAGAATGAGCATTGAGGATTGAGGATTGAGGATTGAGGATTGAAGATTGAGTATTGAGGATTGAAGTTTGAGGATTGGGGATTGAGGATTGAGGATTGAAGATTTAGTATTGAGGATTGAAAATTGAGGATAGAGGATTGAGAATTGAGGATTGAGGATTGAAGATTGAGTATTGAGGATTGAAGATTAAGATTGAGGATTGAGTATTGAGGATTGAGGATTGAAGATTGAGTATTGATGATTGAAGATTGAGGATCGTGGATTGAGGATTGAGGATTGAGGATTGAAGATTGAGTATTGAGGATTGAAGATTGAGGATTGAGAATTCAGGATTGAGGATTGAGGATTGAAGGTTGAGGATTGAGGATTGAGGATTGAGGATTGAGGATTGAGGATTGAGGATTGATGATTGAATATTGGTGATTGAAGATTGAGGATTGAGGATTGAGGTTTCTGGATTGAGGACGAGGACTGAGGGTTGAATATTGACGTTTGAGGTCTGAGGATTGAGGATTGAGGATTGAGGATTGAGAACTGAGGATTGAGGTTTGAGGATTGAAGATTGAGAATTGGGTATTGAGGATTGAAGAGTGAGGATTGAGGATTGAGGATTGAGGATTCAGTATTGAAGATTGAGGATTGGGGATTGAGGATTGAATATGAGGGCTGAGGGTTGAGGGTTGATGTTTGAGGACTGAGGACTGAGGATTGAAGATTGAGGATTGGGGACGGAGTGTTGAGGGTTGAGTGATGAGAATTGATGTTTGTGGATAGAGATTTGAAGATTGCAGATTGAGTATTGAGAGTTAAAAACTGTGAATTGATGATATTCTATTGAGGATTGAGGATTGACAACTGATTGTTGAGGACTGAGGGCTGAAGATGGAGGATTCAGGATTGAGGATACAGGGTTGAGGTTTGAGGACTGAGGATTGAGGATTGAGGATTTAAGAATGAGGATTGAGGATTGAGGATTGAGGATTGAGGATTGAGGATTGAGTATTGAGGATTCAAGATTGGCGATTGAGGATTGAGGATTGAGGATTGAGGGTTGAGGATTGAGGACTGAGGATTGAAGATTGAGTATTGAGGATTGAAAATTGAGGATAGAGGATTGACAATTGAGGATTGAGGATTGAAGATTGAGTATTGAGGATTGAAGATTAAGATTGAGGATTGAGTATTGAGGATTGAGGATTGAAGATTGAGTATTGATGATTGAAGATTGAGGATTGTGGATTGAGGATTGAGGATTGAGGATTGAAGATTGAGTATTGAGGATTGAAGATTGAGGATTGAGAATTCAGGATTGAGGATTGAGGATTGAAGATTGAGGATTGAGGATTGAGGATTGAGGATTGAGGATTGAGGATTGAAGATTGAATATTGATGATTGAATATTGAGGATTGAGGATTGAGGTTTCTGGATTGAGGACGAGGACTGAGGGTTGAACATTGACGTTTGAGGTCTGAGGATTGAGGATTGAGGATTGAGGATTGAGAACTGAGGATTGAGGTTTGAGGATTGAAGATTGAGAATTGGGTATTGAGGATTGAAGAGTGAGGATTGAGGATTGAGGATTGAGGATTGAGGATTGAAGATTGAGGATTGGGGATTGAGGATTGAAGATTGAGTATTGGGTATTGGGGATTGAAGAATGAGGATTGAGGATTGAGGATTGGGGATTGAGGATTGAGGATTGAGGATTGAGGATGAGGGCTGAGGGTTGAGGGTTGAGGTTTTGAGGACTGAGGATTGAGGATTGAAGATTGAGGATTGGGGACGGAGTGTTGAGGGTTGAGTGATGAGAATTGATGTTTGTGGATAAAGATTTGAAGATTGCAGATTGAGTATTGAGTGTTAAAAACTGTGAATTGATGATATTCTATTGAGGATTGAGGATTGACAACTGATTGTTGAAGACTGAGGGCTGAAGACGGAGGATTCAGGATTGGGGATACAGGATTGAGGTTTGAGGACTGAGGACTGAGGATTGAGGATTGAGGATTGAGGATTGAGGATAGAGGATTGAGAATTGAAGATTGAGAATTGAGGATTGAGGATTGAGGATTGAAGATTGAGGATTGGGTATTGACGATTGAAGAATGAGGATTGATGATTGAGGATTGAGGATTGAGGATTGAAGATTGAGTATTGAGGATTGAAGATTGAGGATTGAGAATTGAGGATTGAGGATTGAGGATTGAAGATTGAGGATTGGGTATTGACGATTGAAGAATGAGGATTGATGATTGAGGATTGAGGATTGAGGATTGAAGATTGAGTATTGAGGATTGAAGTTTGAGGATTGAGAATTGTGTATTGAAGATTGAGGATTTGGGACTGAGGATTGAAGGTTGAGGATTGAGGATTGAGGATTGAGAATTGAGGATTGAGGATTGAGGATTGAGGATTGAGGATTGAAGATTGGGGATTGGGTATTGAGGATTGAAGAATGAGGATTGAGGATTGAGGATTGAGGATTGAGGATTGAGGATTGAGTATTGAGGATTGAAGGTTGGCGATTGAGGATTGAGGATTGAGGATTGAGGGTTGAGGATTGAGGATTGAGGATTGAAGATTGAGTATTGAGGATTGAAAATTGAGGATAGAGGATTGAGAATTGAGGATTGAGGATTGAAAATTGAGTATTGAGGATTGAAGATTAAGATTGAGGATTGAGTATTGAGGATTGAGGATTGAAGATTGAGTATTGATGGTTGAAGATTGAGGATTGTGGATTGAGGATTGAGGATTGAGGATTCAAGATTGAGTATTGAGTATTGAAATCTGTGAATTGATGATATTCAATTGAGGATTGAGGATTGACAACTGATTGTTGAGGACTTATGGCCGAAGATCGAGGATTCAGTGTTGAGGATTCAGGATTAAGGTTTGATGACTGAGGATTGAGGTTTGAGGATTGAGTATTGAGGATTGAGAATTGAGGGTTGAGGATTGAAGATTGTGTATTGAGGATTGAAGATTGAGGATTGAGTATTGAGGATTGAAGATTGAGGACTGAGTGTTGATGGTTGAGTGATGAGAATTGATGTTTGCGGATTGAGATTTGAAGATTGAAGAATTGGGATTGAGTATTGAAAAATGTGAATTGAGGATATTGTATTGAGGATTGAGGATTGACAATTGATTTTTGAGGGCTGCGTGTTGAAGATTTAGGATTCAGGATTGAGGAGTCGGGATTGAGGTTTGAGGACTGTGGATTGAGGGTTGAGGATTGAGGATTGAGGATTGAGGATTGACACTTGAGGATTGAGTGTTGAGCATGGAGGATTGAGGATGGAGGATTGCAGATTGAGTATTGAGGATTGAGGATTGAAAATTGAGGATTGAGGATTGAGGATTGACGATTGAGGATTGGAGATTGAGGATTGGGGACGGAGTGTAGAGGGTTGAGTTATGAGAATTGATGTTTGTGGATAGAGATTTGAAGATTGCAGATTGAGTATTGAGTATTGAAATCTGTGAATTGATGATATTCTATTCAGGATTGAGGATTGACAACTGATTGTTGAGGACTGAGGGCCGAAGATCGAGGATTCAGTGTTGAGGATTCAGGATTAAGGTTTGAGGACTGAGGATTGAGGATTGAGGATTGAGTATCGAGGATTGAAGGTTCAGGATTGAGGATAGAGGATTAAGGATTGAGGATGAGGGCTGAGGGTTGAGGATTGAGAATTGAGGATTGAGGATTGAGGATTGAAGATTGAGGATTGAGGATTGAAGGTTGAATATTGATGAATGAAGATTGAGGATTGAGGATTGAGGGTTGTGGATTGAAGATTGAGTATTGAGGATTGAAAATTGAGGATAGAGGATTGAGAATTGAGGATTGAGGATTGAAGACTGAGTATTGAGGTTTGAAGATTAAGATTGAGGATTGAGGATTGAGGATTGAGGATTGAAGATTGAGGATTGGGGACTGAGCATTGAGGGTTGCGTGATGAGAATTGATGTTTGTGTATAGAGATCTGAAGATTGCAGATTGAGTATTGAGTATTGAAAACTGTGAATTAAGGACATTCTATTGAGGATTGAGGATTGACAACTGATTGTGTAGGACTCAGGGCTGAAGATTGAGGATTAAGGATTGAGGATTCAGGATCGCGGTTTGAGGACTGAGGATTGAGGATTGAGGATTGAGGATTGAGGATTGAGGATGGAGGATTGAAGAGAGAGGACTGAGTGTTGAGGACTGAGTGCTGAGAGTTGATGTTTGAGGATTGAGATCTGATTATTGTATATTTTTGATTGAGTATTCAACCATGAGAATTCAGTATATTCTATTGAGTGTTGAGAATTGAGGATTGATGGTTGAGTATTGAGGATGGATGGCTGAGGGTTGTGTGTTGAATATTGAGGATTGAGGATTGAGGATTGAGGATAGAGGATTGAGGATTGAGGATTGAGGATTGAGGATTGAAGATTGAGGATTGAGGATTGAAGAATGAGCATTGAGGATTGAGGATTGAGGATTGAGGATTGAAGATTGAGTATTGAGGATTGAAGTTTGAGGATTGGGGATTGAGGATTGAGG
The DNA here is from genome assembly GCF_051401765.1 of Calliopsis andreniformis. Lineage (NCBI taxonomy): Eukaryota > Metazoa > Arthropoda > Insecta > Hymenoptera > Andrenidae > Calliopsis > Calliopsis andreniformis. The sequence goes on along the minus strand of NW_027480554.1, from coordinate 40,785 downwards.
ATTGAAGATTTAGTATTGAGGATTGAAAATTGAGGATAGAGGATTGAGAATTGAGGATTGAGGATTGAAGATTGAGTATTGAGGATTGAAGATTAAGATTGAGGATTGAGTATTGAGGATTGAGGATTGAAGATTGAGTATTGATGATTGAAGATTGAGGATCGTGGATTGAGGATTGAGGATTGAGGATTGAAGATTGAGTATTGAGGATTGAAGATTGAGGATTGAGAATTCAGGATTGAGGATTGAGGATTGAAGGTTGAGGATTGAGGATTGAGGATTGAGGATTGAGGATTGAGGATTGAGGATTGATGATTGAATATTGGTGATTGAAGATTGAGGATTGAGGATTGAGGTTTCTGGATTGAGGACGAGGACTGAGGGTTGAATATTGACGTTTGAGGTCTGAGGATTGAGGATTGAGGATTGAGGATTGAGAACTGAGGATTGAGGTTTGAGGATTGAAGATTGAGAATTGGGTATTGAGGATTGAAGAGTGAGGATTGAGGATTGAGGATTGAGGATTCAGTATTGAAGATTGAGGATTGGGGATTGAGGATTGAATATGAGGGCTGAGGGTTGAGGGTTGATGTTTGAGGACTGAGGACTGAGGATTGAAGATTGAGGATTGGGGACGGAGTGTTGAGGGTTGAGTGATGAGAATTGATGTTTGTGGATAGAGATTTGAAGATTGCAGATTGAGTATTGAGAGTTAAAAACTGTGAATTGATGATATTCTATTGAGGATTGAGGATTGACAACTGATTGTTGAGGACTGAGGGCTGAAGATGGAGGATTCAGGATTGAGGATACAGGGTTGAGGTTTGAGGACTGAGGATTGAGGATTGAGGATTTAAGAATGAGGATTGAGGATTGAGGATTGAGGATTGAGGATTGAGGATTGAGTATTGAGGATTCAAGATTGGCGATTGAGGATTGAGGATTGAGGATTGAGGGTTGAGGATTGAGGACTGAGGATTGAAGATTGAGTATTGAGGATTGAAAATTGAGGATAGAGGATTGACAATTGAGGATTGAGGATTGAAGATTGAGTATTGAGGATTGAAGATTAAGATTGAGGATTGAGTATTGAGGATTGAGGATTGAAGATTGAGTATTGATGATTGAAGATTGAGGATTGTGGATTGAGGATTGAGGATTGAGGATTGAAGATTGAGTATTGAGGATTGAAGATTGAGGATTGAGAATTCAGGATTGAGGATTGAGGATTGAAGATTGAGGATTGAGGATTGAGGATTGAGGATTGAGGATTGAGGATTGAAGATTGAATATTGATGATTGAATATTGAGGATTGAGGATTGAGGTTTCTGGATTGAGGACGAGGACTGAGGGTTGAACATTGACGTTTGAGGTCTGAGGATTGAGGATTGAGGATTGAGGATTGAGAACTGAGGATTGAGGTTTGAGGATTGAAGATTGAGAATTGGGTATTGAGGATTGAAGAGTGAGGATTGAGGATTGAGGATTGAGGATTGAGGATTGAAGATTGAGGATTGGGGATTGAGGATTGAAGATTGAGTATTGGGTATTGGGGATTGAAGAATGAGGATTGAGGATTGAGGATTGGGGATTGAGGATTGAGGATTGAGGATTGAGGATGAGGGCTGAGGGTTGAGGGTTGAGGTTTTGAGGACTGAGGATTGAGGATTGAAGATTGAGGATTGGGGACGGAGTGTTGAGGGTTGAGTGATGAGAATTGATGTTTGTGGATAAAGATTTGAAGATTGCAGATTGAGTATTGAGTGTTAAAAACTGTGAATTGATGATATTCTATTGAGGATTGAGGATTGACAACTGATTGTTGAAGACTGAGGGCTGAAGACGGAGGATTCAGGATTGGGGATACAGGATTGAGGTTTGAGGACTGAGGACTGAGGATTGAGGATTGAGGATTGAGGATTGAGGATAGAGGATTGAGAATTGAAGATTGAGAATTGAGGATTGAGGATTGAGGATTGAAGATTGAGGATTGGGTATTGACGATTGAAGAATGAGGATTGATGATTGAGGATTGAGGATTGAGGATTGAAGATTGAGTATTGAGGATTGAAGATTGAGGATTGAGAATTGAGGATTGAGGATTGAGGATTGAAGATTGAGGATTGGGTATTGACGATTGAAGAATGAGGATTGATGATTGAGGATTGAGGATTGAGGATTGAAGATTGAGTATTGAGGATTGAAGTTTGAGGATTGAGAATTGTGTATTGAAGATTGAGGATTTGGGACTGAGGATTGAAGGTTGAGGATTGAGGATTGAGGATTGAGAATTGAGGATTGAGGATTGAGGATTGAGGATTGAGGATTGAAGATTGGGGATTGGGTATTGAGGATTGAAGAATGAGGATTGAGGATTGAGGATTGAGGATTGAGGATTGAGGATTGAGTATTGAGGATTGAAGGTTGGCGATTGAGGATTGAGGATTGAGGATTGAGGGTTGAGGATTGAGGATTGAGGATTGAAGATTGAGTATTGAGGATTGAAAATTGAGGATAGAGGATTGAGAATTGAGGATTGAGGATTGAAAATTGAGTATTGAGGATTGAAGATTAAGATTGAGGATTGAGTATTGAGGATTGAGGATTGAAGATTGAGTATTGATGGTTGAAGATTGAGGATTGTGGATTGAGGATTGAGGATTGAGGATTCAAGATTGAGTATTGAGTATTGAAATCTGTGAATTGATGATATTCAATTGAGGATTGAGGATTGACAACTGATTGTTGAGGACTTATGGCCGAAGATCGAGGATTCAGTGTTGAGGATTCAGGATTAAGGTTTGATGACTGAGGATTGAGGTTTGAGGATTGAGTATTGAGGATTGAGAATTGAGGGTTGAGGATTGAAGATTGTGTATTGAGGATTGAAGATTGAGGATTGAGTATTGAGGATTGAAGATTGAGGACTGAGTGTTGATGGTTGAGTGATGAGAATTGATGTTTGCGGATTGAGATTTGAAGATTGAAGAATTGGGATTGAGTATTGAAAAATGTGAATTGAGGATATTGTATTGAGGATTGAGGATTGACAATTGATTTTTGAGGGCTGCGTGTTGAAGATTTAGGATTCAGGATTGAGGAGTCGGGATTGAGGTTTGAGGACTGTGGATTGAGGGTTGAGGATTGAGGATTGAGGATTGAGGATTGACACTTGAGGATTGAGTGTTGAGCATGGAGGATTGAGGATGGAGGATTGCAGATTGAGTATTGAGGATTGAGGATTGAAAATTGAGGATTGAGGATTGAGGATTGACGATTGAGGATTGGAGATTGAGGATTGGGGACGGAGTGTAGAGGGTTGAGTTATGAGAATTGATGTTTGTGGATAGAGATTTGAAGATTGCAGATTGAGTATTGAGTATTGAAATCTGTGAATTGATGATATTCTATTCAGGATTGAGGATTGACAACTGATTGTTGAGGACTGAGGGCCGAAGATCGAGGATTCAGTGTTGAGGATTCAGGATTAAGGTTTGAGGACTGAGGATTGAGGATTGAGGATTGAGTATCGAGGATTGAAGGTTCAGGATTGAGGATAGAGGATTAAGGATTGAGGATGAGGGCTGAGGGTTGAGGATTGAGAATTGAGGATTGAGGATTGAGGATTGAAGATTGAGGATTGAGGATTGAAGGTTGAATATTGATGAATGAAGATTGAGGATTGAGGATTGAGGGTTGTGGATTGAGGACGAGGACTGTGGGTTGAGTATTGATGCCTGATGTCTGAGGATTGAGGATTGAGGATTGCGAACTGAGGATTGAGGAATGAGGGTTGAGGATTGAAGATTGAGTATTGAGGATTGAAGGTTGAGGATTGTGGATTGAGGATTGAGGTTTGAGGATTGAACATTGAGGATTGGGGACTGACTGCTGAGGGATGAGTGATGAGAATTGATGTTTGTGGATGGAGATTTGAAGATTGCAGATTGTGTACTGAGTATTGAAAACTGTGAATTGATGATATTCTATTGAGGATTGAGGATTGACAACTGATTGCTGAGGACTGTGTGCTGAATATTGAGGATTCAGGATTGAGGATACAGGATTGAGGTTTGAGGACTGAGGATTGAGGGTTGAGGATTGAGTATCGAGGATTGAATGTTGAGGATTGAGGATAGAGCATTGAGGATTGAGGATGAGGGCTGACGGTTGAGGATTGAGGTTTGAGGACTGAGGACTGAGGATTGAGTATTGAGAATTGAGGATTGAGGATTGAGGATTGAAGATTGAGGATTGGGTATTGAGGATTGAAGAATGAGGATTGTGGATTGAGGATTGAGGATTGAGGATTGAAGATTGAGGATTGGGTGTTGAGGATTGAACATTGAGGATTGAGGATTGAGGATTGAGGATTGAGGATTGAGGATTGAAGGTTGAATATTGATGAATGAAGATTGAGGATTGAGGATTGAGTGTTGTGGATTGAGGACGAGGACTGTGGGTTGAGTATTGATGCCTGAGGTCTGAGGATTGAGGATTGAGGATTGCGAACTGAGGATTGAGGATTGAGGATTGAAGATTGAGGATTGGGTATTGACGATTGAAGAATGAGGATTGAGGATTGAGTATTGAGGACTGAGGATTGAAGGTTGAGTATTGATGATTGAAGATTGAGGATTGTGGATTGAGGATTGAGGATTGAGGATTGAAAATTGAGTATTGAGGATTGAAGATTAAGATTGAGGATTGAGTATTGAGGATTGAGGATTGAAGATTGAGTATTGATGATTGAAGATTGAGGATTGTGGATTGAGGATTGAGGATTGAGGATTCAAGATTGGGTATTGCGGATTGAAGATTGAGGATTGAGAATTCAGGATTGAGGATTGAGGATTGAAGATTGAGGGTTGAGGATTGAGGATTGAGGATTGAGGATTGAGGATTGAAGATTGAATATTGGTGATTGAAGATTGAGGATTGAGGATTGAGGTTTCTGGATTGAGGACGAGGACTGAGGGTTGAATATTGACGTTTGAGGTCTGAGGATTGAGGATTGAGGATTGAGGATTGAGAACTGAGGATTGAGGTTTGAGGATTGAAGATTGAGAATTGGGTATTGAGGATTGAAGAGTGAGGATTGAGGATTGAGGATTGAGGATTGAGTATTGAAGATTGAGGATTGGGGATTGAGGATTGAAGATTGAGGATTGGGTATTGGGGATTGAAGAATGAGGATTGAGGATTGAGGATTGGGGATTGAGGATTGAGGATTGAGGATTGAGGATGAGGGCTGAGGGTTGAGGGTTGAGGTTTGAGGGCTGAGGACTGAGGATTGAAGATTGAGGATTGGGGACGGAGTGTTGAGGGTTGAGTGATGAGAATTGATGCTTGTGGATAGAGATTTGAAGATTGCAGATTGAGTATTGAGTGTTAAAAACTGTGAATTGATGATATTCTATTGAGGATTGAGGATTGACAACTGATTGTTGAGGGCTGAGGGCTGAAGATGGAGGATTCAGGATTGAGGATACAGGATTGAGGTTTGAGGACTGAGGATTGAGGATTGAGGATTGATGATTGAGGATTGAGGATTGAGGATAGAGAATTGAAGATTGAGGAATGAGGATTGAGGGTTGTGGATTGAGGACGAGGACTGAGGGTTGAGTTTTGATGTTTGAGGTCTGAGGATTGAGGATTGAGGATAGAGAATTGAGTATTGAGGATTGAGGATTGAAGATTGAGGATTGGGTATTGAGGATTGAAGAATGAGGATTGATGATTGAGGATTGGGGATTGAGGATTGACGATTGAGGATTGGAGATTGAGGATTGGGGACGGAGTGTAGAGGGTTGAGTTATGAGAATTGATGTTTGTGGATAGAGATTTGAAGATTGCAGATTGAGTATTGAGTATTGAAAACTGTGAGTTGATGATATTCTATTGAGGTTTGAAGATTGACAACTGATTGTTGAGGACTGAGGGCTGAAGATTGAGGATTCAGGATTGAGGATTCAGGATTAAGGTTTGAGGACTGAGGATTGAGGGTTGAGGATTGAGTATCGAGGATTGAATGTTGAGGATTGCGGATAGAGCATTGAGGATTGAGGATGAGGGCTGACGGTTAAGGATTGAGGTTTGATGTCTGAGGACTGAGGATTGAGTATTGAGAATTGAGGATTGAGGATTGAGGATTGAAGATTGAGGATTGGGTATTGAGGATTGAAGAATGAGGATTGTGGATTGAGGATTGAGGATTGAGGATTGAAGATTGAGGATTGGGTGTTGAGGATTGAACATTGAGGATTGAGGATTGAGTATTGAGGATTGAGGATTGAGGATTGAAGGTTGAATATTGATGAATGAAGATTGGGGATTGAGGATTGAGTGTTGTGGATTGAGGACGAGGACTGTGGGTTGAGTATTGATGCCTGAGGTCTGAGGATTGAGGATTGAGGATTGCGAACTGAGGATTGAGGATTGAGGATTGAAGATTGAGGATTGGGTATTGACGATTGAAGAATGAGGATTGAGGATTGAGTATTGAGGACTGAGGATTGAAGGTTGAGTATTGATGATTGAAGATTGAGGATTGTGGATTGAGGATTGAGGATTGAGGATTGAAAATTGAGTATTGAGGATTGAAGATTAAGATTGAGGATTGAGTATTGAGGATTGAGGATTGAAGATTGAGTATTGATGATTGAAGATTGAGGATTGTGGATTGAGGATTTAGGATTGAGGATTCAAGATTGAGTATTGCGGATTGAAGATTGAGGATTGAGAATTCAGGATTGAGGATTGAGGATTGAAGATTGAGGGTTGAGGATTGAGGATTGAGGATTGAGGATTGAGGATTGAAGATTGAATATTGGTGATTGAAGATTGAGGATTGAGGATTGAGGTTTCTGGATTGAGGACGAGGACTGAGGGTTGAATATTGACGTTTGAGGTCTGAGGATTGAGGATTGAGGATTGAGGATTGAGAACTGAGGATTGAGGTTTGAGGATTGAAGATTGAGAATTGGGTAATGAGGATTGAAGAGTGAGGATTGAGGATTGAGGATTGAGGATTGAGTATTGAAGATTGAGGATTGGGGATTGAGGATTGAAGATTGAGGATTGGGGATTGGGGATTGAAGAATGAGGATTGAGGATTGAGGATTGGGGATTGAGGATTGAGGATTGAGGATTGAGGATGAGGGCTGAGGGTTGAGGGTTGAGGTTTGAGGACTGAGGACTGAGGATGGAAGGTTGAGGATTGGGGACGGAGTGTTGAGGGTTGAGTGATGAGAAATGATGTTTGTGGATAGAGATTTGAAGATTGCAGATTGGGTATTGAGTGTTAAAAACTGTGAGTTGATGACATTCTATTGAGGATTGAGGACTGACAACTGATTGTTGAGGACTGAGGGCTGAAGGTGGAGGATTCAGGATTGAGGATACAGGGTTGAGTTTTGAGGACTGAGGATTGAGGATCGAGGATTGAGGATTGAGGATTGAGGATTGAGGATTGAGAAATGAAGATTCAGGATTGAGGATTGAGGGTTGTGGATTGAGGACGAGGACTGAGGGTTGAGTTTTGATGTTTGAGGTCTGAGGATTGAGGATTGAGGATAGAGAATTGAGTATTGAGGATTGAGGATTGGAGACTGAGGATTGGGTATTGAGGATTGAAGAATGAGGATTGAGGATTGAGGATTGAGGATTGAGGATTGAAGATTGAGTATTGAGGATTGAAGTTTGAGGATTGAGGATTGTGTATTGAAGATTGAGGATTTGGGACTGAGGATTGAAGATTGAGGATTGAGGATTGAGGATTGAGGATTGAGGATTGAGGATTGAGGATTGAGGATTGAAGAATGAGGATTGAGGATTGAGTATTGAGGACTGAGAATTAAAGGTTGAGTATTGATGATTGAAGATTGAGGATTGTGGATTGAGGATTGAGGATTGAGGATTGAAGATTGAGTATTGAGGATTGAAGATTGAGGATTGAGAATTGAGGATTGAGGATTGAGGATTGAAGATTGATGATCGAGGATTGAGGATTGAGGATTGAGGATTGAGGATTGAAGGTTGAATATTGATGAATGAATATTGAGGATTGAGGATTGAGGGTTGTGGACTGAGGACGAGGACTATGGGTTGAGTATTGATGCCTGAGGTCTGAGGATTGAGGATTGAGGATTGCGAACTGAGGATTGAGGATTGAGTATCGAGGATTGAATGTTGAGGATTGAGGATAGAGCATTCAGGATTGAGGATGAGGGCTGACGGATGACGATTGAGGTTTGAGGACTGAGGACTGAGGATTGAGGATTGAGAATTGAGTATTGAGGATTGAGGATTGAAGTATGAGGATTGAGGATTGAGGATTGACGATTGAGGATTGAAGATTGAGGATTGGGGATTGAGGATTGAAGATTGAGGATTGGGTATTGGGAATTGAAGAATGAGGATTGAGAATTGAGGATTGGGGATTGAGGATTGAGGATTGAGGATTGAGGATGAGGGCTGAGGGTTGAGGGTTGAGGTTTGAGGGCTGAGGACTGAGGATTGAAGATTGGGGATTGGGGACGGAGTGTTGAGGGTTGAGTGATGAGAATTGAAGTTTTTGGATAGAGATTTGAAGATTGCAGATTGAGTATTGAGTGTTAAAAACTGTGAATTGATGATATTCTATTGAGGATTGAGGATTGACAACTGATTGTTGAGGACTGAGGGCTGAAGATGTAGGATTCAGGATTGAGGATACAGGATTGAGGTTTGAGGACTGAGGATTGAGGATTGAGTATTGATGATTGAGGATTGAGGATTGAGAATTGAAGATTGAGGAATGAGGATTGAGGGTTGTGGATTGAGGACGAGGACTGAGGGTTGAGTTTTGATGTTTGAGGTCTGAGGATTGAGGATTGAGGATAGAGAATTGGGTATTGAGGATTGAGGATTGAAGATTGAGGATTGGGTATTGAGGATTGAAGAATGAGGATTGATGATTGATGATTGAGGATTGAGGATTCAAGATTGAGTATTGAGGATTGAAGTTTGAGGATTGAGAATTGTGTATTGAAGATTGAGGATTTGGGACTGAGGATTGAAGGTTGAGGATTGAGGATTGAGGATTGAGGATTGAGGATTGAGGATTGAGGATTGAGGATTGAGGATTGAAGATTGAGGATTGGGTATTGAGGATTGAAGAATGAGGATTGAGGATTGAGGATTGAGGATTGAGGATTGAGGATTGAGGATTGAGTATTGAGGATTGAAGGTTGGCGATTGAGGATTGAGCATTGAGGATTGAGGGTTGAGGATTGAGGATTGAGGATTGAAGATTGAGTATTGAGGATTGAAAATTGAGGATAGAGGATTGAGTATTGAGGATTGAGGATTGAAGATTGAGTATTGAGGATTGAAGATTAAGATTGAGGATTGAGTATTGAGGATTGAGGATTGAAGATTGAGTATTGATGATTGAAGATTGAGGATTGTGGATTGAGGATTGAGGATTGAGGATTGAAGATTGAGTATTGAGGGTTGAAGATTGAGGATTGAGAATTCAGGATTGAGGATTGAGGATTGAAGATTGAGGATTGAGGATTGAGGATTGAGGATTGAGGATTGAGGATTAAAGATTGAATATTGGTGATTGAAGATTGAGGATTGAGGATTGTTGTTTCTGGATTGAGGACGAGGACTGAGGGTTGAATATTGACGTTTGAGGTCTGAGGATTGAGGATTGAGGATTGAGGCTTGAGAAGTGAGGATTGAGGTTTGAGGATTGAAGATTGAGAATTGGGTATTGAGGATTGAAGAGTGAGGATTGAGGATTGAGGATTGAGGATTGAGTATTGGAGATTGAGGATTGGGGATTGAGGATTGAAGATTGAGGATTGGGTATTGGGGATTGAAGAATGAGGATTGAGGATTGAGGATTGGGGATTGAGGATTGAGGATTGAGGATTGCGGATGAGGGCTGAGGGTTGAGGGTTGAGGTTTGAGGACTGAGGACTGAGGATTGAAGATTGAGGATTGGGGACGGAGTGTTGAGGGTTGAGTGATGAGAAATGATGTTTGTGGATAGAGATTTGAAGATTGCAGATTGATTATTGAGTGTTAAAAACTGTGAGTTGATGATATTCTATTGAGGATTGGGGATTGACAACTGATTGTTGAGGACTGAGGGCTGAAGATGGAGGATTCATGTTTGAGGATACAGGGTTGAGTTTTGAGGACTGAGGATTGAGGATTGAGGATTGAGGATTGAGGATTGAGGATTGAGGATTGACAAATGAAGATTGAGGATTGAGGATTGAGGGTTGTGGATTGAGGACGAGGACTGAGGGTTGAGTTTTGATGTTTGAGGTCTGAGGATTGAGGATTGAGGATAGAGAATTAAGTATTGAGGATTGAGGATTGAAGACTGAGGATTGGGTATTGAGGATTGAAGAATCAGGATTGAGGATTGAGGATTGATGATTGAGGATTGAAGATTGAGTATTGAGGATTGAAGTTTGAGGATTGAGGATTGTGTATTGAAGATTGAGGATTTGGGACTGAGGACTGAAGATTGAGGATTGAGGATTGAGGATTGAGGATTGAGGATTGAGGATTGAGGATTGAGGATTGAGGATTGAAGATTGAGGATTGGGGACTGAGCATTGAGGGTTGAGTGATGAGAGTTGATGTTTGTGTATAGAGATCTGAAGATTGCAGATTGAGTATTGAGTATTGAAAACTGTGAATTAAGGACATTCTATTGAGGATTGAGGATTGACAACTGATTGTGTAGGACTCAGGGCTGAAGATTGAGGATTAAGGATTGAGGATTCAGGATCGCGGTTTGAGGACTGAGGATTGAGGATTGAGGATTGAGGATTGAGGATTGAGGATGGAGGATTGAAGAGAGAGGACTGAGTGTTGAGGACTGAGTGCTGAGAGTTGATGCTTGAGGATTGAGATCTGATTATTGTATATTTTTGATTGAGTATTCAACCATTAGAATTCAGTATATTCTATTGAGTGTTGAGAATTGAGGATTGATGGTTGAGTATTGAGGATGGATGGCTGAGGGTTGTGTGTTGAATATTGAGGATTGAGGATTGAGGATTGAGGATTGAGGATTGAGGATTGAAGATTGAGTATTGATGATTGAAAATTGAGGATTGAGGATTGAGGTTTGAGGATTGAGTATTGAGGGTTGAGAATTGAGGGTTGAGGATTGAAGATTGTGTATTGAGGATTGAAGATTGAGGATTGAGGATTGAGGATTGAAGATTGAGGACTGAGTGTTGATGGTTGAGTGATGAGAATTGACGTTTGTGGATTGAGATTTGAAGATTGAAGAATTGGGATTGAGTATTGAAAAATGTGAATTGAGGATATTATATTGAGGATTGAGGATTGACAATTGATTTTTGAGGGCTGCGTGTTGAAGATTTAGGATTCAGGATTGAGGAATCGGGATTGAGGTTTGAGGACTGTGGATTGAGGGTTGAGGATTGAGGATTGAGGATTGACTCTTGAGGATTGAGTGTTGAGCATGGAGGATTGAGGATTGAGGATTGCAGATTGAGTATTGAGGATTGAGGATTGAACATTGAGGATTGAGGATTGAGGATTGACGATTGAGGATTGGAGATTGAGGATTGGGGACGGAGTGTAGAGGGTTGAGTTATGAGAATTGATGTTTGTGGATAGAGATTTGAAGATTGCAGATTGAGTATTGAGTATTGAAATCTGTGAATTGATGATATTCAATTGAGGATTGAAGATTGACAACTGATTGTTGAGGACTGAGGGCCGAAGATCGAGGATTCAGTGTTGAGGATTCAGGATTAAGGTTTGAGGACTGAGGATTGAGGATTGAGGATTGAGTATCCAGGATTGAAGGTTCAGGATTGAGGATAGAGGATTAAGGATTGAGGATGAGGGCTGAGAGTTGAGGATTGAGAATTGAGGATTGAGGATTGAGGATTGAAGATTGAGGATTGAGGATTGAAGGTTGAATATTGATGAATGAAGATTGAGGATTGAGGATTGAGGGTTGTGGATTGAGGACGAGGACTGTGGGTTGAGTATTGATGCCTGAGGTCTGAGGATTGAGGATTGAGGATTGAAAATTGAGGATTGAGTACAGAGTGTTGTGGATTGAGGACGTGGACTGACGGTTGAGTACTGATGTTTGAGGTCTGAGGATTGAGGATTGATGACAGAGAATTGAGGATTAAGGATTGAGGATTGAAGATTGAGGATTGGGTATTGAGGATTGAAGAATGAGGATTGAGGATTGAGGATTGAGGATTGAGGATTGAAGATTGAGTATTGAGGACTGAAGTTTGAGGATTGAGGATTGAGTATTGAAGATTGATTATTTGGGACTCAGGATTGAAGATTGTGGATTGAGTACTGAGGATTGAGGATTGAGGATTGAGGATTGAGGATTGAGGATTGAGTTTTGAGAACTGAGGATTGAGGTTTGAGGATTGAAGATTGTGGATTGGGTATTGAGGATTGAAGAATGAGGATTGAGGATTGAGGATTGATGATTGAGGATTGAGGATTGAAGATTGAGGATTGGGGATTGAGGATTGATGATTGAGGATTGAGGATTGGGGATTGAGGATTGAGAATTGAGGATTGAGGATGAGGGCTGAGGTTAGAGGGTTGAGGTTTGAGGTCTGAGGTCTGAGGATTGAAGGTTGAGGATTGGGGACTGAGTGTTGAGGGTTGAGTGATGAGAATTGATGTTTGTGCATAGAGATTTGAAGATTGCAGATTGAGTACTGAGTATTGAAAACTGTGAATTGATGATATTCTATTGAGGATTGAGGATTGACAAGTGATTGTTGAGGACTGTGGGCTGAACATTGAGGATTCAGGGTTGAGGATACAGGATTGAGGTTTGTGGGCAGGGGATTGAGGATTAAAGGATTGAGGATAGAGGATTGAAGATTGAGGATTGGGTATTGAGTATTGAACTTTGAGGATTGATGATTGAGGATTGACGATTGAGGATTGAGGATTGAAGGTTGAATATTGATGAATGAAGATTGAGGATTGAGGATTGAGGGTTGTGGATTGAGGACGAGGACTATGGGTTGAGCATTGATGCCTAAGGTCTGAGGATTGACAATTGAGGATTGCGAACTGAGGATTGAGGATTGAGGATTGAAGATTGAAGATTGAGTATTGAGGATTGAAGATTCAGGATTGAGAATTGAGGATAGAGGATTGAGGATTGAAGATTGAGGATTGAGGATTGAGGATTGAGGATTGAGAATTGAAGATTGAGGATTGAGGATTGAGGGTTGTGGATTGAGGACGAGGACTGAGGGTTGAGTTTTGATGTTTGAGGTCTGAGGATTGAGGATTGAGGATAGAGAATTGAGGATTGAGGATTGAGGATTGAAGATTGAGGATTGGGTATTGAGGATGGAAGAATGAGGATTGAGGATTGAGGATTGAGGATTGAGAATTGAAGATTGAGTATTGAGGATTGAAGTTTGAGGATTGAGGATTGTGTATTGAAGATTGAGGATTTGGCACTGAGGATTGAAGATTGAGGATTGAGGATTGAGGATTGAGGATTGAGGATTGAGGATTGAGGATTGAGGATTGAGGATTGAAGATTAAGGATTGGGTATTGAGGATGAGGACTGAGGGTTGAGGATTGAGATTTGGGGAATGAGGATTGAGGATTGAGGATTGAGGATTGAGGATTGAGGATTGATGATTGAGGATTGAGTATTGAAAATTGAGTATTGATGACTGAGGATTGAGGATTGATGATTGAGGATTGAGGATTAAAGATGGAGTATTGAGGGTTGAAGATTGAGGATTGAGGATTGAGGTTTGAGGATTGAGGATGGAGGATGAGGTCTGAGGGTTGAAGATTGAGGTTTCAGTATTGAATCCTGAGAATTCAGGGTATGCTATTGAGTATTGGGAGTTGAGGATTGATGGTTGAGTATTGAGGATTGAAGATTGAGGATTGAAGATTGATTATTTGGGACTGAGGATTGAAGATTGAGGATTGAGGATTGTGGATTGAGGATTGAGGATTGAGGATTGTGGATTGAAGATTGAGTATTAATGATTGAGGGTTGAGGATTGAGGATTGAGGGTTGTGGATTGAGGACGAGGACTGAGGGTTGTGTATTGATGTTTGAAGTCTGAGGATTGAGGATTGAGGATTGAGAATTGAGAGGATTGAGGTCTGAGGATTCAAGATTGAGGATTCGGTATTGAAGATTGAAGAATGAGGATTGAGGATTGAGGACTCAGAACTGAGGATTGCAGATTGCGTATTGAGGATTGAAGATTGAGGATTGAGGATTGAGGATTGAGGATTGAGGATTGAGGATTGAGGATTGAAGATTGAGTATTGATGATTGAATATTGAGGATTGAGGATTGAGGATTGAGTATTGAGGATTGAGGATTGAAGACCGAGTATTGATGATTGAAGGTTGAGGATTGTGGATTGAGGATTGAGGATTGAAGATTGAAGATTGAGTATTGAGGGTTGAAGATTGAGGATTGAGAATTCAGGATTGAGGATTGAGGATTGAAGATTGAGGATTGAGGATTGAGGATTGAGGATTGAGGATTGAGGATTGAAGGTTGAATATTGATGAATGAAGATTGACGATTGAGGATTGAGCGTTGTGGACTGAGGACGAGGACTGTGGGTTGAGTATTGATGCCTGAGGTCTGAGGATTGAGGATTGAGGATTGCGAACTGAGGTTTAAGGATTGAGTATCGAGGATTGAATGTTGAGGATTGAGGATAGAGGATTGAGGATTGAGGGTTGAGGATTGAGGATTGAGGATTGAAGAATGAGGATTGAGGATTGAGGATTGGGGATTGAGGATTGAGGATTGAGGATTGAGGATGAGGGCTGAGGTTAGAGGGTTGAGGTTTGAGGTCTGAGGACTGAGGATTGAAGATTGAGGATTGGGGACTGAGTGTTGAGGGTTGAGTGACGAGAATTGATGTTTGTGGATAGAGATTTGAAGATAGCAGATTGAGTACTGAGTATTGAAAACTGTGAATTGATGATATTCTATTGAGGATTGAGGATTGCCAATTGATTTTTGAGGACTGCGTGTTGAAGATTTAGGATTCAGGATTGAGGAATCGGGATTGAGGTTTGAGGACTGTGGATTGAGGGTTGAGGATTGAGGATTGAGGATTGACTCTTGAGGATTGAGTGTTGAGCATGGAGGATTGAGGATTGAGGATTGCAGATTGAGTATTGAGGATTGAGGATTGAAAATTGAGGATTGAGGATTGAGGATTGACGATTGAGGATTGGAGATTGAGGATTGGGGACGGAGTGTAGAGGGTTGAGTTATGAGAATTGATGTTTGTGGATAGAGATTTGAAGATTGCAGATTGAGTATTGAGTATTGAAATCTGTGAATTGATGATATTCAATTGAGGATTGAGGATTGACAACTGATTGTTGAGGACTGAGGGCCGAAGATCGAGGATTCAGTGTTGAGGATTCAGGATTAAGGTTTGAGGACTGAGGATTGAGGATTGAGGATTGAGTATCCAGGATTGAAGGTTCAGGATTGAGGATAGAGGATTAAGGATTGAGGATGAGGGCTGAGGGTTGAGGATTGAGAATTGAGGATTGAGGATTGAGGATTGAAGATTGAGGATTGAGGATTGAAGGTTGAATATTGATGAATGAAGATTGAGGATTGAGGATTGAGGGTTGTGGATTGAGGACGAGGACTGTGGGTTGAGTATTGATGCCTGAGGTCTGAGGATTGAGGATTGAGGATTGCGAACTGAGGATTGAGGATTGGGGATTGAGGATTGAGGATTGAGGATTGAGGATGAGGGCTGAGGGTTGTGGATTGAGGACGAGGACTGTGGGTTGAGTATTGATGCCTGAGGTCTGAGGATTGAGGATTGAGGATTGCGAACTGAGGATTGAGGATTGGGGATTGAGGATTGAGGATTGAGGATTGAGGATGAGGGCTGAGGGTTGAGGATTGAGGTTTGAGGACTGAGGACTGAGGATTGAGGGTTGAAAATTGAGTGTTGAGGATTGAAGACTGACGATTGATGATTGAGGATTGAGGATTGAGGATTGAGGGTTGAGGATTGAGGATTGAAGATTGAGTATTGAGGATTGAAGATTGAGGATTGAGGATTGAGGACTGACGATTCAGGATTGAAGATTGAGGATTGGGGAATGAGTGTTGAGGCTTGAGTGATGAGAATTGATGTTTGTGGATAGATATTTGAAGATTGCAGATTGAGTATTGAGTGTTGAAAACTGTGAATTCATGATATTATATTGAGGATTGAGGATTGACAACTGATTGTTGAGGACTGAGGGCTGAAAGTTGAGGATTCAGGATTGAGGATACAGGATTGAGGTTTGAGGACTGAGGATTGAGGTCTGAGGATTGAGGATTGAGGATTGAAAATTGAGGATTGAGTACAGTGTGTGGTGGATTGAGGACGTGGACTGACGGTTGAGTACTGATGTTTGAGGTCTGAGGATTGAGGATTGATGACAGAGAATTGAGGATTAAGGATTGAGGATTGAAGATTGAGGATTGGGTATTGAGGATTGAAGAATGAGGATTGAGGATTGAGGATTGAGGATTGAGGATTGAAGATTGAGTATTGAGGACTGAAGTTTGAGGATTGAGGATTGAGTATTGAAGATTGATTATTTGGGACTCAGGATTGAAGATTGTGGATTGAGGATTGAGGATTGAGGATTGAGGATTGAGGATTGAGGATTGAGGATTGATGATTGAGGATTGAGGATTGAAGATTCAGGATTGGGGATTGAGGATTGATGATTGAGGATTGGGTATTGAGGATTGAAGAATGAGGATTGAGGATTGAGGATTGAGGATTGAGGATTGAGGATTGAAGATTGAGGATTGGGGATTGAGGATTGATGATTGAGGATTGGGTATTGAGGATTGAAGAATGAGGATTGAGGATTGAGGATTGGGGATTGAGGATTGAGGATTGAGGATTGAGGATGAGGGCTGAGGTTAGAGGGTTGAGGTTTGAGGTCTGAGGACTGAGGATTGAAGATTGAGGATTGGGGACTGAGTGTTGAGGGTTGAGTGATGAGAATTGATGTTTGTGGATAGAGATTTGAAGATTGCAGATTGAGTACTGAGTATTGAAAACTGTGAATTGATGATATTCTATTGAGGATTGAGGATTGACAAGTGATTGTTGAGGACTGTGGGCTGAACATTGAGGATTCAGGGTTGAGGATACAGGATTGAGGTTTGTGGGCAGGGGATTGAGGATAGAGGATTGAAGATTGAGGATTGGGTATTGAGGATTGAACATTGAGGATTGATGATTGAGGATTGACGATTGAGGATTGAGGATTGAAGGTTGAATATTGATGAATGAAGATTGAGGATTGAGGATTGAGGGTTGTGGATTGAGGACGAGGACTATGGGTTGAGTATTGATGCCTAAGGTCTGAGGATTGACGATTGAGGATTGCGAACTGAGGATTGAGGATTGAGGATTGAAGATTGAAGATTGAGTATTGAGGGTTGAAGATTGAGGATTGAGAATTGAGGATAGAGGATTGAGGATTGAAGATTGAGGATTGAGGATTGAGGATTGAGGATTGAGAATTGAAGATTGAGGATTGAGGATTGAGGGTTGTGGATTGAGGACGAGGACTGAGGGTTGAGTTTTGATGTTTGAGGTCTGAGGATTGAGGATTGAGGATAGAGAATTGAGGATTGAGGATTGAGGATTGAAGATTGAGGATTGGGTATTGAGGATTGAAGAATGAGGATTGAGGATTGAGGATTGAGGATTGAGGATTGAAGATTGAGTATTGAGGATTGAAGTTTGAGGATTGAGGATTGTGTATTGAAGATTGAGGATTTGGCACTGAGGATTGAAGATTGAGGATTGAGGATTGAGGATTGAGGATTGAGGATTGAGGATTGAGGATTGAGGATTGAGGATTGAAGATTGAGGATTGGGTATTGAGGATGAGGACTGAGGGTTGAGGATTGAGATTTGGGGAATGAGGATTGAGGATTGAGGATTGAGGATTGATGATTGATGATTGAGGATTGAGTATTGAAAATTGAGTATTGATGACTGAGGATTGAGGATTGATGATTGAGGATTGAGGATTAAAGATGGAGTATTGAGGGTTGAAGATTGAGGATTGAGGATTGAGGTTTGAGGATTGAGGATGGAGGATGAGGTCTGAGGGTTGAGGATTGAGGTTTCAGTATTGAATCCTGAGAATTCAGGGTATGCTATTGAGTATTGGGAATTGAGGATTGATGGTTGAGTATTGAGGATTGAAGATTGAGGATTGAAGGTTGATTATTTGGGACTGAGGATTGAAGATTGAGGATTGAGGATTGTGGATTGAGGATTGAGGATTGAGGATTGTGGATTGAAGATTGAGTATTAATGATTGAAGGTTGAGGATTGAGGATTGAGGGTTGTGGATTGAGGACGAGGACTGAGGGTTGAGTATTGATGTTTGAAGTCTGAGGATTGAGGATTGAGGATTGAGAATTGAGAGGATTGAGGTCTGAGGATTCAAGATTGAGGATTCGGTATTGAGGATTGAAGAATGAGGATTGAGGATTGAGGACTCAGAACTGAGGATTGCAGATTGAGTATGGAGGATTGAAGATTGAGGATTGAGGATTGAGGATTGAGGATTGAGGATTGAGGATTGAGGATTGAAGATTGAGTATTGATGATTGAATATTGAGGATTGAGGATTGAGAATTGAGTATTGAGGATTGAGGATTGAAGACCGAGTATTGATGATTGAAGATTGAGGATTGTGGATTGAGGATTGAGGATTGAAGATTGAAGATTGAGTATTGAGGATTGAAGATAGAGGATTGAGAATTGAGGATTGAGGATTGAGGATTGAAGATTGAGGATTGAGGATTGAGGATTGAGGATTGAGGATTGAGGATTGAAGGTTGAATATTGATGAATGAAGATTGACGATTGAGGATTGAGTGTTGTGGACTGAGGACGAGGACTGTGGGTTGAGTATTGATGCCTGAGGACTGAGGATTGAGGATTGAGGATTGCGAACTGAGGTTTAAGGATTGAGTATCGAGGATTGAATGTTGAGGATTGAGGATAGAGGATTGAGGATTGAGGGTTGAGGATTGAGGATTGAGGATTGGAGATTGAGTATTGAGGATTGAAGATTGAGGATAGAGGATTGAGAATTGAGGATTGAGGATTGGAGATTGAGTATTGAGGATTGAAGATTAAGATTGAGGATTGAGGACTGAGGATTGAGGATTGAAGATTGAGTATTGATGATTGAATATTGAGGATTGAGGATTGAGGTTTGAGGATTGAGGACGAGGACTGACGGTTGAGGATTGAGATTTGAGGATTGAGTATTGAGGATTGAGAATTGAGGGTTGAGGATTGAAGATTGTGTATTGAGGATTGAAGATTGAGGATTGAGGATTGAGGATTGAAGATTGAGGATTGAGTATTGAGTTTTGTGGTTTGAGGACGAGGACTGAGGGTTGAGTATTAATGTTTGAGGTCTGAGGATTGAGGATTGAGGATAGAGAATTGAGGATTAAGGATTGAGGATTGAAGATTGAGGATTGGGTATTGAGGATTGAAGTTTGAGGATTGAGGATTGAGTATTGAAGATTGATTATTTGGGACTGAGGATTGAAGATTGAGGATTGAGGATTGAGTATCGAGGATTGAAGGTTCAGGATTGAGGATAGAGGATTAAGGATTGAGGATGAGGGGTGAGGGTTGAGGATTGAGAATTGAGGATTGAGGATTGAGAATTGAAGATTGAGGATTGAGGATTGAAGGTTGAATATTGATGAATGAAGATTGAGGATTGAGGATTGAGGGTTGTGGATTGAGGACGAGGACTGTGGTTTGAGTATTGATGCCTGAGGTCTGAGGATTGAGGATTGAGGATTGCGAACTGAGGATTGAGGATTGGGGATTGAGGATTGAGGATTGAGGATTGAGGATGAGGGCTGAGGGTTGAGGATTGAGGTTTGAGGACTGAGGACTGAGGATTGAGGGTTGAAAATTGAGTGTTGAGGATTGAAGACTGACGATTGAGGATTGAGGATTGAGGATTGAGGATTGAGGGTTGAGGATTGAGGATTGTGGATTGAGGATTGAGGATTGAGGATTGAGGATTGAAGATTGAGTATTGAGGATTGAAGTTTGAGGATTGAGGATTGTGTATTGAAGATTGAGGATTTGGCACTGAGGATTGAAGATTGAGGATTGAGGATTGAGGATTGAGGATTGAGGATTGAGGATTGAGGATTGAGGATTGAGGATTGAAGATTGAGGATTGGGTATTGAGGATGAGGACTGATGGTTGAGGATTGAGATTTGGGGAATGAGGATTGAGGATTGAGGATTGAGGATTGATGATTGATGATTGAGGATTGAGTATTGAAAATTGAGTATTGATGACTGAGGATTGAGGATTGATGATTGAGGATTGAGGATTAAAGATGGAGTATTGAGGGTTGAAGATTGAGGATTGAGGATTGAGGTTTGAGGATTGAGGATGGAGGATGAGGTCTGAGGGTTGAGGATTGAGGTTTCAGTATTGAATCCTGAGAATTCAGGGTATGCTATTGAGTATTGGGAATTGAGGATTGATGGTTGAGTATTGAGGATTGAAGATTGAGGATTGAAGGTTGATTATTTGGGACTGAGGATTGAAGATTGAGGATTGAGGATTGTGGATTGAGGATTGAGGATTGTGGATTGTGGATTGAAGATTGAGTATTAATGATTGAAGGTTGAGGATTGAGGATTGAGGGTTGTGGATTGAGGACGAGGACTGAGGGTTGAGTATTGATGTTTGAAGTCTGAGGATTGAGGATTGAGGATTGAGAATTGAGAGGATTGAGGTCTGAGGATTCAAGATTGAGGATTCGGTATTGAGGATTGAAGAATGAGGATTGAGGATTGAGGACTCAGAACTGAGGATTGCAGATTGAGTATGGAGGATTGAAGATTGAGGATTGAGGATTGAGGATTGAGGATTGAGGATTGAGGATTGAGGATTGAAGATTGAGTATTGATGATTGAATATTGAGGATTGAGGATTGAGAATTGAGTATTGAGGATTGAGGATTGAAGACCGAGTATTGATGATTGAAGATTGAGGATTGTGGATTGAGGATTGAGGATTGAAGATTGAAGATTGAGTATTGAGGATTGAAGATAGAGGATTGAGAATTGAGGATTGAGGATTGAGGATTGAAGATTGAGGATTGAGGATTGAGGATTGAGGATTGAGGATTGAGGATTGAAGGTTGAATATTGATGAATGAAGATTGACGATTGAGGATTGAGTGTTGTGGACTGAGGACGAGGACTGTGGGTTGAGTATTGATGCCTGAGGACTGAGGATTGAGGATTGAGGATTGCGAACTGAGGTTTAAGGATTGAGTATCGAGGATTGAATGTTGAGGATTGAGGATAGAGGATTGAGGATTGAGGGTTGAGGATTGAGGATTGAGGATTGGAGATTGAGTATTGAGGATTGAAGATTGAGGATAGAGGATTGAGAATTGAGGATTGAGGATTGGAGATTGAGTATTGAGGATTGAAGATTAAGATTGAGGATTGAGGACTGAGGATTGAGGATTGAAGATTGAGTATTGATGATTGAATATTGAGGATTGAGGATTGAGGTTTGAGGATTGAGGACGAGGACTGACGGTTGAGGATTGAGATTTGAGGATTGAGTATTGAGGATTGAGAATTGAGGGTTGAGGATTGAAGATTGTGTATTGAGGATTGAAGATTGAGGATTGAGGATTGAGGATTGAAGATTGAGGATTGAGTATTGAGTTTTGTGGTTTGAGGACGAGGACTGAGGGTTGAGTATTAATGTTTGAGGTCTGAGGATTGAGGATTGAGGATAGAGAATTGAGGATTAAGGATTGAGGATTGAAGATTGAGGATTGGGTATTGAGGATTGAAGTTTGAGGATTGAGGATTGAGTATTGAAGATTGATTATTTGGGACTGAGGATTGAAGATTGAGGATTGAGGATTGAGTATCGAGGATTGAAGGTTCAGGATTGAGGATAGAGGATTAAGGATTGAGGATGAGGGGTGAGGGTTGAGGATTGAGAATTGAGGATTGAGGATTGAGAATTGAAGATTGAGGATTGAGGATTGAAGGTTGAATATTGATGAATGAAGATTGAGGATTGAGGATTGAGGGTTGTGGATTGAGGACGAGGACTGTGGTTTGAGTATTGATGCCTGAGGTCTGAGGATTGAGGATTGAGGATTGCGAACTGAGGATTGAGGATTGGGGATTGAGGATTGAGGATTGAGGATTGAGGATGAGGGCTGAGGGTTGAGGATTGAGGTTTGAGGACTGAGGACTGAGGATTGAGGGTTGAAAATTGAGTGTTGAGGATTGAAGACTGACGATTGAGGATTGAGGATTGAGGATTGAGGATTGAGGGTTGAGGATTGAGGATTGTGGATTGAGGATTGTGGATTGAGGATTGAGGATTGAGGATTGTGGATTGAAGATTGAGTATTAATGATTGAAGGTTGAGGATTGAGGATTGAGGGTTGTGGATTGAGGACGAGGACTGAGGGTTGAGTATTGATGTTTGAAGTCTGAGGATTGAGGATTGAGGATTGAGAATTGAGAGGATTGAGGTCTGAGGATTCAAGATTGAGGATTCGGTATTGAGGATTGGAGAATGAGGATTGAGGATTGAGGACTCACAACTGAGGATTGCAGATTGAGTATTGAGGATTGAAGATTGAGGATTGAGGATTGAGGATTGAGGATTGAGGATTGAGGATTGAAGATTGAGTATTGATGATTGAATATTGAGGATTGAGGATTTTGAATTGAGTATTGAGGATTGAGGATTGAAGACTGAGTATTGATGACTGAAGATTGAGGATTGTGGATTGAGGATTGAGGACTGAAGATTGAAGATTGAGTATTGAGGATTGAAGATTGAGGAATGAGAATTGAGGATTGAGAATTGAGGATTGAGGATTGAGGATTGAAGATTGAGGATTGAGGATTGAGGATTGAGGATAGAGGATTGAGGATTGAAGGTTGAATATTGATGAATGAAGATTGACGATTGAGGATTGAGGGTTGTGGACTGAGGACGAGGACTGTGGGTTGAGTATTGATGCCTGAGGTCTGAGGATTGAGGATTGAGGATTGCGAACTGAGGATTAAGGATTGAGTATCGAGGATTGAATGTTGAGTATTGAGGATAGAGGATTGAGGATTGAGTGTTGAGGATTGAGGATTGAGGATTGGAGATTGAGTATTGAGGATTGAAGATTGAGGATAGAGGATTGAGAATTGAGGATTGAGGATTGGAGATTGAGTATTGAGGATTGAAGATTAAGATTGAGGATTGAGGATTGAGGATTGAGGATTGAAGATTGAGTATTGATGATTGAATATTGAGGATTGAGGATTGAGGTTTGAGGATTGAGGGCGAGGACTGACGGTTGAGGGTTGAGATTTGAGGATTGAGTATTGAGGATTGAGAATTGAGGGTTGAGGATTGAAGATTGTGTATTGAGGATTGAAGATTGAGGATTGAGGATTGAGGATTGAAGATTGAGGATTGAGTATTGAGTTTTGTGGTTTGAGGACGAGGACTGAGGGTTGAGTATTGATGTTTGAGGTCTGAGGATTGAGGATTGAGGATAGAGAATTGAGGATTAAGGATTGAGGATTGAAGATTGAGGATTGGGTATTGAGGATTGAAGAAAGAGGATTGAGGATTGAGGATTGAGAATTGAGGATTGAAGATTGAGTATTGAGGATTGAAGTTTGAGGATTGAGGATTGAGTATTGAAGATTGATTATTTGGGACAGAGGATTGAAGGTTGTGGATTGAGTATTGAGGATTGAGGATTGAGGATTGAGGATTGAGGATTGTGGATTGAAGATTGAATATTAATGATTGAAGATTGAGGATTGAGGATTGAGGGTTGTGGATTGACGACGAGGACTGGGGGTTGAGTATTGATGTTTGAAGTCTGAGGATTGAGGATTGATGATTGAGGATTGAGAATTCAGGATTGAGGATTGAGGATTGAAGATTGAGGATTCGGTACTGAGGATTGAAGAATGAGGATTGGGGATTCAGGACTGAGGACCGAGGATCGAGGATTGCAGATTGAGTATTGAGGATTGAAGATTGAGGATTGAGGATTGAGGGTTGAGGATTGTGGATTGAGGATTGAGAATTGAGGATTGAGGATTGAAGATTGAGGATTGAGGATTGAGGATTGATTATTGAGGATTGTGGATTGAGGATTGAGTATTGAGGATTGAGGATTGAGGATTGAATATTGAGGATTGAGGATTGAGTGTTGAGGATTGAGAAGGAGGACTGACGGTTGAGGATTGAGGTTCGAGGATTGAGGATTGAGGATTTATGACTGAGGATTGAGGATTGAGGATTGAGCACTGAGGATTGAAGAATGAGGATTGAGGATTGAGGATTGAGGATTGAGGATTGAAAGTTGAGTATTGAGGATTGAAGATTGAGGATTGAGGATTGAGGTTTGAGGATTGAGGACTCAGGATTGAGTATTGAAGGTTGAGGATTGATGACTGAGGATTGAGGATTGAGGATTGAGGATTGAGGATTGAGGATTGAGGATTGAAGATTGAGTGTTGAGGATTGAGGGTTGAGGATGGAGGATTGAGGATTGAGTATTGAGGATTGAGGATGAGGGCTGAGGTTTGAGGTTTGAGGTTTGAGTATTGAATCCTAAGAATTCAGGATATTCTGTTGAGTATTGAGAATTGAGGGTTGATGGTTGAGTATTGAGGATTGAGGATTCAGGATTGAGGATTGAGTATTGAAGATTGAGGATTGATGATTGAGGATTGAGGATTGAGGATTGAGGATTGAGGATTGAGGATTGAAGATTGAGAATTGAGGATTGAAGTCTGAGGATTGAGGAATGAGGATTGAGGATTGAGGATGAGGGCTGATGGTTGAGGGTTGAGGTTTTAGGACTGAGGACTGAGGACTGAGGATTGAGGATTGAGAATTGAGAATTGAGGATTGAGGATTGAGGATTGAGGATTGAAGATTGGGGATTGGGTATTGAGGATTGAACATTGAGGATTGAGGATTGAGGATCGAGGATTGAGTATTGTGGATTGAAGATTGAATATTGATGATTGATGATTGAGAATTGAGGATTGAGGGTTGTTGATTGAGGACGAGGACTGAGGGTTGAGTATTGATGTTTGAGGTCTGAGGATTGAGGATTGAGGATTGAGAATTGGGGATTGAGGATTGAGGATTCAAGATTGCGGATTGGGTATTGAAGATTGAAGAATGAGGATTAATGATTGAGGATTGAGGATTGAGGATTGAAGATTGAGTATTGAGGATTGAAGATTGAGGATTGAGGATTGAGGGTTGAGGATTGAGGATTGAGGATTGAGGATTGAGGATTGAGGATTGAAGATTGATTATTGAGGATTGTGGATTGAGGATTGAGTATTGAGGATTGAGGATTGAGGATTGAATATTGAGGATTGAGGATTGAGTGTTGAGGATTGAGAACGAGGACTGACGGTTGAGGATTGAGGTTTGAGGATTGAGGATTGAGGATTGATGACTGAGGATTGAGGATTGAGGATTGAGCACTGAGGATTGAAGAATGAGGATTGAGGATTGAGGATTGAGGATTGAGGATTGAAAGTTGAGTATTGAGGATTGAAGATTGAGGATTGAGGATTGAGGTTTGAGGATTGAGGATTCAGGATTGAGTATTGAAGGTTGAGGATTGATGACTGAGGATTGAGGATTGAGGATTGAGGATTGAGGATTGAGGATTGAGCATTGAAGATTGAGTGTTGAGGATTGAGGGTTGAGGATTGAACATTGAGGATTGAGTATTGAGGATTGAGGATGAGGGCTGAGGTTTGAGGTTTGAGGTTTGAGTATTGAATCCTAAGAATTCAGGATATTCTGTTGAGTATTGAGAATTGAGTGTTGATGGTTGAGTATTGAGAATTGAGGATTCAGGATTGAGGATTGAGTATAGAAGATTGAGGATTGATGATTGAGGATTGAGGATTGAGGATTGAGGATTGAGGATTGAGGGTTGAAGATTGAGAATTGAGGATTGAAGTCTGAGGATTGAGGAATGAGGATTGAGGATTGAGGATGAGGGCTGATGGTTGAGGGTTGAGGTTTTAGGACTGAGGACTGAGGACTGAGGATTGCGGATTGAGAATTGAGAATTCAGGATTGAGGATTGAGGATTGAGGATTGAAGACTGGGGATTGGGTATTGAGGATTGAACATTGAGGATTGAGGATTGAGGATCGAGGACTGAGTATTGTGGATTGAAGATTGAATATTGATGATTGATGATTGAGGATTGAGTATTGAGGGTTGTCGATTGAGGACGAGGACTGAGGGTTGAGTATTGATGTTTGAGGTCTGAGGATTGAGTATTGAGGATTGAGGATTGAGGATTGAAGATTGGGGATTGGGTATTGAGGATTGAACGTTGAGGATTGAGGATTGAGGATCGAGGATTGAGTATTGTGGATTGAAGATTGAATATTGATGATTGATGATTGAGAATTGAGGATTGAGGGTTGTTAATTGAGGACGAGGACTGAGGGTTGAGTATTGATGTTTGAGGTCTGAGGATTGAGGATTGTGGATTGAGAATTGGGGATTGAGGATTGAGGATTCAAGATTGCGGATTGGGTATTGAAGATTGAAGAATGAGGATTGATGATTGAGGATTGAGGATTGAGGATTGAAGATTGAGTATTGAGGATTGAAGATTGAGGATTGAGGATTGAGGGTTGAGGATTGAGGATTGAGGATTGAGGATTGAAGATTGATTATTGAGGATTGTGGATTGAGGATTGAGTATTGAGGATTGAGGATTGAGGATTGAATATTGAGGATTGAGGATTGAGTGTTGAGGATTGAGAACGAGGACTGACGGTTGAGGATTGATGTTTGAGGATTGAGGATTGAGGATTGATGACTGAGGATTGAGGATTGAGGATTGAGCACTGAGGATTGAAGAATGAGGATTGAGGATTGAGGATTGAGGATTGAGGATTGAAAGTTGAGTATTGAGGATTGAAGATTGAGGATTGAGGATTGAGGTTTGAGGATTGAGGATTCAGGATTGAGTATTGAAGGTTGAGGATTGATGACTGAGGATTGAGGATTGAGGATTGAGGATTGAGGATTGAGGATTGAGGATTGAAGATTGAGTGTTGAGGATTGAGGGTTGAGGATTGAGGATTGAGGATTGAGTATTGAGGGTTGAGGATGAGGGCTGAGGTTTGAGGTTTGAGGTTTGAGTATTGAATCCTAAGAATTCAGGATATTCTGTTGAGTATTGAGAATTGAGGGTTGGTGGTTGAGTATTGAGAATTGAGGATTCAGGATTGAGGATTGAGTATTGAAGATTGAGGATTGATGATTGAGGATTGAGGATTGAGGATTGAGGATTGAGGATTGAGGGTTGAAGATTGAGAATTGAGGATTGAAGTCTGAGGATTGAGGAATGAGTATTGAGGATTGAGGATGAGGGCTGATGGTTGAGGGTTGAGGTTTTAGGACTGAGGACTGAGGACTGAGGATTGAGGATTGAGAATTGAGAATTCAGGATTGAGGATTGAGGATTGAGGATTGAAGACTGGGGATTGGGTATTGAGGATTGAACATTGAGGATTGAGGATTGAGGATCGAGGACTGAGTATTGTGGATTGAAGATTGAATATTGATGATTGATGATTGAGGATTGAGTATTGAGGGTTGTCGATTGAGGACGAGGACTGAGGGTTGAGTATTGATGTTTGAGGTCTGAGGATTGAGTATTGAGGATTGAGAATTGGGGATTGAGGATTGAGAATTGAAGATTGCGGATTGGGTATTGAGGATTGAAGAATGAGGATTGAGGATTGAGGATTGAGGATTGAGGATTGAGTATTGAAGATTGAGTATTGAGGATTGAAGATTGAGGATTGAGGATTGAGGGTTGAGGATTGAGGATTGAGGATTGAGGATTGAGGATTGAGGACTGAGGATTGAGGATTGAAGATTGATTATTGAGGATTGTGGATTGAGGATTGAGTATTGAGGATTGAGGATTGAGGATTGAATATTGAGGATTGAGGATTGAGTGTTGAGGATTGAGAACGAGGACTGACGGTTGAGGATTGAGGTTTGAGGATTGAGGATTGAGGACTGATGACTGAGGATTGAGGATTGAGGATTGAGAACTGAGGATTGAATATTGAGGACTGGAGATTGAGGATTGAAATTGACGATTGAGGATTGTGGATTGAGGACTGAGGATTGAACATTGAGGACTGAGTGTTGAGGGTTGAGTGATGAGAATTGATGTTTGTGGATAGAGGTTTGAAGATTGCAGATTGAGTATTGAGTTTTGAAAACTGTGAATTGAGGATATTCTATTGAGGATTCAGGGTTGACATCTGATTGTTGAGGACTGAGGGCTTGAGATAGAGGATGCAGGGTTGAGGATTCAGGATTGAGGTTTGTGGACTGAGGATTGAGGATTGAAGATTGAGGATTGAGGATTGAACATTGACGACTGAGTGTGCAGGGTTGAGTGATGAGAATTGATGTTTGTGGATAGAGGTTTGAAGATTGCAGATTGAGTATTTAGTTTTGAAAACTGTGAATTGAGTATATTCTATTGAGGATTCAGTGTTGACATCTGATTGTTGAGGACTGAGGTCTTGAGATTGAGGATGCAGGGTTGAGGATTCAGGATTGAGGTTTGAGGACTGAGGATTGAGGATTGAAGATTGAGGATTGAGGATTGAGGATTGAGGATTGAAGATTGAGGATTGGGTATTGCGGATTGAACATTGAGGATTGAGGACTGAGGATTGAGGATTGAGGATTGAGGATTGAAGATTGAGTATTGAGGATTGAAGATTGAGGATTGAGGACTGAGGATTGAGGATTGAGTATTGAGGACTGAGGATTGAGGATTGAAGATTGAGTATTGAGGATTGAAGATTGAGGATTGTGGATTGAAGATTGGGTATAGAGGATTGAAGATTGAGGATTGAGGATTGAGGATTGAGAATTGACGATGAGGGCTGAGGGGTTGAGGTTTGAGGTATGAAGACTGAGGACTGAGGATTGAGGATTGAGAATTCAGGATTGAGGATTGAGGATTGAGGATTGAAGATTGAGGATTGGGTATTGAGGATTGAACATTGAGGATTGAGGATTGAGGATCGAGGATTGAGGATAGAGGATTGAAGATTGAATATTGATGATTGTAGATTGAGGATTGAGGATTGAGTGTTGTGGATTGAGGACGAGGACTGAGGGATGAGTATTGACGTTTGAGGTCTGAGGATTGAGGATTGAGGATTGCGAATTGAGGATTGATGATTGGGGATTGCAGATTGGGGATTGGGTATTGAGGATTGAAGAATGAGGACTGAGGATTTAGGATTGAGGATTGAGGATTGAGGATTGAGGATTGAGGATTGAGGGTTGAAGATTGATTATTGAGGATTGTGGATTGAGGATTGAGTATTGAGGATTGAGGATTGAGGATTGAATATTGAGGATTGAGGATTGAGTGTTGAGGATTGAGAACGAGGACTGACGGTTGAGGATTGAGGTTTGAGGATTGAGGATTGAGGATTTATGACTGAGGGTTGAGGATTGAGGATTGAGCACTGAGGATTGAAGAATGAGGATTGAGGATTGAGGATTGAGGATTGAGGATTGAAAGTTGAGTATTGAGGATTGAAGATTGAGGATTGAGGATTGAGGTTTGAGGATTGAGGATTCAGGATTGAGTATTGAAGGTTGAGGATTGATGACTGAGGATTGAGGATTGAGGATTGAGGATTGAGGATTGAGGATTGAGGATTGAAGATTGAGTGTTGAGGATTGAGGGTTGAGGATGGAGGATTGAGGATTGAGTATTGAGGAATGAGGATGAGGGCTGATGTTTGAGGTTTGAGGTTTGAGTATTGAATCCTAAGAATTCAGGATATTCTGTTGAGTATTGAGAATTGAGGGTTGATGGTTGAGTATTGAGGATTGAGGATTCAGGATTGAGGATTGAGTATTGAAGATTGAGGATTGATGATTGAGGATTGAGGATTGAGGATTGAGGATTGAGGATTGAGGATTGAAGATTGAGAATTGAGGATTGAAGTCTGAGGATTGAGGA
This sequence comes from Calliopsis andreniformis, assembly GCF_051401765.1. Classification (NCBI taxonomy): domain Eukaryota; kingdom Metazoa; phylum Arthropoda; class Insecta; order Hymenoptera; family Andrenidae; genus Calliopsis; species Calliopsis andreniformis. The sequence goes on along the minus strand of NW_027480554.1, from coordinate 10,557 downwards.
CTGAGGATTGAGGATTGAGGATTGAGTATCCAGGATTGAAGGTTCAGGATTGAGGATAGAGGATTAAGGATTGAGGATGAGGGCTGAGGGTTGAGGATTGAGAATTGAGGATTGAGGATTGAGGACTGAAGATTGAGGATTGAGGATTGAAGGTTGAATATTGATGAATGAAGATTGAGGATTGAGGATTGAGGGTTGTGGATTGAGGACGAGGACTGTGGGTTGAGTATTGATGCCTGAGGTCTGAGGATTGAGGATTGAGGATTGCGAACTGAGGATTGAGGATTGGGGATTGAGGATTGAGGATTGAGGATTGAGGATGAGGGCTGAGGGTTGTGGATTGAGGACGAGGACTGTGGGTTGAGTATTGATGCCTGAGGTCTGAGGATTGAGGATTGAGGATTGCGAACTGAGGATTGAGGATTGGGGATTGAGGATTGAGGATTGAGGATTGAGGATGAGGGCTGAGGGTTGAGGATTGAGGTTTGAGGACTGAGGACTGAGGATTGAGGGTTGAAAATTGAGTGTTGAGGATTGAAGACTGACGATTGATGATTGAGGATTGAGGATTGAGGATTGAGGGTTGAGGATTGAGGATTGAAGATTGAGTATTGAGGATTGAAGATTGAGGATTGAGGATTGAGGACTGACGATTCAGGATTGAAGATTGAGGATTGGGGAATGAGTGTTGAGGCTTGAGTGATGAGAATTGATGTTTGTGGATAGATATTTGAAGATTGCAGATTGAGTATTGAGTGTTGAAAACTGTGAATTCATGATATTATATTGAGGATTGAGGATTGACAACTGATTGTTGAGGACTGAGGGCTGAAAGTTGAGGATTCAGGATTGAGGATACAGGATTGAGGTTTGAGGACTGAGGATTGAGGTCTGAGGATTGAGGATTGAGGATTGAAAATTGAGGATTGAGTACAGTGTGTGGTGGATTGAGGACGTGGACTGACGGTTGAGTACTGATGTTTGAGGTCTGAGGATTGAGGATTGATGACAGAGAATTGAGGATTAAGGATTGAGGATTGAAGATTGAGGATTGGGTATTGAGGATTGAAGAATGAGGATTGAGGATTGAGGATTGAGGATTGAGGATTGAAGATTGAGTATTGAGGACTGAAGTTTGAGGATTGAGGATTGAGTATTGAAGATTGATTATTTGGGACTCAGGATTGAAGATTGTGGATTGAGGATTGAGGATTGAGGATTGAGGATTGAGGATTGAGGATTGAGGATTGATGATTGAGGATTGAGGATTGAAGATTCAGGATTGGGGATTGAGGATTGATGATTGAGGATTGGGTATTGAGGATTGAAGAATGAGGATTGAGGATTGAGGATTGAGGATTGAGGATTGAGGATTGAAGATTGAGGATTGGGGATTGAGGATTGATGATTGAGGATTGGGTATTGAGGATTGAAGAATGAGGATTGAGGATTGAGGATTGGGGATTGAGGATTGAGGATTGAGGATTGAGGATGAGGGCTGAGGTTAGAGGGTTGAGGTTTGAGGTCTGAGGACTGAGGATTGAAGATTGAGGATTGGGGACTGAGTGTTGAGGGTTGAGTGATGAGAATTGATGTTTGTGGATAGAGATTTGAAGATTGCAGATTGAGTACTGAGTATTGAAAACTGTGAATTGATGATATTCTATTGAGGATTGAGGATTGACAAGTGATTGTTGAGGACTGTGGGCTGAACATTGAGGATTCAGGGTTGAGGATACAGGATTGAGGTTTGTGGGCAGGGGATTGAGGATAGAGGATTGAAGATTGAGGATTGGGTATTGAGGATTGAACATTGAGGATTGATGATTGAGGATTGACGATTGAGGATTGAGGATTGAAGGTTGAATATTGATGAATGAAGATTGAGGATTGAGGATTGAGGGTTGTGGATTGAGGACGAGGACTATGGGTTGAGTATTGATGCCTAAGGTCTGAGGATTGACGATTGAGGATTGCGAACTGAGGATTGAGGATTGAGGATTGAAGATTGAAGATTGAGTATTGAGGGTTGAAGATTGAGGATTGAGAATTGAGGATAGAGGATTGAGGATTGAAGATTGAGGATTGAGGATTGAGGATTGAGGATTGAGAATTGAAGATTGAGGATTGAGGATTGAGGGTTGTGGATTGAGGACGAGGACTGAGGGTTGAGTTTTGATGTTTGAGGTCTGAGGATTGAGGATTGAGGATAGAGAATTGAGGATTGAGGATTGAGGATTGAAGATTGAGGATTGGGTATTGAGGATTGAAGAATGAGGATTGAGGATTGAGGATTGAGGATTGAGGATTGAAGATTGAGTATTGAGGATTGAAGTTTGAGGATTGAGGATTGTGTATTGAAGATTGAGGATTTGGCACTGAGGATTGAAGATTGAGGATTGAGGATTGAGGATTGAGGATTGAGGATTGAGGATTGAGGATTGAGGATTGAGGATTGAAGATTGAGGATTGGGTATTGAGGATGAGGACTGAGGGTTGAGGATTGAGATTTGGGGAATGAGGATTGAGGATTGAGGATTGAGGATTGATGATTGATGATTGAGGATTGAGTATTGAAAATTGAGTATTGATGACTGAGGATTGAGGATTGATGATTGAGGATTGAGGATTAAAGATGGAGTATTGAGGGTTGAAGATTGAGGATTGAGGATTGAGGTTTGAGGATTGAGGATGGAGGATGAGGTCTGAGGGTTGAGGATTGAGGTTTCAGTATTGAATCCTGAGAATTCAGGGTATGCTATTGAGTATTGGGAATTGAGGATTGATGGTTGAGTATTGAGGATTGAAGATTGAGGATTGAAGGTTGATTATTTGGGACTGAGGATTGAAGATTGAGGATTGAGGATTGTGGATTGAGGATTGAGGATTGAGGATTGTGGATTGAAGATTGAGTATTAATGATTGAAGGTTGAGGATTGAGGATTGAGGGTTGTGGATTGAGGACGAGGACTGAGGGTTGAGTATTGATGTTTGAAGTCTGAGGATTGAGGATTGAGGATTGAGAATTGAGAGGATTGAGGTCTGAGGATTCAAGATTGAGGATTCGGTATTGAGGATTGAAGAATGAGGATTGAGGATTGAGGACTCAGAACTGAGGATTGCAGATTGAGTATGGAGGATTGAAGATTGAGGATTGAGGATTGAGGATTGAGGATTGAGGATTGAGGATTGAGGATTGAAGATTGAGTATTGATGATTGAATATTGAGGATTGAGGATTGAGAATTGAGTATTGAGGATTGAGGATTGAAGACCGAGTATTGATGATTGAAGATTGAGGATTGTGGATTGAGGATTGAGGATTGAAGATTGAAGATTGAGTATTGAGGATTGAAGATAGAGGATTGAGAATTGAGGATTGAGGATTGAGGATTGAAGATTGAGGATTGAGGATTGAGGATTGAGGATTGAGGATTGAGGATTGAAGGTTGAATATTGATGAATGAAGATTGACGATTGAGGATTGAGTGTTGTGGACTGAGGACGAGGACTGTGGGTTGAGTATTGATGCCTGAGGACTGAGGATTGAGGATTGAGGATTGCGAACTGAGGTTTAAGGATTGAGTATCGAGGATTGAATGTTGAGGATTGAGGATAGAGGATTGAGGATTGAGGGTTGAGGATTGAGGATTGAGGATTGGAGATTGAGTATTGAGGATTGAAGATTGAGGATAGAGGATTGAGAATTGAGGATTGAGGATTGGAGATTGAGTATTGAGGATTGAAGATTAAGATTGAGGATTGAGGACTGAGGATTGAGGATTGAAGATTGAGTATTGATGATTGAATATTGAGGATTGAGGATTGAGGTTTGAGGATTGAGGACGAGGACTGACGGTTGAGGATTGAGATTTGAGGATTGAGTATTGAGGATTGAGAATTGAGGGTTGAGGATTGAAGATTGTGTATTGAGGATTGAAGATTGAGGATTGAGGATTGAGGATTGAAGATTGAGGATTGAGTATTGAGTTTTGTGGTTTGAGGACGAGGACTGAGGGTTGAGTATTAATGTTTGAGGTCTGAGGATTGAGGATTGAGGATAGAGAATTGAGGATTAAGGATTGAGGATTGAAGATTGAGGATTGGGTATTGAGGATTGAAGTTTGAGGATTGAGGATTGAGTATTGAAGATTGATTATTTGGGACTGAGGATTGAAGATTGAGGATTGAGGATTGAGTATCGAGGATTGAAGGTTCAGGATTGAGGATAGAGGATTAAGGATTGAGGATGAGGGGTGAGGGTTGAGGATTGAGAATTGAGGATTGAGGATTGAGAATTGAAGATTGAGGATTGAGGATTGAAGGTTGAATATTGATGAATGAAGATTGAGGATTGAGGATTGAGGGTTGTGGATTGAGGACGAGGACTGTGGTTTGAGTATTGATGCCTGAGGTCTGAGGATTGAGGATTGAGGATTGCGAACTGAGGATTGAGGATTGGGGATTGAGGATTGAGGATTGAGGATTGAGGATGAGGGCTGAGGGTTGAGGATTGAGGTTTGAGGACTGAGGACTGAGGATTGAGGGTTGAAAATTGAGTGTTGAGGATTGAAGACTGACGATTGAGGATTGAGGATTGAGGATTGAGGATTGAGGGTTGAGGATTGAGGATTGTGGATTGAGGATTGAGGATTGAGGATTGAGGATTGAAGATTGAGTATTGAGGATTGAAGTTTGAGGATTGAGGATTGTGTATTGAAGATTGAGGATTTGGCACTGAGGATTGAAGATTGAGGATTGAGGATTGAGGATTGAGGATTGAGGATTGAGGATTGAGGATTGAGGATTGAGGATTGAAGATTGAGGATTGGGTATTGAGGATGAGGACTGAGGGTTGAGGATTGAGATTTGGGGAATGAGGATTGAGGATTGAGGATTGAGGATTGATGATTGATGATTGAGGATTGATTATTGAAAATTGAGTATTGATGACTGAGGATTGAGGATTGATGATTGAGGATTGAGGATTAAAGATGGAGTATTGAGGGTTGAAGATTGAGGATTGAGGATTGAGGTTTGAGGATTGAGGATGGAGGATGAGGTCTGAGGGTTGAGGATTGAGGTTTCAGTATTGAATCCTGAGAATTCAGGGTATGCTATTGAGTATTGGGAATTGAGGATTGATGGTTGAGTATTGAGGATTGAAGATTGAGGATTGAAGGTTGATTATTTGGGACTGAGGATTGAAGATTGAGGATTGAGGATTGTGGATTGAGGATTGAGGATTGTGGATTGTGGATTGAAGATTGAGTATTAATGATTGAAGGTTGAGGATTGAGGATTGAGGGTTGTGGATTGAGGACGAGGACTGAGGGTTGAGTATTGATGTTTGAAGTCTGAGGATTGAGGATTGAGGATTGAGAATTGAGAGGATTGAGGTCTGAGGATTCAAGATTGAGGATTCGGTATTGAGGATTGAAGAATGAGGATTGAGGATTGAGGACTCAGAACTGAGGATTGCAGATTGAGTATGGAGGATTGAAGATTGAGGATTGAGGATTGAGGATTGAGGATTGAGGATTGAGGATTGAGGATTGAAGATTGAGTATTGATGATTGAATATTGAGGATTGAGGATTGAGAATTGAGTATTGAGGATTGAGGATTGAAGACCGAGTATTGATGATTGAAGATTGAGGATTGTGGATTGAGGATTGAGGATTGAAGATTGAAGATTGAGTATTGAGGATTGAAGATAGAGGATTGAGAATTGAGGATTGAGGATTGAGGATTGAAGATTGAGGATTGAGGATTGAGGATTGAGGATTGAGGATTGAGGATTGAAGGTTGAATATTGATGAATGAAGATTGACGATTGAGGATTGAGTGTTGTGGACTGAGGACGAGGACTGTGGGTTGAGTATTGATGCCTGAGGACTGAGGATTGAGGATTGAGGATTGCGAACTGAGGTTTAAGGATTGAGTATCGAGGATTGAATGTTGAGGATTGAGGATAGAGGATTGAGGATTGAGGGTTGAGGATTGAGGATTGAGGATTGGAGATTGAGTATTGAGGATTGAAGATTGAGGATAGAGGATTGAGAATTGAGGATTGAGGATTGGAGATTGAGTATTGAGGATTGAAGATTAAGATTGAGGATTGAGGACTGAGGATTGAGGATTGAAGATTGAGTATTGATGATTGAATATTGAGGATTGAGGATTGAGGTTTGAGGATTGAGGACGAGGACTGACGGTTGAGGATTGAGATTTGAGGATTGAGTATTGAGGATTGAGAATTGAGGGTTGAGGATTGAAGATTGTGTATTGAGGATTGAAGATTGAGGATTGAGGATTGAGGATTGAAGATTGAGGATTGAGTATTGAGTTTTGTGGTTTGAGGACGAGGACTGAGGGTTGAGTATTAATGTTTGAGGTCTGAGGATTGAGGATTGAGGATAGAGAATTGAGGATTAAGGATTGAGGATTGAAGATTGAGGATTGGGTATTGAGGATTGAAGTTTGAGGATTGAGGATTGAGTATTGAAGATTGATTATTTGGGACTGAGGATTGAAGATTGAGGATTGAGGATTGAGTATCGAGGATTGAAGGTTCAGGATTGAGGATAGAGGATTAAGGATTGAGGATGAGGGGTGAGGGTTGAGGATTGAGAATTGAGGATTGAGGATTGAGAATTGAAGATTGAGGATTGAGGATTGAAGGTTGAATATTGATGAATGAAGATTGAGGATTGAGGATTGAGGGTTGTGGATTGAGGACGAGGACTGTGGTTTGAGTATTGATGCCTGAGGTCTGAGGATTGAGGATTGAGGATTGCGAACTGAGGATTGAGGATTGGGGATTGAGGATTGAGGATTGAGGATTGAGGATGAGGGCTGAGGGTTGAGGATTGAGGTTTGAGGACTGAGGACTGAGGATTGAGGGTTGAAAATTGAGTGTTGAGGATTGAAGACTGACGATTGAGGATTGAGGATTGAGGATTGAGGATTGAGGGTTGAGGATTGAGGATTGTGGATTGAGGATTGTGGATTGAGGATTGAGGATTGAGGATTGTGGATTGAAGATTGAGTATTAATGATTGAAGGTTGAGGATTGAGGATTGAGGGTTGTGGATTGAGGACGAGGACTGAGGGTTGAGTATTGATGTTTGAAGTCTGAGGATTGAGGATTGAGGATTGAGAATTGAGAGGATTGAGGTCTGAGGATTCAAGATTGAGGATTCGGTATTGAGGATTGGAGAATGAGGATTGAGGATTGAGGACTCACAACTGAGGATTGCAGATTGAGTATTGAGGATTGAAGATTGAGGATTGAGGATTGAGGATTGAGGATTGAGGATTGAGGATTGAAGATTGAGTATTGATGATTGAATATTGAGGATTGAGGATTTTGAATTGAGTATTGAGGATTGAGGATTGAAGACTGAGTATTGATGACTGAAGATTGAGGATTGTGGATTGAGGATTGAGGACTGAAGATTGAAGATTGAGTATTGAGGATTGAAGATTGAGGAATGAGAATTGAGGATTGAGAATTGAGGATTGAGGATTGAGGATTGAAGATTGAGGATTGAGGATTGAGGATTGAGGATAGAGGATTGAGGATTGAAGGTTGAATATTGATGAATGAAGATTGACGATTGAGGATTGAGGGTTGTGGACTGAGGACGAGGACTGTGGGTTGAGTATTGATGCCTGAGGTCTGAGGATTGAGGATTGAGGATTGCGAACTGAGGATTAAGGATTGAGTATCGAGGATTGAATGTTGAGTATTGAGGATAGAGGATTGAGGATTGAGTGTTGAGGATTGAGGATTGAGGATTGGAGATTGAGTATTGAGGATTGAAGATTGAGGATAGAGGATTGAGAATTGAGGATTGAGGATTGGAGATTGAGTATTGAGGATTGAAGATTAAGATTGAGGATTGAGGATTGAGGATTGAGGATTGAAGATTGAGTATTGATGATTGAATATTGAGGATTGAGGATTGAGGTTTGAGGATTGAGGGCGAGGACTGACGGTTGAGGGTTGAGATTTGAGGATTGAGTATTGAGGATTGAGAATGAGGGTTGAGGATTGAAGATTGTGTATTGAGGATTGAAGATTGAGGATTGAGGATTGAGGATTGAAGATTGAGGATTGAGTATTGAGTTTTGTGGTTTGAGGACGAGGACTGAGGGTTGAGTATTGATGTTTGAGGTCTGAGGATTGAGGATTGAGGATAGAGAATTGAGGATTAAGGATTGAGGATTGAAGATTGAGGATTGGGTATTGAGGATTGAAGAAAGAGGATTGAGGATTGAGGATTGAGAATTGAGGATTGAAGATTGAGTATTGAGGATTGAAGTTTGAGGATTGAGGATTGAGTATTGAAGATTGATTATTTGGGACAGAGGATTGAAGGTTGTGGATTGAGTATTGAGGATTGAGGATTGAGGATTGAGGATTGAGGATTGTGGATTGAAGATTGAATATTAATGATTGAAGATTGAGGATTGAGGATTGAGGGTTGTGGATTGACGACGAGGACTGGGGGTTGAGTATTGATGTTTGAAGTCTGAGGATTGAGGATTGATGATTGAGGATTGAGAATTCAGGATTGAGGATTGAGGATTGAAGATTGAGGATTCGGTACTGAGGATTGAAGAATGAGGATTGGGGATTCAGGACTGAGGACCGAGGATCGAGGATTGCAGATTGAGTATTGAGGATTGAAGATTGAGGATTGAGGATTGAGGGTTGAGGATTGTGGATTGAGGATTGAGAATTGAGGATTGAGGATTGAAGATTGAGGATTGAGGATTGAGGATTGATTATTGAGGATTGTGGATTGAGGATTGAGTATTGAGGATTGAGGATTGAGGATTGAATATTGAGGATTGAGGATTGAGTGTTGAGGATTGAGAAGGAGGACTGACGGTTGAGGATTGAGGTTCGAGGATTGAGGATTGAGGATTTATGACTGAGGATTGAGGATTGAGGATTGAGCACTGAGGATTGAAGAATGAGGATTGAGGATTGAGGATTGAGGATTGAGGATTGAAAGTTGAGTATTGAGGATTGAAGATTGAGGATTGAGGATTGAGGTTTGAGGATTGAGGACTCAGGATTGAGTATTGAAGGTTGAGGATTGATGACTGAGGATTGAGGATTGAGGATTGAGGATTGAGGATTGAGGATTGAGGATTGAAGATTGAGTGTTGAGGATTGAGGGTTGAGGATGGAGGATTGAGGATTGAGTATTGAGGATTGAGGATGAGGGCTGAGGTTTGAGGTTTGAGGTTTGAGTATTGAATCCTAAGAATTCAGGATATTCTGTTGAGTATTGAGAATTGAGGGTTGATGGTTGAGTATTGAGGATTGAGGATTCAGGATTGAGGATTGAGTATTGAAGATTGAGGATTGATGATTGAGGATTGAGGATTGAGGATTGAGGATTGAGGATTGAGGATTGAAGATTGAGAATTGAGGATTGAAGTCTGAGGATTGAGGAATGAGGATTGAGGATTGAGGATGAGGGCTGATGGTTGAGGGTTGAGGTTTTAGGACTGAGGACTGAGGACTGAGGATTGAGGATTGAGAATTGAGAATTGAGGATTGAGGATTGAGGATTGAGGATTGAAGATTGGGGATTGGGTATTGAGGATTGAACATTGAGGATTGAGGATTGAGGATCGAGGATTGAGTATTGTGGATTGAAGATTGAATATTGATGATTGATGATTGAGAATTGAGGATTGAGGGTTGTTGATTGAGGACGAGGACTGAGGGTTGAGTATTGATGTTTGAGGTCTGAGGATTGAGGATTGAGGATTGAGAATTGGGGATTGAGGATTGAGGATTCAAGATTGCGGATTGGGTATTGAAGATTGAAGAATGAGGATTAATGATTGAGGATTGAGGATTGAGGATTGAAGATTGAGTATTGAGGATTGAAGATTGAGGATTGAGGATTGAGGGTTGAGGATTGAGGATTGAGGATTGAGGATTGAGGATTGAGGATTGAAGATTGATTATTGAGGATTGTGGATTGAGGATTGAGTATTGAGGATTGAGGATTGAGGATTGAATATTGAGGATTGAGGATTGAGTGTTGAGGATTGAGAACGAGGACTGACGGTTGAGGATTGAGGTTTGAGGATTGAGGATTGAGGATTGATGACTGAGGATTGAGGATTGAGGATTGAGCACTGAGGATTGAAGAATGAGGATTGAGGATTGAGGATTGAGGATTGAGGATTGAAAGTTGAGTATTGAGGATTGAAGATTGAGGATTGAGGATTGAGGTTTGAGGATTGAGGATTCAGGATTGAGTATTGAAGGTTGAGGATTGATGACTGAGGATTGAGGATTGAGGATTGAGGATTGAGGATTGAGGATTGAGCATTGAAGATTGAGTGTTGAGGATTGAGGGTTGAGGATTGAGGATTGAGGATTGAGTATTGAGGATTGAGGATGAGGGCTGAGGTTTGAGGTTTGAGGTTTGAGTATTGAATCCTAAGAATTCAGGAAATTCTGTTGAGTATTGAGAATTGAGTGTTGATGGTTGAGTATTGAGAATTGAGGATTCAGGATT